>NC_064857.1:95018395-95318395 GCF_024139225.1 Suncus etruscus | reverse complement strand
GTGTCTGTCCTCTGGGAAATGACATTCAATGCTCTGTCGATGCCTTGGGAGTTTTTTAAAAGTTGGTAAGACAGCAGGCAGAGCGATTGCCTTGCACACAGCCAACCTGATTACTACAGCCATAACACTGCATATGATCCCTGGAACACTGTGAGGAATGATCTCTAAGCACAGCTAGGAGGAAATCCTGAGTACCGCTGCATGCAGACCAAGCCCCACCCCCACCAATAATATTACATAGCACTGTAAGAAAGTTTGATATTCTTTATCAATTTTTAATCCGGTTTATGCATTCATACTTTCACTCCATTTTCTATTGGTTACTAAGGGATAAGTTTGAAAAGTTGACAGGCCTTGTTGCTATAGCAAACAAATCCTAGTTTTTAATTGTAGTTATCCTGTTACCACAAGAAAAATGAGTCATGATAATCAAGGGCTGAATCTTGATTTTCTTCTTTTTCTTTTAAATTTTTTTGAAAAGCACAGCCTCTGTGAGGCGACTTGAATTCTCCCTGATTTCAGCAGCCTTTCCTTGCCTGGCACTATGGAGTGGTAGGCAGAGTAAAAGGGTTTTCTCCCAAACCTCCAGGTTAGCCTGCTTGGGGGTTCCTGGAGCACCCCTCCTCCATCCTGCCTCTCTGTCTCCAACTCTCCCTTTCCTTTCCCCATGGAATGTTGCTATAGCAGAAACCTCAAAGATAACACAAAAGTTAAAAATATAGTCAGAGGAGGAATGAATGGCAGCAGGAAGAGACCTTCTACTAGGCATTAGTCTTAGAGAGTGTGGGAAAACTGGGTAAAGCAGGGGAACAAGAGGGCAAACAGATTGCAGATGATGCCAGTGACAAGAAAGCAGTAGGGCTTGGGAATGTGGCTCAAGTAGTAGATCAAAGGTCTTGCATAATTTTGGCTCTGGGTATGACCCCAGCCATGCTGGCTCCTCAACCCTGGTAAAAGTCCAGACCCCTGAGAAACTACAACAGAAAAGGAAGGGAGGGAAGAAGGGAGGAAAAGAGAGGGTGGAGATGAAAAGACATGGCAAAAGAGAAAGGAAATAACCAGCAGGAATGGAGATGTATACAAAACACACACAGACACACAGACGCGCGCACACACACACACACACACACACACACACACACACACACACGCACAGCACATGTCTCTGAACCCAGTTGGAATAAAAGAGGAGGATGGCATGATTCCAACAAAGATATGGTACAGGGGCCGAAGAGGTGGCGCTAGAGGTAAGGTGTCTGTCTGCCTTGCAAGTGCTAGCCAAGAAAGGACCGAGGTTCGATCCCCCAGCATCCCATATGGTCCCCCCAAGCCAGGGGCAATTTCTGAGCGCTTATCCAGGAGTAACCCCTGAGCATCAAACGGGTGTGGCCCCCCCAAAAAAACCCACAAAAACAAACAAACAAACAAAAAAGATATGGTACAGCAGGAAGAGCACTTGGCTTGTGCATGGCCAGCCTGGGTTTGATCCTCAACAAACCATATGGACCCACAAGTGCACCTGGAGTGGTGCCTGAGTAAAGCCAGTAGTAACCCCTGAGCACCACCAGGTATGGCCCCAAAGGCAAAACAAATAAAAAGAAGGGAGGGAGGGAAGAAGGGAGGGAGGGAGGGAGAAGTGACAGGCGTGACCTTGCAGAGGTATCCCTGAGCACAAAGTTCTATGGTCTGTAGAATAATTTTGTGTCTAATGACAATATAAAAGAGAGATTTGCTACAAATGCAGTTGGAACTCACTCTTTATTTATTTATTCATTTATTTATATTTTGCCTTTTGGGCACACCCGGCAACGCTCAGGGGTTACTCCTGGCTATGCGCTAAAAAGTCGCTCCTGGCTAGGGGGACCATATGAGATGCCAGGGGATCGAACCGCAGTCTGTCCTAGGCTAGCGCAGACAAGGCTTACCTCTAGCGCCACCCCGCTGGCCCCCACTCTTAAGCACACTTTAAAATGGAAAAAACACAATTCCACCTGCATGTCTCCCACCCTCCAAGGATGTAATCACTGCAGTAAATTGGAGAGAGGAAGGCAGGTTTGAGGGAAGCAGATTTGGAGATGGAAGAATGAAGGAATTGTAGGAGTCTCCCCACAGGCTGTGTTGGGATTGACAGAATGGCCATCCAAATCTGGGTTAGCCTCCCTCCGGTTCAGCGCCTTCTCTTGTTAAGATCTAACTGACCTGGACATTAATTACGAGAGGTTACACAATTCTAAATTCAGACCAAGGCTCTGTGGAAACATGTCCACTCTTTTCACAGTATTTTCTGACAAGTACATTCATCTTTCCGTCTGCCCCAGTCTGAGTGACGACAATAACAAATCATTGTCCATCAGGTCTGCTAACGGCTGCACATGTCTGGTTCTGAAGCTCACATGAGAGGTAATAATTGGAGAGTGAGCCAAGCTTGGGAGAACTAATATTATGTGTTTTCAATTTCCCCAGGGAACAAACCCATAGACGCAAACTCTCTGCTTCACAGTCCCGAAAGATCACATGATTCATTCCATTCTTTTCTCTTAATCAGGCTTTTCTTCCTGATCACACCCATTTCAGCTCAGGCAAAACTCACCTTCATCACATGAGGATAATCCTCCTATACTTCAGTACTGATTGGAAATCCACCAAGAATAATTTCAGTATGTGCTTTGGCTGATATGAAAGCAGCTGCTTTGGGGGAAATCGAATGTAGGTGTACCTCAGGTTGAGTTAGGTGCCAGGGGATACCAAGACAGTCTCTGGTTAGCAGGAGAGACCTGCTCTTTCATGCTCATTCATGGCCAAGAAATAAACCAAATTGCACACTCTTTAGTTCCAGGCTTTAGTTCCTTCTTTTTCTTCGGCTTTTTTGTCCCCCTCCCCCCCTTTTTTTTGCTACCTGTAACAGCGTTTAAGGAATTACTCATGGCAATTTGGGGAGACCACATGAAGTGCCAAGAATAGAACCTGGGATGGCCATGTGCAAGGTAAGCAGCAACCTCAGCATCTTGGTTTTGGTTGTCTGACTACAGAGAAAAACAAAATGAAACAAAATTCAGGCTACCTTTGGACCTCAAAAGACCCCAGTGACCTCCAAGGCCTACTTGCAGGATCTAAGGCTACATCTGTGCTCATATTTGTCCAAACAAGTTAGATAGCATTCCCAACTCTATGTTTCTAGGTCAGCATGTAAGGAGAATTTCAGAAAATGAATATCTCTGAAGAGCAAAACCCTCTAACATCTGCTCTGAATGGAAGCAAGGGAATGAGACAAGAAAACACCTTCCATAGATACCTGCTGGGAATGATGTAGCCAGGAAGGTAAGAGATCGATCCTTTTTTAGGAACATTTTGATAGCTGAGATGAAGAGCAGACCTAGGAGAGCCAATCTGGCACACATACCTAACTTGAAAATAACTAGTACACTGTGTCCCTCTATGTTAAAATGGGGCAATCTTTTTGTTTTTACAGAGAACATAAAGATGATCAAATTATATCCCACATACATATCAATGATCATAAATTGATATGTCCTAAAGAAAACCCATCTTTCTTCCCTTGATTTTTGTGATAGGCCATTAAGGGTCATTTCCAGAAGCTCCCCTGAGCATAAAAATGTTCTTGGCATTACATCCACATTTCATTCCTTGACACTAATCTTTTTGTTCTTGAGCAAATAGGTTTATAATCTAATTATTTCTATTTCTTTTGTTATAACTCCAATCTAAATTTGGAAGAATAAAGGATACAGGATGATCTCACTCAGATACAGGGAAAACAAAGTCAGAAAAGAAGTGAAGTCCAATGAAAACCTTTTTCCTCTGAGCACAGTCCTTCAGTCAAGGGTATTGGGGTGTTTAAGTGTATGTTTTCGGGTGGGTGCTGTGGACTGTGGTAAAGGAATTTGGGAGCTTTGGGGCAGGGTGGAGTGAGGTAACAATAAGCCCTAAAAAATAACAGGTACATTTATGCTTTTGTGAACCATTAATACCTCAAAAAACTAAATTTTATAAAAGATATATTGAATGTATTTTAAAAGAATAGAGATCAGACTGGAGCATTAACATAGTAAGAAGGGTATTTGCCTTGCACAGTGCTGAACTGGATTCACTCCTGGCATCCCATACGGTCAAGCCTGCCAGGAGTAGTTTCTGAACACAGAGCCAGGAGTAACCCCTGATCATAGCCAGTTGTGGCCCCCAACAAAACAAAAATAGAGTTGAGGTTATAACTCCTAGTCAATGAAAAGCTCTCTCCTCTTTCCCAAGCATATAGAAACAAGTACAGAGTTAACTTTTGGGGGGGGGGTTGGGTCACACCCGGCAGTTATTCCTGGCTCCACGCTCAGAAATTGCTCCTGGTAGGCACGGGGGACCATATGTGACGCCGGGATTAGAACCGATGACCTCCAGCATGAAAGGCAAACGCCTTACCTCCATGCTATCTCTCTGGCCCCAGAGTTAAATTTTTAAAGATATATATAAGTTAGAGAATAAGAGACAGAAATCCTTATATGCCAAAAAGTGTTGAAGCAGAAACAAAAGTCATCACAAAAGATTAAGGAGTCCACAAAGGGCCTTTGCATAAGTAAAAAAAAAAAAAAAAAAAAAAAAAAGATGACACCCCCAACAGACTTTTCCCACAAGGTACAAGGTTCAAGAGTGGAAAAGAGGGGATCTAAACTTCCCTGCACATTCAACCTTGTACTCTCTTGCCCAGTGCTTTGACCATCACCTATACAGCTGTATCCATGAGTCAGGACAATGGGACCAGAAGTAAGATTGTTCAGAGGGGGTTACATGAAAGGCAGGCCTTTGAGATTGAATGTTAGAGTTTAAATTCCTTCTCTCTTCCCTTCACTGTGTATTGTGATGGCAAGTGGGCTGGCAGATTTTAGGAGTACCTGTGCACATGTTGGTTGTACTTCATCCAGAGTTGCACACAGAGATTAACTCCACATGCACACAGGGCAGGTACCCAGCACTGAACTCACCCCAGCCCCTTGAAGGATACATCTTACATGCATGTTTAAAGAAAGTCCACCAAGTCTTAAGTTCACCAAAGACTGGGATTCACCCCTGCTCACAGCAGTATTATTTTTCTCAATAGCAAAGTATTAGTAGCAACCCAAGCATCCACCAAGGGATAAATGGATAAAACAGTGTAAGAGATTTACAGTAGGGATGGTTCAGGGTTTTTGTTTGTTTGTTTGGTTGGTTGGTTTTTAGATCACACCCAACAGCACTCAGGGGTTACTCCTGGCTCTACACTCAGAAATCACTCCTGGCAGGCTCGGGGAACCACGTGGGATGCCAGATTCGAACAACCGACCTTCTGCATGGAAAGCAAACGCCTTACCTCCATGCTATCTCTCCGGCCCCAGGACTGTTCAGTTTTAAAAAAGAAGGAAACATCACAGAGACTGGCACTCATCACAAAGAACAAGAACAACCAGTGTTGGTGAAGATTCAGGGAAATAGATCATTCACTGCTGGTGGGAATGTTGACTGGTTCGGTGACTGGTCCAGCCTTTTGGGAAAACAATATGAACATTCCTCACAAACAAGGAATTGAGTTTGAATTACAATTCAAATCCTAAAACTATACCAAAACACAATATAGAAAAGGCACCAGTACACTATGTTCACTCAACACTGTTCACAATAACTAGAATATGGAAAGAATTCAAGTGCCCAAGAATGAATAATGAATAAAGAAACTGGTACATTGACACAATTCAATTTTTCAAAGCAGTTTGAAAAACAAAAAGTAGCAATGAAAATTGCTGATACATAAATGGACATGGAAAATAATGGTACTGAGTGAAATGAGTCAAAGGGAGAGGTACAGACATAGAATGACTGCAATTATTTATGGGATATAAATAAACATCATGTGATAATAATATCCAAAGACAGTAAGAAAAAAGGTTAGGAAGACTGGACTTCAGTAGGAAGCTTGCCACAAAGGGGTGGAGAGGTGAGCGCAGTTAAGACAGAGAATGGACCACTATGGCAATGATCGTGGGAAATGATTGCACAGGGGAAATAATGAGCGCTGAGAGGAGATAAAGGAATATGCATTATATTCTTTCAATAACACTATTGCTAACCACAATGCCTAAAAGGAAAAAACATTTAAAAAATAAAAATGCCATACAGCAGGCTGGGGGGCAAGAGAAAAACTGAGGACACTGGTGGTGGGAAGTGGAGACTGGTGAAGGGATGGGTGTTTGAACATTATACAACTGAAACTCAATTATGAACAACTTTGTAACCTATTTCACAGTGATTCCATTAGAATTAATTACAAAATAAACATAGAGGAAACTTGCATCTATATTGGAGGTGGTAGAAATCAACCCAGAACATCATTCTCTGTATGCGAAACATGTTCTCCAGACAGCTATAATCCTAGCCAAAAAGGCACAAAGGAAGGACACGGGCTTGAGGACACATACTAAGTAAAATGAGTCAGCCACATAAAGATTTATCTGAGATACTTAAGATAGTCAAATTCGGGACTGGAGAGATAGCATGGAGGTAAGGCATTTGCCTTGCATGCAAAAGAATGGTGGTTCAAATCCCAGCATCCCATATGGTCCCCCGAGCCTGCCGAGGGCTATTTCTGAGCGTAGAACCAGGAGTAATCCCTGAGTGCTTCCGGGTGTGACCCAAAATAAAAAGAAAAAAAAGATAGTCAAATTCATGAGAAAGTTAAATGATAGTTTCTTGGGGCGAGTGAAGGAGGAATGGAACAATATCTTGTGGGGATGGTATTTCACTTTGAAACAACAACAAAAAAGGCTTCGGGATGAGAGAGGCACCTCAATGGGAACACAGTGGTTCTGAAAAGTACACTTAAAATGATTTTGAAGGTAAAATGTTTTTTGTTGTATCTTTGGGCTTTGGGCCACATCCTCTGGTTCTAAGAACTTACTCCCACCTTGGAGAACTTCCTCAGAGATCACTGATGTGGCTTTGCAGACTAAATGTGATGCCAGGAATGGAACCCAGGTCAGCTACATGCAATGCAAATACTTACAACTGCTGTATCATCTCTCCAGCCCCTTGAGAGTAAAACATTGTGTATTTTACCACAACCCAATAAAAAAAAAAACTAAGTAAAAATAAATACAACAATGTGAAAAATGATACTGTAACAGAAAGAGAAAGAAGGCAAAACCATGGGTGAGGGAGGAGTTGGTTGGCAGAGCACATGAGGTATTGGTTTAATAAAGAAAGGAGCTCTGGCTTTTGGCTCTACACCACCACCAGCACCACGACCCAACAGACTGGGTGTGATCCTAATGGCCCCATACACAATAAAGGTGCTTGCCTTGCATGTGGTTGACCTAGGTTTGAATCCCTGATACCACATATAGTTCCCTGAGATCTGCCAGGGGTCACTTCTGAGCACTGTGTCAGTAACACCAACTTTGCACTGCTTGGTGTAGTCCTCAAACCAATAATTAAAATGTTTAATATCGGGGCTGGCGAGTTGGCGCTCGAGGTAAGGTGTCTGCCTTGCAAGCGCTAGCCAAGGAAGGACCGCGGTTGGATCCCCTGGCGTCCCATATGGTCCCCCCAAGCCAGGGGCAACTTCTGAGTGCTTAGCCAGGAGTAACCCCTGAGCATCAAACGGGTGTGGCCCAAAAAAAACAAACCAAAAAAAAGTTTAATATCAGAACAATTCTTTTTTTTTTTTTTGGTTTTTGGGCCACACCCGGCGGTGCTCAGGGTTTACTCCTGGCTGTCTGCTCAGAAATAGCTCCTGGCAGGCACGGGGGACCATATGGGACACCGGGATTTGAACCAACCACCTTTGGTCCTGGATCGGCTGCTTGCAAGGCAAACGCCACTGTGCTATCTCTCCGGGCCCAAGAAGAAATTAAAATTAAATTAAAATTTTTTTCTAGTGTGCCTCTAATTTCTCTGTACTTTCAAAGAGACCTTCACGGTTGTTACATCTCAATTTATTTTATTTCATGTTTTTGGGTTTTGAGGAACAAACACACAGCAGTGCTCAACAGTGCTCCTGGTTCTGTATTCAGGAGTCACTCCCTGGCAGACTCAGGAAACTATATGGGATGCAGGGGATCAAACTTGGGTCAGCCACATGCAAGGCAAGTGGCCTACCTGCCATAATTGCTTTACTTATAATTGCTAATTGCTATAGTATCAATTTATTGTACACTATAACATTCAGAATATGTTAGACAAAGTGATCTTTTTAAATTTAGAATTCCCTTAGCTTGTTATCATACAAAGTTTAGGCACCTGGGTTTTATTTCATCAGGGCAGGTACAATAATGGTTGTATTTCTTGTGATTAGAAGTGACATTGCTAGAAAGTTGAAGCAATTTTTGCATTGGCTAGATGGAACCCTGCTGTGTACTGGAAAGAAACCATGAAAAACAATCATTGACTAGTATTGCAAGATGAAAATATGCAGAGGGGCTGGAGTGATAGCATGGAGTGGGGAGAGATTTTGTCTTGCATATGTCAAACCTGGGTTCAATCCTCAGCATCCCATATGCAGATTAGTATGAGAGATTTTTACAATAGGGAGTAGAACCAGGACCCCCTCCTCTTTCAAATGTCTAATTTGAATGTCTAATTAGTACCACATTCTAATTATTGGCACATGTGAATTCCATAAATTTGGGGGATTTAGGCCACACCTGGTCATGCTCAGGAATTACTCCTGACTATACACTCAAAAATCACTCCTGGCTTGGGGAATCATGTGGGATGCTGGGGATCAAACCCAAGTCTGTTCTGGGTCAGCCACGTGCAAGGCAAATGCCCTACCACTACTATCACTTAGCCCCCCCCCCCAATTTCTTTTTTTGTTTTTTTGTTTTTTTTGGGCCACAGTGGAGGTGCTCAGGGGTTATTCCTGGCTTTGTGTTCAGAAATCGCTCCTGGTAGGCTCAGGGAACCATATGCGATGCTGGGAATTAAACCCAAGTCCGTCCTGTGTAGGCCTCATGTCAGGCAAACTCCCTACCACTGTGCTATCTCTCCAGCCTGAATTCCATAAATTTTTTACAGATGAAATTAAGAATAGTGAGATGAGTTCATCCTAGTTTGAGGGAGAGCCCTGAATTTCATGGCTATGATCTAATTAGAAGCGAGGAGATTTTTGAGACACAAGAGACTAGCAAAAGCAAGGCTATATGGAGATAAAAGCAGAGTTGGACTTGAACTTCAACAAAGTAAGGAATACCAACGATTGCCAACTGCCACCAGAAGGTCAGAGAGGGGCATGGAACAGATTCATTTTCTGAGCCATTAAACAGAACCAACTCTAGCAACATCTTGATTTGGGATTTATGGCCTCAAGAACTATAAGAAAATTGATTTCTGTTGTTTTAAGTCACTCTATTTATTGTCATTTGTTACAGTGACCCCAGGAACATATACAGTGATATGGGAAAAATCCTAAAGAATTTCTCTAATTAATGAAAAGAAATGACTATAAGCAGATTCTCAGTTGGCCTCTACCTGGTCATTAATTTACTCATTCTTCTTATTTGTTCATTAATAAAAATAGCCATTAATTATGTACTTGACTCTGAAACATGACAGGACACTCATTTCAGCAGCATGTATACACTCACTGGAATGGCACAGAGATGATGAACATGGCCTTCAGGCAAACAAGACAGATTTATGAATAACTTGATATTTTTATGAACTTAATAAAACAAAAATAAACATTTAGACTACAAGACCAAATTTGTGGTTACCGGAAGGGAAGGAACAGGATATGGGCGAATTCAGTAACAGAGTCCAACTGTATGGTGAAGAACAGAATTGGAAATTTTTTTTTTTGTGGTTTTTGGGTCACACCCGGCAGTGCTCAGGGGTTATTCCTGCCTCCAGGCTCAGAAATTGCTCCTGGCAGGCACAGGGGACCATATGGGATGCCGGGATTCGAACCGATGACCTCCTGCATGAAAGGTAAACGCCTTACCTCCATGCTATCTCTCCGGCCCCAGAATTGGAAATTTTAATTGTTAACCCAGGGTAATATTTATTCAGGCTGACTTTTAACAGGGCATACCTGAAACCCAGGTAAGATTAGAATGCAAAATGACTTCAGCAAAATATTTTTTAATCAAATAACTGAAACTTTTTAGATTCTTTAACACATTCTTTTCCAGGCTAAGTTTAGTTACCATAACCTCATTAATGTGCAAAAGTACTGTAGCTATTTTGTACCTCATTTTGAAAGAGCTGTGGACTACTATTTCAGTTTTCTTTGACTTTCATTTGCTGGCTCCTTAATATGTTACCTTTTTGTCTTCTGACTAACAAGTGATCATGATAAGAAGTGAAATGGGCTTCTGTTTTTCAGAATTTCATCTAAGAACACAAAGTTGAAGACAAAGGACAATGACGATTGTCAGGAAAGCTGCTAAATATATCCTTGCAGGATTTACTAAAAGAGAAAACCTTTATCCATACATAATACACATGCAAGAAAAGGGGTTATTAGGAAAGGAATATTTAAAAGAAATTTATATATAAAAAAAAACAAGCACAACTGTTTCTTCTTGGGAACAGTTCTTAAGAGCAGTACTAAGTTTGCACAACTTCAGGGGGCAGCATCCACCTCATTAGATTTTTTTTAATAGTATTATAATAATTTCCCAGCAGATGGCAGTCAAGTATCTTGAGAAGCATTTTTTCAAAGTATGAGAAGTATCTTTTTAAAGTATGGTCCCTTTTACATGGGGCCACATGATCTAAAGTAGCTTACTCCTCCCCAACAACTGAACCCAACTGAGTTCCAAGAGAATCTACTGGGACAATGGGGTTGGCTGTGACCAGAAAAACTAGTTTTCCATTCCCCAATTTAGTGCTGCTAAATTATAGGAACTCTTGGCCCATTCTAAGTTATTTACCTCAAAGTAGAGTAGCAGGAGCCTCAGGCCAGTGCCTGCTCTTTGCCAGGAGAATGGGAAGATGGCAGACCATCTAATGCTATCATGTCAACAAGACAGAGTAATGTAGTCCAACAGACCACAAGTCCCCACACTTAGCAAGGGCACACTGTATGAGCTCTCTCCAGTCAGGGTCAAATGGACTCCCTGGCTAGGTAGCCAAACCGGAGACATCTGAAAGAAGTAAGAGTAAACATCTCCTCCATGAAAGAAAAGATAAGTCATACAAGAAGAGGTCAGAAAATATGAAGAAAAGTAATCAAAGATGACCTGAAGAAGAATTGACTTTGAGACAGGGAGGTGCAGAAAGGTGAACTTCCATATGGCAAAGAACCTATAGGCATCTCACAAAGAGAGACACTGGGGGACCTGACAGGACACAGATCCTTCCACAGCTGAGCAGCACCAACATTTGCCCTTGGATCTATGAACCATTTGTGTCTCTCTACCCTGAAGGAACCAGAATTTACAAAAGACTAGAACAAGAAAAGTAAAATGCAATTTTTAAAAAAGAGAGGGCTCAGGAGCACAAGCAAGCATAGATACCCCAGGTTCAAACTCTAAGAGCACATGGCCTCAAGCTCATGTGACTGTGGCCTCAGAGTCCTCCAAAATCACCAGGGTGGCCTCAGCACTACTGCTTTCAAGCAATACCACATCCTCAAACCCTGCCATTGAACCATCCAGCCCAGATGGCTGAGAATTTTCAGGAGTGGCCCCTTGGGCCCCCAAGCAATGTTATGAAAGGCTCTTTACCAAGAAAAGAATCCATATCCCACACACAGCCCTTCCTGAGGGGTGAGAGTGGGGTCCCAAGCTACCAGTAAAGGATAAAGAACCATGGGCCTAAAGAACTATAAGCCCAATATGTACTCTTGTGTTGTCTGAAGAAAACCTAGATTTCTTTTTCTTTTTGGTTTTTGGGTCACATCCGGCAGCGCTCAGGGGTTACTCCTGGCTCTATGCTCAGAAATCTGTCCTGGCAAGCTTGGGGGACCATATGGGATGCCGGGATTCCAATCACCATCCTTCTGCATGCAAGGCAAAGCCCTGCCTCCATGCTGTCTCTCCGACCCCATAAAACCTAGATTTTTTTTTCTTTTTTTTAATTGATTTTTTGTTGTTTTGGGGCCACATTTAGCAATATTTATGGGTTACTATTGGCTCTGTGCTCAAGTATAATTTCTGTCAGACTAAAAAACCATATGCTGGGGATGAAACCCAGGTCAGCCTTGTGCAAGGCAAGCACCTTATCCACTAAACTCTGTCACACACACACACACACACACACACACACTTTTTATAAAAAATATTAAATTATACTGAGAAAGTTACAAAGTTGTTCATGATTGAGTTTCAGTCATACAATGTTCAAGCATCCATCACTTTATCTGTGCCTCCCTTCCCTCACCAATGTCCTCAGTTTCCTTCTTGCCCCCCAACCTGCCTCTACAGCAGACTAGATTTCTATTTATCAGTTTCTCCTCTCTCACAAACTCAGAGCACTAGAAAACATACTATCACCATGATCAACACAGGTGCCAAAATCCCAGTATTAGTTCTTATACTCTGAAGACTATAGAATATTGTTTGAAAAAATTCTAAAGATCTAAATAAATGGAAAGTCATCTCATGTCCTTGAAGCAGAAGACAATATTATTTATCTTTATACATTTATATATTTTATAGCTTCTAGACAGTGACTCCCACCCCTTCTTCTTCTTTTTTTTTTAATGGAACCATACAACATAAATCATCTTGCTCTGCTTCGTATTTCTATGTCTTTCTACAAATTGAGAAAAAAAAATTGGATGGTACCGGGGGCAAAGCAGTCTCATGAGCATTGAGTGAAAATTAAAAAATGATTAGAACTAAATACCCAACCCAAAATCAATAACAATAGATTCAAGCAATACAAACTACAACAAGCTATACACAAAAGATACCTGTTATCATAACAGTTCAGGGGGCTATGGATAGATGTATGGGATGCATGCTGGAAATTAAGGTGGAGGGAGGCCAACAATGGTGGTTGGAATTGCCCTAATTCACTGTCACTATGTACCTTAAATATAACCGTGAAAGACTTGTAACTCATATTGGTCTCAATAAAAAAATTATAAAAAAGAAATTTATCAAAGGATCCAAAATTTTATATAGAAAAATGTAAAGGATCTGGAATAATCAATATTCAAAGAGAACAAAGTTGGAAGACTCATACTGATTCAAAAATGTACAAAAAAGTAATAAAGAGCATGTGGGTTACAGTAGATGATACTTCACAAACAAAAACCACCACCACAGCAATAACAACAATAACTCAAATTCTACTAAAATGACTAGATCAATAAAATGTGGCATGCACTTTATAGTGTATAGTACAAATATAATGTAATTTTGGATACTATCCAATCACTAAAAGGAATGAAGTATTGCTATATAGAACAGCATAGATTAAACTTGAAAATACTACACTGCATGAAGAAAGTTAATCACAGAAGCCCACACAGTAACTCCCAGTTGAATCTTCAGAGTTAGAAAAGAGGTGAGTGGGGTTATAGAAATCCCCAGAGACAGGAACCTAATAAGACTGGATGGGGTGATCCAAATGTTTCAGAACTCCGAAGGTGATCTAGACACTCTAAAAAGCTTGAGAACCACTTATGTGAGAGAACATAACCACCTGGTTATGAACATCTGGTTAGTTTGCCAGGGACCAGTTGAAACAAGGACAGAGGTACCACTCTGGCCAATGAGAGATAAGCTGCTTGCTTGGGGCTGACGTGTGTGTGTGTGTGTGTGTGTGTGTGTGTGTGTGTGTGTGTGTGTGTGTGTGTGTGTGTGTGGTTTTTGGGTCACACCCGGCAGTACTCAGGGGTTATTCCTGGCTCCAGACTCAGAAATTGCTCCTGGCAGGCACAGGGGACCATATGGGACACCGGGATTCGAACTGATGACCTCCTGCATGAAAGGCAAACACCTTACCTCCATGCTATCTCTCCGGCCCCGGGGGCTGACTTTTATAAGAGTTATAGAAAAAAGAAACTTCCTCTTCTTCTAACTGTAATCTCTGGAATTGCAATCACAGTCTTGCAACTATGGAAGATGGCAATCTGAGGACAAAGTGGAAACAAAACATTACAGATGGGCCCGGAGAGATAGCAGAGCGGCGTTTGCCTTGCAAGCAGCCGATCCAGGACCAAAGGTGGTTGGTTCAAATCCCGGTGTCCCATATGGTCCCCCGTGCCTGCCAGGAGCTATTTCTGAGCAGACAGCCAGGAGTAACCCCTGAGCACCGCCGGGTGTGGCCCAAAAACCAAACCAAAACAAAACAAAACAAAACAAAAAAAAACCCCAAAAAAACCATCACAGATAAGAGTCTAAGATCTGAATGATATAACTGACTCACTGAAGAATCAACCCTGAAATCCCCTGGACTTCTTATAAAATGAGATAAATTTCCTATACTTTCAAATCTCTTTGAGCTGTTTTTCAGTTAGTTGCAGATCAAAGCATTCTCACTTACAGAGGAAGCTTTAAGGGACAAGGGAAGAAGGCCAGTGGGCAAGAGAGAATAAAGTAATGGTGGAGGGATGACACTCTAAGTATAAAACAAGAATATTGATATAATTATAAAAATATAACAAAAATAGGGGCCGGAGAGATAGCACAGTGGTAAGGCATTTGCCTTGCATGCAGAAGGACGGTGGTTTGAATCCTGGCATCCCATATGGTTCCGCATGCCTGCCAGGACCGATTTCTGACCATAGAGCTGGGAGTAATCCCTGAGCGCTGTCAGGTGTAACCCCCAAAATACAAAGCAAAAAGAAATAAAAATATAACAAAAAATAGACCAAGAAGAAACAAAAGAGTAGTGTCCAAAAAGCCAAATAGAGAATAAAGAAGAAAAATTAGCAAGCTGTGTAAAAATGCTTCAAATCAGTAACATCAGGGTGAGAGCACTGTAAAAACAATTCACTTGATTTCTATCCAGATGAAACAGTGGACTAGTACAGATTCCTTGTGAAAATAGATCTACACCATCCAATATAGTGTCTAGAAATGACAAATATCTAAGTTGAAAATATTTGAATTAAATAAAATATGAAATGTAAATGCTCAATAATACTCTCAGATTTTTAGTTATCTGATTGTCACAGTATAAGACAAAAAAATCTGACATTATAGAAAGTTTTATTGAATAGCACAGATTAAACTGATTTGGAACCTCTGACTCTTTAAGTTCTTAGAACTCCAAGGACTGTGTCTTTTTCTATAAATCTTTCCGGAAAGTCTAATATTTGAGGAGTAATTTTGCATAAATAAATACATTCAGAGTTCCTCATTCTTTCTTCACTGAATTGTTTCTATTTGTCATCAGCTTTTACCTTCCACCTTGCTCCTCCTACCACTTTGGTGTTTTTTTGTTATTGTTGTTGGGTTTGTTTTTGTTTTGGGGCCAAACCCAGGTATTCTCAGACTATATGGAATGCCAGGGATCAAACCCAGGTCATCTACCTGCAAATCAAGTACCTTACCCTCTCTGCCTGCCCACGTGCCACTTTGTACCCCAAGTGGATCACCAATGTCCCCCTTCTCATGTCTCCTCAGGTTCATCCAAATAGAAGCAGGAGGTAAGAGAGAAGTCAGGATATTTATGTCCTGTGTTCAATGGAAAGGATTGTTTTATTTCTGTTGTGTTGCTTCATCAGAGATTGAAGCTCTGCTGTGGGGGGGGGGCTCTTCTTATATTCTTTTATTTGCACACTCCATCTGTCTCTCCACATATTCACACCTGGAGCATTGACTGCAGGAGTGGTACCACAAAGCTACACATACAATACTGGCGTTCTCTCTTTCGAGTTTTCCATGCCCACACCTTCTCAAATGTAATCCCTTTATTAGCTCTCCATGGTTGATCCTATAATTTGAGTATACAAAGCATTCCAACTAATAGACTTTCTTATATTTACTAATTTTAAAATATAAATGAAATAGGAGCACTAAGAAGGTTAACCAGTTCCCAGCTCTATTTACCTGGGAAGCTAGTCTTTTCCTAAAATAAGGAATTTTCAGTGTTAAAATCTGGATGGTCTCAGGAATGCTGAGATGTTTGATTATCTTATCTGCAAGTATCATTAAATATGACATTTTTCCCAAATTAAAAATTTTTTTTTTTTTTTTGGTTTTTGGGTCACACCCGGCAGTGCTCAGGGGTTATTCCTGGCTCCAGGCTCAGAAATTGCTCCTGGCAGGCACGGGAGGACCATATATGGGACGCCGGGATTCGAACCGATGACCTCCTGCATGAGAGGCAAACGCCTTACCTCCATGCTATCTCTCTGGCCCCAAATTAAAAATTTTTGTCAGACTATTCATCCCAAATGCTAAGGGTCTGATAGTTTCTCAATTGTTTGTAGTTTAAAGAAAATAACTGAATTGGAGCCGGAGAGATAGCATGAAGGTAAGGTGTTTGCCTTGCATGCAGAAAGTCGATGGTTCGAATCCCGGCGTTCCATTTGGTCCCTCGAGCCTGCCAGGACCGATTTCTGAGCATAGAGTCAGGAGTAACCCCTGAGTGCTGCCGGATGGGACCCAAAAAGGAAGAAAAAAAAAAAAATAACAAAATTGTTTGTTTGGGGGACTGGAGCAATATTATAGAGGATAGGCTGCTTGATTTACATATAGCTTGACCCTAGTTCAATCCCTGACATCCTATATGGTCCCCCAAGCAAAGCCAAGAGTGATTCCTTGAATGAAGAGCCAGGAGTAGACCCTGAGCACTTTTTAAAAATTGTTGTTATTGGGAAAGGAAAATAAAAGTGGATGGGACTCAGGGGCCAAGTGGTCTCAGGAGCATTGAATAGAAATAAAAAATGATCAGATTTAGGGGCCAGAGAGAAAGCATGAAGGTGAGGCATTTGCCTTGCATGCAGAAGGTCTGTGATTCGAATCCCAGCATCCCATATGGTCCCCTGAGCCTGCCAGGAGAGATTTCTGAGCATAGACCCAGGAGTAACCCCTGAGCCTGCTGGGTGTGACCTTCCCCCACTACCCCCCCAAAAAAATATCAGATTTAAATACCCAAACTAAAGTCAACAACAATAGAATCAAGAAACCTATAATTGGGGGCCGGGCGGTGGCGCTGGAGGTAAGGTGCCTGCCTTGCCTGCGCTAGCCTAGGACGGACCGCGGTTCGATCCCCCGGCGTCCCATATGGTCCCCCAAGAAGCCAGGAGCAACTTCTGAGCGCATAGCCAGGAGTTGTAACCCCTGAGCATCACAGGGTGTGGCCCAAAAAAAAACAAAAAAAAAAAAAAAAAAAAGAAACCTATAATTGGTCTATAACATGCAATACAAAAAAGGAAGGAGGTCAACACTGGTGGTGGGAATGACCCTAAATCACTGTCATTATATACCTGAAATACAACTGTAAAAGCTTTGTAATTCACATTGGTTTCAATAAAAAAATTATTGTTCTTGGGGCCGGAGAGATAGCATGGAGGTAAGGCATTTGCCTTTCATGCAGAAGGTCATTGGTTCGAACCCCGGCATCCCATATGGTCCCCCGAGCCTGCCAGGAGAGATTTCTGAGCGTGGGGCCAGGAGTAACCCCTGAGCGCTGCCGGGTGTGACCCAAAAACGAAAAAAAAAATATTGTTCTTAATTGTAAAAAGTGTTTGTTTTTACATATCCAGTATTGCTCAGGGGCTGTTCCTGGCTTGGTGTTGGGAGTAGAGAGGAGGGTGTTCCTGATTGTTCTCAGGAGAACTGGTGCTGTGGAGGATCAAACCTAGGCTTTCTGTGTACAAAGTATGCAGTGCATTGAGATATCTCCCCAGCATGTTTAGGTTAATTTTGTTCTGGGGGGATAAGGAAGGTTGCATCACACCCTGCTATGCTGAGGGCTTTGCCTGCAGGGATCACTCCTGACAGGACTAAAGGAACCAAAAGTCAGTGTCAGGATCAAACTACCAGCCCTCAAGTTAGTTTGAAAGGTTACTGTAAGAAGTTGCTTCAATTCATTCAATCTGTATTTTTGGGGGCACTAACTCCTAGTTGAAAGATAAACATCTTTTGGACTGGAGCCATAGTACAGTGGGTCGGCACTTGTCTTGCAGCTACCTGGCACTGCCAGAAGTGATTTCTGAGTGCAGAGCCAGGGATAATCCCTAAGCATCGCTAGGTAGGATGCAGAAACCTAAATAAGTAAGTAATATCTTTAATTTCAATAATATAAAGTATAAACAAAGCAAAAACTAGAAATAGCTAATTAAATCTTGGGCTTTGAATCAAGTAATGAGTATGGGACATAGGAACAGGTAGGAAGGGGCGTAGAGACAGAGGAGAAGGGATATCGGCACTTGGTAATATTGAAATGATTATAAACCAGAATAAGTGAAATTCAATTTAAAAGTTTAAATGAACAAAAAGATAAGTATCCTCTAAGGTCAGGATTATGTTTGTAAGGGCACCTTTGAGATGTTGAGTTGAGTTTTGTGCCCATGATCAAGACCCAGACCTCTAAGCAGAAGCTGAACTGAAATGAAGTAAGATTTTGGTGCTGAAGATCACACACACACACACACACACACACACACACACACACACACACACAACTACCTCTAAACAAGAGGTAAAGTGTCTCTGTAAGGAGCCCCCTCTCCTGGGAAGATGACACCTCAAACACTGCCTCTTCCTGACACCAAAGTCTGCTCAGAAGGTCCAGCTGTACGTCTGGATGGGACTTTCCTTAGGTAAAAAAAAAAAAAAAAATGGATTATCCACTCGGTTTTTTCTTTTGAATTTTTCCCTCACCTTATGCCCCAATTAGTCACTTTCTGGGCTATTTCCTGCCTTTTCAGTTTGATGGCTTCTGAACCTTCCTTCTACTTCCTAACTGGCCAGATCAACGGAGAGGAGAGTGAAAAATCTCAAGTTGCTGAAAACTACTGTGAAGGTGAAAGAGGAGGGAAATATCAGGAGCTGGAGAGACAAGTACAGTAGGTACTTGCTTTGCATGCAGCTGACCTAGGTTTGATCCTCAACACATGTAGTCCCCTGATCCTACCAAGAGCCATCTCAGAGCACCACTGGGTATGACCCCCCCAAAAAGAAGATATTTTTCCCAGAAACTTAATCAGACTTAACTTTCTTCACACTTCAACCAACAGTGGTTCCATACCCTGAGTGCATAGCTATTGGCATCACCTGAGAAACTTCTCAGTTCAGACAATTGAGTCAGATGAGCTGGGGCTTGAGGTCTGCTGGGTGGTTATTTTTTTTAAGGCGCTGAAATGATGCTAACAGGCTTGAGAATCCCAGCCTGCACTTAAGAATATTAGTGCATACGCAATTGACAAGTCTATTGCATAAGCAGAAATCATGAATCTACCTGAGAAATAAATGGAGAGATTTTCCTTCTCTGTTTCTCACCACAGAAGAAAAACAAACCCACACCACTCAGCATGATTGATACCAGCTGCCTGACACAGCACATTCTTGACAACCATTATCCCTTTGAATCATTAGAGTGTGTGTGTGTGTGTGTGTGTGTGTGTGTGTGTGTGTGTGTGTGTGTGTTTTAATTCCATCCCAGTTATTCATAGTCTCCTTTGCAGGAGACTGCAGTGGAATGTCTGCCTCCTTTATGATTGTCAGTAGAGACATAAAGCCTAGATGCTATCCTCACTCTGCCCCCCTAACAAGTTGTGAAACGGGAGTCTTGCCATTCAATATCTCGAGACTTTAGAAAATGAGGCCACCTTTACCATCTGGCCTTCTTATTTCACTAACTTATATGACGATCGAATGAAAAGTGAGAGTCATGAACCAGAAATTGCCACATCAAGCTCACACGACATGGCTGTGTGCATAAGAGCCCCTGGCTCAGAGCAGAACTCTCCCCACTCCTTTATTTCTCTAGGTAATTGGCCTGTGCCTTGTCCCTGTAAGTCTCAAAGGAGACCATACAGAGCAAGCTAGCAAATCTACGAAGGTGGTTTCATAGTGTTTACAAAAGAAAAACTGTTGAAAACATGAAAGTGTGCTACGTGACATTCAGAACTGTGTTAACAATATACTGTCAGATTGAAAAAAAAAAACAGTTAAATAAATATGAGAGGCTTAATCTCACTTTAAAATTACTTAAACATGTGGGGCTGGAGGACAGACCGCGGTTCCATCCCCCCGGCGTCCCATATGGTCCCCCAAGCCAGGAGCGATTTCTGAGCGCAGAGGCATGTGTAACCCCTGAGCGTTACCGGGTGTGCCCCCCCCAAAAAAATTTCCTTCAACATGTATCTGTTAGTGCATGGAAAAAGAGCCGGAGGATATATCCCATCTATTAACACCAAAATTGTTTGAGAGTTTTTTGCTTTCCCTTTGCACATTCCTGCCATATTCAAATAGTTTTTAGATAAATGCCCATCATTTCCTTATTCAATGTTTAAGTACTGATTAAAATGCAAGTTAAAAGGAAAGAGTTATTTACCGTAAGTAATGAAACAGAGCAGATAAAGTTGTTCCAGTTCCTGGACCCAGACAAACCATGCTCCAAGGTAAGGAACAGTTACAAACTCTAAAATTTTGGATATATTTTCAATAACTTGAAGAACTCACAGAGAAGATGAGAGAGTAGAAGGCTAAAAATTGTCAAGTGAAAATAATGGGGGGGCAGGGGAAAAATTGTCAAGTGTTCTGATTTTCAGAAAATAAAGAAAATATATTTTCTGGAAATGGCAACATATAAAATTTGAGACTGATCAGCCAAGTAGAATAAATGTCTAAATGGTTTGTGAATATCACAAAGGTCAGGTGTTAGTCCTCAGCATAATACATTCACTAAGAATATGGAGTAACCCAGCACCACTTTCTTTGAAGTAGACTTTTAGGTAACTACACTAGTAGTTAGGAGAAACAGCACAGATTTAGTGTATATTGATTTCAGCAATTTTTTGTTTGTTTTGTTTCTGTTTGGGAACCCCACCTGGTAATCACTCCAAGTGTTTTGTTTTTTTTTTTTTTTTGCGGGGGGGTGGGGGGGGGAACAACAATATGGTTGGTTGGACCATCAGGCTTTGACTCTGTTCTCTTTCATATATTTTTTTCCCTGGTTTTTCTGGCCACACCCGTTTGATGCTCAGGGGTTACTCCTGGATAAGCGCTCAGAAATTGCCCCTGGCTTGGGGAAACCATATGGGATGTCGGGGGATCGAACTGTGGTCCTTCCTTGGCTAGCTCTTGCAAGGCAGACACCTTACCTCTAGCTAGTGCCACCTCGCCGGCCCCATCTCTTTCATATTTTTTTTTTTTTATAAAAACCCAGATAGTCACTGAAAGCAAGTTTATTAAATCTTCAGATGGCACAAATATAGAAGGACTAGTCACTTTCTAAAGCAGTGAAACTTAATTTTAGAATTTCGTTTGTTTGTTTGTTTGGTTTTTGAGTCACACATGGCAATGCTCAAGGTTTACTTCTGGCTCTGCACTCAAAAATTACTCCTGGTGGTACTTGGGGACCATCTGTGATGCCAGAGATTGAACCCTGGTCAGCCATGTTCAAGGCAAAAATGCCTTACATCCTGTACTATCAATCCAGCCTCTAAATTATAGATATCCTTTAATTGACTAGAATTCCAGGTTGAAGCCAACAAAAGCAACAGGTTAGAGGGTATTTCCTTTTAATAAAATGTCTTTTCTATTTTTCGTCCCCTACCTTATCTCCATTCCTGTCTTTCCTCAATAACATTAGCTCCCTTATCAAACTCCTTCAATTCATCTTTTTATTATGTTTAGTCTGATCATTAATTTTATAACCTCATTTGCACACAGTGTGAATCAACCATTACTTATTCCACATACACAACAAATACACTCACTTTGGGAGTGACCAGGGGCTACTCCAAATTCTGCTTTTAGGGGTCACACTGAGGAGGTTCTTGGTGGACTTCACAGAGAAAGAAATCAGATTTCACCTCTCTCCACACATGCAGAGCCTGTCCTCAGTTTTTGAGCTATTTCTCTAGCCACAGTACTTGCCTTTTTTTCTTCTGAATTGTCTTACTCCTCAGAATTCCCTTAGGCTCCTATTTGTTGTTGACAAAGACAAAATTTCATCTTTTAAAAAAAATTGAATAGTATTCTATTGTACAAATGTCCCACAATTTTATTAATCCAGTTATTCATGACAGACACTTTATTTGCTTCCATATATTAGCTATTGTGAATAATGCAATAAACATTGATGTAAATATAATATTAATGTTTTTTACTCTTTAAGCCCAAAGTGGAACTACTGGAATATATTATAGTTCTCTTTAGCTCTTTTTCTTTTCTTTTTTTTTTTTTTTCTCTTTAGCTTTTTTTAATGCTGTTGTTTTTCTTTTCAGGGTTTACTCCAGGCTCTGCTCTCAGCAATCACTCCTAGAGGTGCTTGGGTGATAATATGGGATGCTGGGGATTGAACCTGGTTTGGTTACATGCAAGGCAAACACCTTATTTGCTGTACTATAGCTCCATTTAATCTCTTTTTAGCTTTTATTTCAATACTTTTATAATGCTGGGGATCAGGCCAGGGTCGTTCTGCCACAGATTCACATCCTCATCCTCATCTCTGGCTTCTTTTTGTGTTATTGTTCTTTTATATTAATCAATTTTTAAGATTTTCTTTGCGACACCATGGTTGACAATATTGCTAATAATAGGATTTCATGCATGTAAGTTGCCAATAATGGTAGTTTGTTTGTTTGCTTTTTGGTTTTTGTTTGTTTTGGGGCCACATCCGGCTGCATTCAGGGGTTACTTCTGGCTCTGAGTTCAAAACTCCTAGCAGGCTCAGGGGACCATATGGGATGCCAGGGATCAAAACCAGGTTCATCCTGGGGTCAGTCAGGTGCAAGGCAAATGCCCTACCACTGTGCTATCACTCTGGCCCAATGATGGTATATTTTAAAGAATCCACACAATGCACCCAATATAGATTTTAGACACAAATAATTTATGACAGACAAAATCAGTTGTGTTGGGTTTTGTGGGTTTTGGCAGCACCGTTATTCTAATTATGTTTTGGATAGGTAAATGTTAAAATTTGCATTTCAAAGGGTATATTAACAGATGCAGGGAAGGCAAGTCAGAAGCTTGTTGATTGACAGGATTCCTGTTTTTTTGTTTTGTTTTGTTTTGTTTTTAGGATTCCTGTTTTTAGTCTAAATATTTGATAAAGATGGGGGTGGGGACAAAAAATATTTGATGGAGTTAATTCTAGATAAATAACCTTGATATGGATAACAAAAAATTGGCATTAATTGCTATGATTATAAGATAATGTTGAGGTGAAGGCATCTATCATTCTAAAGCGTCATTTCTGGCATAGTCCCTCTTTACTCAACTGATTACAGTTCTCTATCAGATCAAATCTGTCAGTAGAGACACCTATAAACTAGTCTGATTTAATTACCATGCTCTGGAGGTAAGGCATTTGCCTTGCATGCAGAAGGATGGTGGTTTGAATCTCGGCATTCCATATGGTCCCCTGAGTCTGCCAGGAGTGATTTCTGAACGTAGAGCCAGGAGTAATCCTGAGCGCTGTCGGGTGTGACCCAAAAACCAAAAAAAAAAATCCCCCAAAAACAAAAACCTTAATTACCATGCTCATCTTCACAGCAGACTACAGAGTCCACAGGGATGAGCTTCAAGTGTTATACCATACCTCCCCACCAACATTCTATGGGCTAGAGAGATAGCTGAAACTGAGGGAGTTCATGTATGAGGCCCTGAGTTTGACCACCAGTGACACATGTGTCTCTGGGTGCTATAGGTAGGAGGAGGCCTAAACACTGCAGAAATAGGCCAAACTGAGGATTGCAGGGCATGCCCCCTCACCTAGTCCTTAAGTACTCCCGGAAGTTCCCCTTTTATTAAAAAAGGAAAAAAGGAAAAAAGAAGGAAAAAGAAAGAAATGACTATAGATATTGTACAATTGGTTGAGTGCATGCAAAACAAAACAAACAAAAACTGTGTAGCATGAAGCAAATAGAACATTGAATTTTGGGGGGTTTTGTTTTGTTTTGTTTTTGTTTTTCGGGCCACATCCATTTGATGCTCAGGGGTTACTCCTGGCTAAACGCTCAGAAATTGCCCCTGGCTTGGGGGGACCATATGGGACGTCGGGGGATCAAACTGTGGTCCTTCCTTGGCTAGCGTTTGCAAGGTAGACACCTTACCTCTAGCACCACCTCGCCGACCCAGGGTGTTTTTTTTGTTTTGTTTTGTTTTTGTTTTTGTATGTTTGTTATTTTTGTTTTGTTGGTTGGTTGGTTGGATTTGTTTGGGGACCATATCCTGCCAATGCTCCAGTACACCTCCCAGCTCTGGATTCAGGAGACCACATAATGCTAAGGAGTCAACCTGTGGACACTAAGTTCCTTCAGTCAGGTAAAATTTTCTAAGCCATTTGCGTAAATGTTCTGTGCTTAGCATAAAATGAATAAAATTTATTTGAGCAACTGTGTTCACCATGAAGTAACTCACCTGACCTCAGACAAAGAAAAATGCTAATGGAAGAAGCAAGTAGAAAATAACATGTTCAAAATGAGATATCAAATGATAAGTTTCTTCAAGTTGAGGTAAGCCTTGGAACTGTTAATCTGCCCGTTACCACCACAGAAATACAGGTTTCCAGTAATAAGTATTGTATCCTTCTACAAGCCCTTTAATTCAAGGAAGAAGTTGAAAGGTCATAGAAAGTCAGAGATGATGAGGACAGACTCACCTCAGTTCA
Organism: Suncus etruscus; assembly: GCF_024139225.1. Lineage (NCBI taxonomy): Eukaryota > Metazoa > Chordata > Mammalia > Eulipotyphla > Soricidae > Suncus > Suncus etruscus. The sequence continues at coordinate 95,293,663 of NC_064857.1, read as the reverse complement.
GGTTCAGTATGTTTAAAGCTTGAAGTCATTTATTCATAATGAAGACAAGGCATTCCATCTCACTTCATATGTTAAGAGACTTATTACAGTTAAATCCAAATAAAACCTGGCTCATTTTTTTAGTCAGCCCCTACTTTCCAGCTTAATTATGACTGTGTGCATGTATAATTTTCATTTTAAGTGTTTGGGATACTTGTCAGACAAGTCTGAGCATTATATTAAGAACACTAAATATTTCTTGGTCTATCATATGACATTCAAATATTTGCAAAGGCAAGAATTTGTCTTTTGGGATTTGCTCTTCATGTACATTCTTTTTTTTTTTTTTTTCAGGTCACATCCGGCAGCGCTCAGGGGTTACTCCTAGCTCTATGCTCAGAAATTGCCCCTGGCAGGCTCTGGGGACCATATGGGATGCCGGGATTCGAACCACCGTCCTTCTGCATGCAAGGCAAATGCCTTACCTCCATACTATCTCTCCAACCCTCATTCTTCTTGAATATGTATCTCACTTGTTTGTTCCTGTGTATTCTTGGTTGCTTTTTCCACTCCTTGTTCTGTCTTAAACACATATTTCCTCTGTCTCTCCTCTCACATTTTCTGAGAAAATTTTATTAAAAAAAAAAAAAAAAAAAAGCCCTCGTCGGGCTGGAGGGATAGCACAGTGGTAGGGCATTTGTGTTGCAAGCAGCTGACCCAGGATTGACAGTGGTTCAAATCCTAGCATCCCATATGCCATATGGTCCCCAGGGCCTGCTAGGAGTGATTTCTGAGCATAGGGCCAGGAGTAACCCCTTAGCGCTGCCGGGTGTGACTCAAAAATCAAAAACCAAAAAAAAAAAAAAAAAGCTCTTGTTTCACTAGAATAATTTCTTTTGGGGTTTGGAGATAGTATATATTACATATGAGTAAGCTAAAAGTCAGTGCAATCTAAAACAACAAAAACAATAATTTAGTCTGTTGACATTACATTTGATTTTGACAGAAAATGCCCCACCCAGGCAGCATTAAAAATTCAGTTATGATTTTTCTTTCAAGTTCAGCGAATACTTTGTCATATTATTCTCTTTTCTTCTGAATTCATTCCCCTTGCTGAAATATATTCTTTAGTAAGTTTGCTTAATCAAGTGACTCTGGTTAATAGAATCTCTTAGTATTTTTATAGTTAAAATGACTTTTACCCTAACTCTCATGAATTGTAATTGAGGTACAGTTCTTATCCCAACAATAATGAAAATGAAAATTTACATTCACATAGATCCTTTAGCATACTGAAGGTATTTTTCTATTATTTTCTGTTTTGTTTATTAGGGTAGGGGGCCTTGGGGCCATACCCAGTGGTGCTCAGGGATTACTCCTGGCAGTCTTGGGGCCATATGGGATGCTGGAAATAGAGTCCTGGTTGATCACATGCATGGCAAAGGTGCTAGAAGCAGCCCCTTTACTACTTTCTATTTGTTTTTGCTTAGTAGAAATCTAGTCATTTTTCTTTTTCCTTTCTTTTTCATTTTTAAACTTTATTGATTGATTGGTCTTTGGGCCACACCTGATGGTGCTCAGGGACCACTCCTGGCTCTGCACTCAGAAATCGCCCCTGGCAGGCTGGGGGAGCATATGGGATGCCGGGAATCAAACCAGGTCCCTCCTGGGTTGACTGCATGCAAGGAAAACACCCTACTGCTGTGCTATCTCTCCAGCCCCTCATTTTTCTTTTCTAGACAACCTCCTATTTTAAAAGACTCCTTCCTTTTTTCATTGATGTTCACACATTTCACTAACAAGTATCTAAGTGTTAATTTGCTTTGTGGGGAGAGTTCAAGTCACACCCTGCTATGCTGAAGTCTTGCTTGCTGTTCTGCACTCAGAGATAATTCCTGGTTCTATTCAGGGACCTATATGATGAATGGGAATGAACCCTGGTCGATCATGTGCAAGGCAAGTACTTTACCCATGACAGTTGTCTCTGACCCATATTTGCTTTTTTAAAATCCAGCCCAAACATAATGTGTTCTTCATGAATTTTACATTTTTTTGTTTTAGATAGAGCTATAATTTTCATGGCATCCTAAAAATTCTGGAAATGGGGGGTGGACCCTATAAAAATTTTAATTGTACCGATGTCTGAGTATTTCAAGTTTCACGTGGCTTTGTTTGTTTTCTGCCTCCCAACTAGTGATACTTGCAAAACCAGGCTAGATGGGTCAGTGCTTGTTCAGGGTTACACAGGGGTGGAGGGACATGAGGCATCAGGGTCTAACTTGGAGCCTTGTCTTGCAAGGTTTGTGTTCCTAACCCTTGAGCTATTTCCTCAGCCCTCAGATGTTTTTTTGTTTTTGTTTTGTTTTGTTTTTTGGGGCCACACCGGTTTGATGCTCAGGGGTTACTCCTGGCTAAGCACTCAGAAATCGCCCCTGGCTTGGGGGGGGGACCATATGGGACGCCGGGGGATCAAACCACGGTCCTTCCTTGACTAGCGCTTGCAAGGCAGACACCTTATCTCTAGCGCCACCTCACCGGCCCTGGCCCTCAGATGTTTTGTTTGTTTGTTTGTTTGTTTAAGCCAAGTCCAGTTGTGCTCAGAGCTTATTCCTAGTTCTGCACTTAGGGATCACTCCTGGCAGCATACAAGACAAATGTTCTATCCATTGTACTATCACTCTGGTCCCAAGCCTCAAAGGTTTTATATTTATTTCTTGCTGGTTCCCACACTTGTTTTTTATTTTAAATATTTTTATTATTAATAATGGGGTCAAAGTTTATATTTTGAGACATCTATTATAACTAGTAGATCTTTAAATGTTTTCAGATCTTGATTTTGGATAGTCCAACTTTAAGGCAAATGCCGCTCTCAGAAGATCCTGCTTTTCCATTACATGCTCCTTATCTTTTTGGCATCCTTGCCAAGTTAGCTTACACTTATATCCACTCTTTGTCTTTGAGTTTTTCTGGTTTATGTGGTTGGCAATTTTTCAGCTTCCTGCAGGCACAGGTACAGCAATCTCAGTGTGTGTATGGGTGAAAAAAGAGGACATCTGCCTAGTTCATTACCTTGGCTGGATAGTGCCACATTACATTTCCACTTCTGTATAGATGATCTTGAGAAAATAGTAAATCTAAGATGTTTACCTGGATTTCTATCTTTTTTTCTTTTGGGCCACATCCAGTGGTGCTCAGGGGTTATCTTGACTCTGCACTCAAAAATTGCTCCTGGCAGGCTCAGGGGACCATATGGGAATCAAACTTAGGTCCTTCGTGGGTTGGCAGTGTTCAAGGCAAATGCCCTACCACTGTCTATCTTTCCGGCTCCACTATTTTTTTTTCTTCCATGATGGATATCTTGGCCCCTAAAGACACAAATATAAAATTAAAAGAGTTTTCCTTTATTCAGAGCAGGTTTATTTTAGAACCACAATAAATTCAAGAGCCATTCTATTATGATTGACAGATATGGAGCCAGACAGATAATATAGCAGGTAAGGCACTTGCCTTGCATGCAGCTAACTCAGGTTTGATCCCTGACACCACATATGGTCTCCACAAGCCCCACCAGGAATGATCCCTGAACCCAGAGCCAGAAGGAAACCCTGAATATAGCAGATCTGGTTCCAAAATGTGAGAGGGTTTTTATCCTGGCTCTGTGCTCAGATATCATGCTTCACAGCACATGGTGTGAGGACTATATGGGATGCCAGGGATTGAACCCGTGTCAGCCATGTGCAAGGCAATTGCCCTACCCACTATGCAATGTCACTCTGAGCCTGTGAGAGGGGTGTTTAACTGGGACTGAAAGATGCAGTGGGTAGTGCACTTACCTTGCATGTGACAGACCTGAGTTCAATTTCTAAAATCCCTTATAGTCCTCATGCATCACCAGGAATAACCCTGAACTCAGGTAGGTGACACAAAACAAAATAAAACAAAGCAAAAAATATGAGATGGGGGTAGATAAATAGAAAGATATCAGTTGTATAATAGTAGAAGCAGATGAGTTTATTAGTTTGGCATTCATAGATAAATTGATGTGAAAATGGTTCTGAGAACTAAATAATTTCTGAAATTAATCATTTTGTTTTTTTGCTTTTGGGTCACACCCGGCCACGCTCAGGGATTACTCCTGGCTCTACACTCAGAAATTGCTCCTGGTAGGCTCGAGGGACTATATGGGATGCTGGAATTTGAACCACCGTACTTCTGCATGCACGGCAAACGCCTTACCTCCATGCTATCTTTCTGGCCCTTAGCTAGTTCATTTTTGTAGAGATTCCTGAAATTAGAAAAGGTCAGAGCCCAGCAGATCTGTCTTTCATTGTGTAACAATAAATAAAATTCTATACTAAGAAAATATAATGCATTAATTTGTCATAACATGTATCATGACAAAATTGTGTCCAATATTCATCCTTAAACTATAGGAAAAGACAAATACTTGTCAAAGTGGGCAGAAAGAATATCCAGAGAGATTTACCTGTACTATACCAAAGCAAAACTTATCTAAAGAACTATATTTCTCAAGAGCAAGATTAAAAAGTTATTAAAAATTTAAGCCTGGACTATATATATATATATATATATTTTTTTTTTGGCCACACCTGGTGGTGCTCAGGGGTTACTCCTGGCTGTCTGCTCAGAAATAGCTCCTGGCAGGCATGGGGGACCATATGGGACACCAGGATTCAAACCAACCACCTTTGGTCCTGGATCGGCTGCTTGCAAGGCAAACGCCACTGTGCTATCTCTCTGGGCCCGCCTGGACTATATTTTTGTTTGTTTGTTTATGGACCACACTCAGAGATGCTCAGGGGTACTTCCTGGCTTTGCACTCAGTAATTACCCCTGGTTACACTTGGGAAACTACATGGATGCTAGGGTTCAAACCAGATTGGTCATAAGAAAGATAAATGACCTGACCATTGTACTGTTGCTCCAGCCCCTGGACAATATTTTTTAAATCCACACACAAATATGTGCAACAAAACAAAAAATCATAGAAAAGAATATGGCATCAAATGCAATCTGAGATAATATAACACAAAGAAGAGAAAATAAAAGGCAAGAATTTTTTGCTAGCATGTTTATGATAAAATAAGAGTTTCTTTCAAGGCTTCAAAACTGTATGCTTACAGGGCTGGAGAGATAGCATGGAGGTAAGGCGTTTGCCTTGCATGCAGAACGACGGTGGTTTGAATCCCGGCATCCCATATGGACCTCCGAGACTGCTAGGAGCGATTTCTGAGTGTAGAGCCAGGAGTAATCCCTGAGTGCTGCCTGAAGCTGGAGTCATTGGTGGAGGGAAGTTGACAATGATGATGGGTCCGCTGCTGAAACAGTATATGCCTAAAACTCTACTATTAACAACTTTGTAAATCATGTGTCTTATTACATTTTTTTACAATAACAGAAAAAGAAGGTTTTTTTTGTTTTGTTTTTGGGCTATACCTGATGGCGCTCAGGGGTTATTCCTGGCTCTGCACTCAAAAATTGCTCCTGGCAGGCTCAGGGGACCATATGAGATGCTGGGGATTGATCCTGGGTCAGCCATATGCAAAGCAAATGCCCTTCCCACAGTGCAATTGCTCCAGCCCAGATATTTGATTATAATTAAGATATGGAATCAACATATAATTAAGATATGGAATTCAACATATGAATGGACTATGAAGATCTGGTACATATATATATACACACAATGGAAAATATATGCAATATATAGTGTTGTAGCTGTAAGGAAAGATGAAATCATACAATTTGTTGCAAACCTATTTAAAACTGGAAGATATGTTGAATGAAGTAAGTTAGAAGAAAGACAAATACAGGATAATCTCACTTATTAGTGATATAGAATAAGTGGATGAGGAAATATAATGTAATAAAGGGAAGATGTATAGACCAGCCTTGATCCAGAATATAGGGAGGAGAAGAGGAGGAAATAAAGGCAGAGGGAAGGGAGAAAAAAAGGGAAGTACTGGGATACCAGGGGTCAGGGGCTCAGTTATATTGGTGATGTAGGAAGGTAGTGTAGCTATTCATCCAAAGCACAGACTCAACAACACTGAAAACATGAGAGCTAAACAACAACCACAAAACTTTGAAATGTTCCTGTCAAAATGACAGGTGGAGGGGGCAGGAGGGAGTATGGAAAAACTGGTGGATGAAAGTTGTCACTGGTAATGGAATTAGTGTCTAAATATTGTTTGCCTAAACCCAACCATCAGCAACTTTGTAAATCATAGTCCTTTAGTTAAAATAAATAATAATAACGTGGGGCCGGGGTGATAGAGCAGTGGTAGATCATTTGCCTAGCACGCGGCTGACCCAGGATGGACCTAGTTCGATCCCCGGCATCCCAAATGGTCTCTCAAGCCAGGAGCAATTTCTGAGCATATAGCTAGGAGTAACCCCTGAGCGTCATCAGGTGTGGCCCAAAAACAAAAAAACAAAAAAAATTAATAGCAGAAAAATAGAAATTGTTTTAAAACAATAAAACAACAAAACAAGACTTGGGGAGGAGGCCATTCCAAGCAATGTTCAGATGGTCCAGGTGGATGCTGTTGGCCCAGCTGATCTGGCTTTATAGATCTTTGCTTGACCCTGCAGTTCTGTGCTGTGTAGGTGATGCCAGGGAAGCCATAAACCATATCTAGCAATGCTGAGTGGACAGTCAGTACTGGGAATTCAATTCAACACCTGACATACAAGCCATCTTCTCTAGCCCTTTGAACTACCTCTTCGGCCCTGATTTTGTCATGAATAATCATAGAAGATCACTTACACACAAAAAGTCATTACACATTATACAACAGTTGCATATTAGCAAGTGAAAATCGAAGGAGAAAAGAAAATCTGTAAGAGGAGAATAGTGGGAACAAGAGTAGGAAGGAATACTTGAATGCTTTTGTTTTGTTTTGTTTTTTGTTTTTTTTTGGGGGGGGGGCCACACCCGGCGGTGCTCAGGAGTTACTCCTGGCTGTCTGCTCAGAAATAGCTCCTGGCAGGCACGGGGACCATATGGGACACCGGGATTCAAACCAACCACCTTAGGTCCTGGATCGGCTGCTTGCAAGGCAAACACCACTTTGAATGCTTTTAACACAAATAAAATACCAGCCTCCAATTCTACAGTCAACCCCTTTGCCACTTAACTCTGAAGTTCTTTGAAGGACAGACAGACCACCAATGAGTCCACTCTCTCCCCCATCAAGTCAGTTCACTTTGGAAGGTAAGTCAGGGGCCAGGATCATCTAAGGAACAGTAGAAGGATGACAGACACAGCTAGAATGAACACCCACTTCTCCTTAGCTATCTTCTTTTTATTCTTCCCTGTTCCTGGAAAGACTGAATGTAGAATTTTACTGAATGTAAGAATGTAATTGAATAGATTTTACTGAATGTAAGAATCTTACTCAATGTAAGAATTCATTTGTTTTCTGTTAAGCCAGTTATTAAAGAGATTTGCACACATGTGAAACAATGTGACTCTTTTCTCAGAAGTACTTGGTGTACTCCCAACCCTGTAGAGGTTCCTCCCAGTATTGATTGAAGAGAACCTGAGCTGCCCAGGATCAGAGATCAAACTGGGCCCCCTTCATGCAGGCATTCACTCAATCCATTGAGCTTTCTCTCCAGTTTCACATATAGTTATTTTTCATTAAGCATGATATTTATGGCAACAGGTAATGAAGTGTAAGTGAAAAAGCATGTTTTTAAAATATATTCATTTTAGGGCTATTGTTCCCATTTTCCAGCCCTAATATGATACCCTGACAACGAGGAAAATGGGACAACTTGACCTAAGAGCAAGTTATCCTACTCACCAGCTAACGATAAGACAAAATCAGAAGACTTGTCACCCTTTGGTCTATCCAAATGCCAAGATCGCGATTTACAGATGACTCGCTGATAGTACTATGGCCAGACTGTATGTATTCTGGGACCAATAAAAAAGCCCTAGTCTAGGATGTGAGCTACGACCTGCATAACAACTATGATCCCTAGTTCCAGAGGTCTGTCTGAGACTATTGCAACGGAAGGGGACCTCTGGAAACATAACGGAAGACGCTATCCCAGGCCCCTTCCTAGAATCAACGCAAAGACTAGGACCGCCAACCACAGAAGACAGATTAAAATGACACTGAAGGAACGGAACTTTCCACAAAGAAAGACATAATCATAAGTTCAACTCCTTGACTTGTGCAGATACCGAGACCTCTAGATACAGAGGTCTGATGTTATCACCCAGGACGGAGCAGAAGTCTTCCATACACCACAAAAGCACCAAGGGAAGAGTAAATGAACCTGAAAGGAGTCTATAGTTAATCCCATGACAATATACTTCAAGGGTGGAGAAGCCCTGTATCTCTTAGGCCAAGGGAATTCCTTTTCGAATGATCTCAATATTTACTGTGCATCTGCAGGAGGGGAAAAAAAAGCACAAAACAATTTTTATTATTATTTACTTATCTATTTTTTGTTGATTTCATTGTTGTGGTTTGGCTATTGAAGTGGATGTACTCCATTTATATTTATTTATTTTCTTCTTTTCTTTTCTTAAATGCTCTGACACATTTTTTAATCTCAATACCATGGCTTTTATATGGTGTTTACCCTTTTTGTTTTGTTTTGCTCTATTTTGTTTTGTTTTGTTTGTTTGTTTTTGGAATGCTCACTGGATACTTTATTTGACAGTTCTTTATGTACTATTGTGGTGTTTCACCTTCTTTTTCCCCTTCGTCTCTCAAACCAAGGATGAAAGCCTCTAGAAGGACTCCGCTCATTCCCGGAGTATCTGATTCCTTTTTTCTTTTTTTTTTTCTCCAGGTTATTACTTTTCTCTTCTTCAAACAAAACCGCATAACTTGAACTATCTAGTCCCGCCTCCCAATTGGTGGGGGGAATAAGAGAGGTACCAAGACCAAATAGGTGTAAGACCACTAAGTAGCAAGCTAGGCACAGAGGGGACCACTTATTCTAGCAGCCCCCAGGGGTAAGGGAAGAGGATATGGGAAGAAGGACGGGAATGGAGGTGAAGGGAGGACAATTCGGTGATGGGAATTCCCCTGATTTTATGTTAATATGTACCTAAAATATTATTGTCAACGATATGTAAGCCACTATGATTAAAATAAAAATTATATTAAAATATTCATTTTAATTTTTATATGCTCTTTAATAGACTATATAATTAATACAAACAAAAGTTCTTTGTGTCCTGAATATTTTTTCTTTTTTTTTTTTATTTAAACACCTTGATTACATACATGATTGTGTTTGGGTTTCAGTCATGTAAAGAACACCAGTGCAACATTCCCATCACCAATGTCCCAAGTCTCCCTCCTCCCCACCCGACCCCCGCCTGTACTCTAAACAGGCTCTCCATTTCCCTCATACATTCTCATTTTTTTTTTTTTTTGGTTTTTGGGCCACACCCGGCGGTGCTCAGGGGTTACTCCTGGCTGTCTGCTCAGAAATAGCTCCTGGCAGTTACGGGGGACCATATGGGACACCGGGATTCGAACCAACCACCTTTGGTTCTGGATCGGCTGCTTGCAAGGCAAACGCCACTGTGCTATCTCTCCGGGCCCATACATTCTCATTATTAGGAAAGTTCAAAATGTAGTTATTTCTCTAACTAAACTCATCACTCTTTGTGGTGAGCTTCCTGTGGTGAGCTGGAACTTCCAGCTCTTTTCTCTTTTGTGTCTGAAAATTATTATTGCAAGAATGTCTTTCATTTTTCTTAAAACCCATAGACGAGTGAGACCATTCTGCGTTTTTCTCTCTCTCTCTCTGACTTATTTCACTCAGCATAATAGATTCCGTGTACATCCATGTATAGGAAAATTTCATATGTGCCCTGAATATTTAAGAATAAAAAAGAGCCCGAGGCCAAAAAAATTTAGAATTGCTCATCCAATTTGATCAGACAACCCCCAAGATACTGCAAATGAACATTCCTATCCTAAAATTCTGTCCATTACCTTGGCTTCATCAAGGACTAGCCAACTTCTTCTAAATTCAGATAGCTTGAAATGGTCTGTGAACATAAATAGTTGTGTCAAATGTGGGTTAAGTAATACTTGCTGATAAATAATTCTGAATCTGCAAACTTCTGTGTCTGACTTCACTGCTACCGGTTCCAAATTCGTGCCTGCACATAGAAGATGGTGATTGAAAATCCTAACCTAAATTAAGGGTTTGGAAGAAATGTGCTTTTTAATTGTGCATCTTATCTACTCTGTGGTCACTTAAATATAACCCACTAACTATAGAGTTCTTATTCTACTTAGACATGCAATTTAAAAACCATTATCCAGCAGTATAATTCGCAAAGACTGTATAAAGACTAGTTATGTAATAGTATCATCAGAAAAATAGTCATAGTTTAAGATAGGTCACTTGTCCTTCTCTTCAATCTGTTCAATAAGAAAAGATGTTACTGACAAATAGTTAGAAAAATAAAACTTCTTAACTATTTTTTTTTGTTTTGTTTTTGGGCCACACCCAGTAAAGCTCAGGGGTTACTCCTGGCTATGTGCTCAGAAGTTGCTCCTGGCTTGGGGGACCATATGGGACACCGGGGGATCGAACCTCGGTGCGTCCAAGGCTAGAGCAGGCAAGGCAGGCACCTTACCTTTAGCACCACCGCCCGACCCCTTTCTTAACTATTTTTAATTAACATCTTAACTTTGCAGCAAATCAGATATTATCAAATCATCTATCAGCCTAGTGGTAAAAAAAAAAAAGTCTATTCGGAAGTAGCCAGAACTACATTTCAATCTCAGACTGATATTCAACAGCAATGAGTTTTCAAGCAAATCGCTCACTCCCCTTAAATCTCAGTTAATCTATCAGCATAGAACTGTTGATACTTTTATTCAGAGGATTAAATGAGAAATAAGTTGGAAGATATCTTTCTGCCAAGGCCAGAAAGATAGTAGTTGGTTACCTTGCATACAGTTAACCAACGTATGAGGTTGATCCCCATATGGCACCATATATGACCCCCAAATCTCATCAAAAGTGATATACCTGAACACTGGGTGTGACCCTAAAAAAATCACTAAAAAATTGAGGGGCCAGAGAGATAGCATGGAGTTAGGGCTTTTGCCTTGCATGCAGAAGGATGGTGGTTCAAACCCCGGCATCCCATATGGTCCCCGAGCCTGCCAGGAGTGATTTCTGAGTGTAGAGCCAGGAGTAACCCCTGAGCACTGCTGGGTGTGACCCAAACCCCCATCCCCCCTCCAAAAAAAAAAAAACAAGAAGAAATTTCTATGGGGAAGGAATAGGTTGCAAAATAGGGAGAGCCAGAATAAGCAATAAAATTTCCTCAAGGGCGAGTTTCCTGAGGCATACTCCAACTTATTTACAAAAGAGACTTAGACTTTTTAGGGAAAGGTAAACTGACTAAAAGGTTTCCTAAAGAAAGATTTTCTTTCTGACTGACTGACTAAAATAATGGCAATTCATACAAGTCAGAGTATGTTGAGTAGAATGAATTTTATTAAGTGAAATTTTTACTAAAAATAACCAAGAGCTCCCAAAAAAGCCCACAAGGTGTACTTATCACTGAACTTATCATAGTGTTCTGTGATCTGCTCCCTGTCCTGCCACACCCCAACCTCCAGCCCTCAGCCCTAACATGCTTATCACCTAGCATTTGTTAGCAGAACTACATGCATGGGCTTGAACTAACCGTGTTCACCACTCATTCTGTGATTCCTGCAAGAACATAGCCCAAGGGGGTTATTTCTCTTTTCTGGGAATCCAAAAAGTCTTTAATTATATAGCATCAGTATTACTCATACTTGGTTCATGATTCTGAATCTCATCACCCAACTATGGCTGAAGCATCTCAAGATAAGAGCTGTCTGAGCTAGAGACACTCAATGCTACTGACACGGTATAGACTTCATGATCAGTTGTCTAAAGATTTGTGTGGGACCCTATTCCTGCCAGTGTGAGTGAATTCCGTAGAATCTTAGATATGCATGTTTCATGTTTTGTGGGGCCAGAGAGGTGGCGCTAGAAGTAAGGCATCTGCCTTGCATGTGCTAGCCTAGGATGGACCGCGGTTCGATCCCCCAGCGTTACACATGGTCCCCCAAGCCAGGGGTGATTTCTGAGCGCATAGCCAGGAGTAACCCCTGAGTGTCAAACGGGTGTGCCTGCCCTCCCCCCAAAAAAAACAAAGAATCTTAGCTAGGCATGTTTTGACTTTTGTGTTTAGAATTTTTCTTTCTTTTCTTCTTTCGTTCGTTTTCTTTCTTTGTGTCCGTGCGGCCTTCCTTCGTTCTTTCTTTCTTTCTTTCTTTCTTTCTTTCTTTCTTTCTCTCTCTCTTTCTTCTTTCTTTTCTTTCTTCTTTCTTTCTTCTTCTCTTTCTTTTCTTCCTTTTTCTTCTTCTCTTTCTTTTTCTTCTTCTTCTTCTCTCTTCTTCTTCTTCTTCTTCTCTTCTTCTTCTTCTTTCTTCTTCTTCTTCTTCTTCTTCTTCTTCTTTCTTCTTCTTCTTCCTTTTTTACCACACCTATCACTAGTGTATCCCTTCCCTCTCCCAATGACCCCAAGACCCTTTTCTTCCTTCCCTCCCATTCCCAATTTCAATCATGTGGATGAATACTCCCATTATGTTGCCTTTGGACCTTTGATGCTACCTTGCTCTGTATTGTTTTTTTTTTTTGGGGGGGGGTCACACCCGGCAGTGCTCAGGGGTTACTCCTGGCTGTCTGCTCAGAAATAGCTCCTGGCAGGCATGGGGGACCATATGGGACACTGGGATTCGAACCAACCACCTTTGGTCCTGGATAGGCTACTTACAAGGCAAATGCCACTGTGCTATCTCTCCAGGCCCCCAAATCATTTTTCTTTTTTTTTTTTGTTTTTTTTTTTTTGGTTTTTTGGGCCACACCCGTTTGATGCTCAGGGGTTACTCCTGGCTAAACGCTCAGAAATTGCCCCCTGGCTTGGGGGGACCATATGGGATGCTGGGGGATCGAACCGCGGTCACAATCTTTCCTTGGCTAGCGCTTGCACCTTAGCATATGTCTATCCTGTAAGCAAAGGAGCTGCGCTTTTCCTGTGTCGGCAAGTGTCAGTGCCACCTCGCCGGCCCCTGCTCTGTATCTTAAAAGTATAGAAACAGCCATTGTTGGTATGGTTGTGATTAGAAAGGAACCTTCACCCACTGTTAGTGGGAATGTCATCTGGTTCAGCATATAAGGAATACAATATGGAAATTATCAAAAATAAAACTAAACTACCATATGATCCAACAACACCACTTCTTGGTATCTGTCCCCAAAACACAATAATAATCACTCAGATATATGCATACCTATGTTCATCACTGCACTTAGTACAATAGCCCAGATATAGAAATAATGTCTTACACTATTCCAACAACTGAAAATCATCAAGTGCGGGCCCGGAGAGATAGCACAGTGGCATTTGCCTTGCAAGCAGCCGATCCAGGACCAAAGGTGGTTGGTTCAAATCCTGGTGTCCCATATGGTCCCCCGTGCCTGCCAGGAGCTATTTCTGAGCAGACAGCCAGGAGTAACCCCTGAGCACCGCCGGGTGTGACCCAAAAACAAACAAACAAAAAAAAAAAAAAAGAAAAGAAAGAAAATCATCAAGTGCTTCTTCCTTCATCACTACAGGCTATTAGCAATGTTTTTGTTGTTTGTCAAGGGTCACATCTCAGAGGAGAGAAGCACACAATATAGACAAAACCAATCACTGGCAGAACTGATGTTCTGAAGCACACCTTACAGAGCCTGTCTGATCTGCTTCCATTAGCTCTAGACCCCAGCAAATAATTTCTAGATGCTTTTCTGTCAATGAAGCATCTGTACAAGTATTTCCAGAAATCCAGGATTGCAACTGACACTTGCCGACACAGGAAAAGCGCAGCTCCTTTGCTTACAGGATAGACCTATGCTGAGGTGCCATTTGTGTTCCAGAGCTCCTCAAAGCTGGGGAGGCTGAGACTTCCTGCAAACACAGCTTGCTTTTTTCTTCCTCCCTGTTATTTTTCTTTCTTTCTTTCTTTCTTTCTTTCTTTCTTTCTTTCTTTTCTTTATTTCTTTCTCTTTCTTTCTTTCTTTCTTTCTTTCTTTCTTTTTCTTTTCTTCTTTCTTTCTTTCTTTCTTTCTTTTTCTTTCTTCTTTCTTTTCTTTCTTTCTTCTTTCTTTCTTCTTTCTTTCTTTCTTTTCTTTCTTTCTTTCTTTCTTTCTTTCTCATCTTTCTTTCTTTCTTTTCTTTTTCTTCTTTCTTTCTTTTTCTTTTCTTTCTTCTTTTTCTTTCCTTCTTTCTTTCTTTCTTTTTCTTTCTTTCTTTCTTCTTCTTTTTCTTCTTCTTTCTTTCTTTCTTTCTTTCTTTCTTTCTTTCTTTTCTCTCCTTTTCTTTCTTTCTTTTCTTTATTTCTTTCTTTATCTTTCTTTCTCTCTTTCTTTCTTTCTCTTTCTTCTTTCTTCTTTCTTCCTCTCTTCTTCCTTCTTTCTTTTCTTCTTCTTTCTTCTTTCTTTCTTTCTTTCTTTCTTTCTTTCTTTCTTTTTTTTTCTTTCTCTTTCTTTCTTTCTTTCTTCTTTCTTTTCTTTCTTTTCTTCTTTTTTTTTCTCTTTTTTCTCTTCTTCTTCTCTTTCTTTCTTCTTTCTTTCTTTCTTTTCTTTCTTTTCTTCTTTCTTTTTTCTTTCTTTTCTTTCTTTCTTTCTTTCTTTTCTTTTCTTTTCTTTCTTCTCTTCTTTCTTTCTTTTCTTTCTTTCTCTTTCTCTTCTTTCTTCTCTTTCCTCTTCTTTCTTCTTCTTCCTTCTTTCTTCCTTTTCTTCTTTCTTTCTTTCTTTCTTTCTTTCTTTTCTTCTTTCTTTCTTTCTATTTCTTTCTTTCTTTTCTCTTTATTCTTTCTTCTTTCCTTTCTTTCTTCCTCTTTTTCCTTCTTTCTTTTCTTTCTTTCTTTCTTTTTCTTTCTTTCTTTCTTTCTTCTTCTTTTCTTTTCTCTTCTTTCTTTCTTTCTTCCTTCCTTCTTCCTTCCTCCTTCCTTCCTTCCTTCCTTCTTCTTTCTTTCTTTCCTTTCTTCTTTCTTTCTTTCTTTCTTTTTTTCTTTCTTTTACTCTTTTTCTTTCTTTTCTTTCTTTCTCTTCTTCTTCTCTTCTTCTCTTTTCTTTCTTTCTTCTCTTTCTTTCTTTCTTTCTCTTCCTTCCTTATTTCTTTCTTACTTTCTTTCTTTCTCTCTCTCTCCTTCCTTCCTATCTTCTTTCTTTCTCTTTCTCTCCTTCCTTCCTCCTTTCTTCTATCCTTCCTTTCTTCCTTCTCTTCTTTTCTTTCTTTTCTTTCTTTCTCTCTTTCCTTCCTTCCTACTTTCTTTTTTTTCTTTTTTTTGGTTTTTGGGCCATACCTGGTGATGCTCAGGGGTTACTTCTGGCTATGTGCTCAAAAATTGCTCCTGGCTTTGGAAACCAAATGGAATGCCAGGATTTGAACCACCAACTGTCTTGGATCAGCTAGCACGGAAGGCAAACGCCTGACCACTGCTATCACTGTGGTCCCTCCCTGTTCTCTTTCTAAGGATGTCCGTGAGGCAATTGAGATCTGAACATAATAATGTCTAGGTTGTGACATAAAAATGAGAATTGTTTTAGTTTACATGTTCACCATTTAAAGTTTGATAACAAATTCTTATTCTTTACATTCACCATGCATTTCTGAAACTCCACAGCAATATAAAACAGTCCATAGACCCAGAGCTTTGGAGTCTTTCTGCTTTTTCCCTTCAGAGGGCAGAATTTGCCTTGAGCAGGATACTAAGAAAAAGGAAATGAGAAAAAGAAAACAGTAAGAATTCCCCAACTATTTCGTAATCAAATTTTTTTGCATTACCAGGGAATTAACCCAGGGTTCAGATATAAGAGGCATGTCCTCCCCCACTGAGCCACACCTTCCACAATCCTTTATTATTTACAAGTGCTATTCAGATTATTATATTGTCCACCCTAGCTAAACATCTTAGAGGCTTTGGGGCACTAAAACAATGTAAATGAGCAACCAACTCCTGGGTGCCATTCAACAAAGAGTCTACATGATGATCATGGTGGTGGTGGTGGTGGTGGTGGTGGTGGTGGGTAGTGCTGGGGATCCAACTCAGGTCTGACTCCTGCAAGACATGCACTTTACATTGAGTCACATCCTCAGACCCTATCACCCATATTTTGATAAAATTTTACATGACTACATAACATAAATGTGTCCTCAAACAGTTACCGATTCTCTCTCACTGCTGCCCTTGTAATGTCCATGATAAGAGCAGGAATTGTTACTCAAGGTCATCATCTTGGCAGGCAACTCTACACATTTGTTCCTAAATGTTTTTAAAGCTCTAAGGGGTGGCAGACATGAATTCGATATTGAAGAGTGTCTGGTCCCTGTGGTAAGGCAAGCGGGACTGACCGTTTTTGTTCTTCTTCTATGGCCTTCAGCAAATTGTTTTCGAACCTCAGTTTCATTTCCTCCATGAGACTGTAGTAAAGAAACCAATGAGATGTTATGAACGAGGAAGGGTGACGGTTGGAGATATTCATCTGCAACTCACTCAGGCTGTGGCAAGTATTTCTGCTCCTCCTGTGTGGAAAGTGGCCAAGGCAGGCTTTCGGGGTGTGGTTCCTGACTTTTTGCTGCAGAGCTCAGAGGAATGTTGTCTTAGAACACAGCCTTCCTTCCGATCTTGGAGGGAAGGCAACTGTATTGACTAGGTGACGGATGCACCAAGGGGTAGGAGAGGTGGGGAGATCAAGCCACGGAGACACCATCTCTTTCTTGGGAGGAAAAGGGAACATTTATGAGTTTGAAGAGAGCCATGGACATAAACCCTATTCCTTACAGGTCTTAGATCCAGGATATATGATAGTGTTCCCAGGCAGATTTGGCAGTGGACTGCCTCTCAGCAGGCAGAATGGGTTGCCGTACCCATCCAGGTTCTCCATTTTAGATCCCTGGCCTAGGCTTTGCCCACAAAGTGAGTGGGATCACTTATTTCTAAGATCAGTACCATTCTGGATATCCGAGCAAGAGGAGTTTCTATGTTGGGTGCCACACTTTGGAGTGCTTTGCTCTGGCCCTCAAGGACTATGTCTTTCCTTTGGGGGACAAGAGATATGTATTCCCAGAACTTGTTTTTAGACAAGGCTTCACAGACCTAAATTTCCAGCCCAAATTACCCTGTTCTGCTTCAAGTTTCCCATTAGTTATTTTCATTGTGCACCCCATGTGTGCCTATCCTTGCTTACAAGGTATTTAATATGTTGATGCCAGTGTGTAGTGCCAGTGGGTCACACTCAAAGCACAGGTGTAAAGAATCTGATTTTATGCTGTCATTTCTTAGGTGTCTCATATGCTCATTTTTGCTAAACACCTTATAAAACTCTTTTGTGTCTACTTTGTCACAGGAAACTTGTTGAGTCAATAAATTGTTGTAGAACTTGCAGCACTCCTAGGCCAAGACTACTATCTCACCATTATGCTTCTTACTTCCTTATTGAGTAAATCCTCGTTGCCATACTTCCTGACTACTTTATTGCCAGAAAGCCTCACCTCATTTTCTCACAGATCTCTCTGTAGATTAAATACTCTGAGTTTCTTGGTCCCTGGATGTTAAAACAATTCTGGTTTTTTTTTTTTTTTTTTTTTTTTAGTTTTTGGGTCACACCCGGCGGTGCTCAGGGGTTACTCCTGGCTGTCTGCTCAGAAATAGCTCCTGGCAGGCACGGGGGACCATATGGGACACCGGGATTCGAACCAACCACCTTTGGTCCTGGATTGGCTGCTTGCAAGGCAAACACCTCTCTGCTATCTCTCCGGGCCCAACAATTCTGTTTTTAAGTCCAGAGCATTTGGATTCTTCTCCACAAATGTGCAACTGAGCTGTTCTTCATACTAGAATCTGATCATTAGTCATGATCTCTTTTCTTGACCTTCATGCCTGCCTTTTCTCCTTTTCTGGATGGAATCCAAGAATGAGATTCCTACTTCCTTAAGGCTATCACAAGATGTCTACGTAGCAGATACGTCCTTTGATCTCTAGACAGGAAATAAAGCTCCCACTTTCACACAAGTAATGTGTGAAAACGAAGCTTCATTTGAGGGAAGTTACAGAAAGAAGATATCCATCAAAAAACAACCTTCTGGGGCTGGAGAGATAGCATGGAGGTAAGGCGTTTGCCTTTCATGCAGGAGGTCATCGGTTCGAATCCCGGCGCCCCATATGGTCCCCTGTGCCTGCCAGGAGCAATTTCTGAGCCTGGAGCCAGGAATAACCCCTGAGCACTGCCAGGTGTGACCCAAAAACCAAAAAAAAAAAAAAAAAAAAAAAAAAAAAAAAACAACCTTCTGGGGCCGGGTAGGTGGCGCTGGAGGTAAGGTGTCTGCCTTGCAAGCGCTAGCCAAGGAAGGACCGCGGTTCGATCCCCCGGCGTCCCATATGGTCCCCCCAAGCCAGGGGCGATTTCTGAGCACATAGCCTGCAGTGACCTGAAGCCCCCCAGGGGGGACCCGGCCAGCAGGAATTAGCTGGGAAGGCTTCTCAGACGACTGCACTCCTATTTTGCTGAGTAGAAGAACAACCACACTGTAAAAAATCTGAGAGAGGTTAATAATAAAGACCCAAGGCAGCGTCTCACTGTTCAAGGGTGTCTTTATTGGCTACAGTTCCTTCTTAAATAGTGAAGGAGAAAAAGGGGCAGTACAAAGGTGATGTCAATCATACTTTTGGCGCGAAGGCTCATAAGGAAGTGGGCAGTGGGCTAGGGGCTGGATGACCTTTAAGCTATACTGAACGTGCTGTTTCAATGGAAACTTCTAGTGTCCTTCTAGCTGCATTCCTAATTGCTTGACTATCAGGAAATGGTGCAATATGTGCTTGCCTAAGTGATCTTGAACAGACAATATAGCATATACTTATTGATAACAGCCTAAATTACTCCGGAATGTGGTCTTAAGGAATGGGGCCTAGTTTCTGATAACTGGACCAGGCGGTTTTTTCTCTCCTCCGGGCTTATAGCTAAATTAAGTCCTGCAGCTACATTCTTTTCTCTTAGCTCAGAGATTTACAGCAAGACTGCATATTGCTTTTAGGTGAAAAGCTGGGCTATGGCAGAGAGAACAGCAAAATGTCCTCAAACAAGTCAGTCCCCAACATCTCCCCCTTTCTCTTCTAATAAAAGAAGGAAAGTCGTGAGCGGGTGGAAGAACCGTGTCTTAGGCATACAAGGTTTGACCAGGTCGGACACGGCCAAAGCCGCATTTAAAAGGTGGCTACAAACGCCGTGGGTGTGCGCAGAGATCCGAATTATACGTTGTAGCCTTTTAGGGCCGTGCCCTAACTGGGACCTTGCTAATCCCGTCGTAGGTGTCTCCACAGCCGAGAGCACAAGTGCCGGAGCGAGCTCCGTCTGTTAGCTATGCGCTCTATCTCCTGGAAACTTAGTGGCTGGATAGGCGGCTTGGTGACTAAAGCCAAGTTTTCACAGGAGTCACGCGGGGTTAGACGCTGGTAGTTAACCTGAATAGAGGTTTTTGCCTTTTCATCTACCTGGTTTTTAATAAAGGCAGTAATTTTGCGGAAAATCCATGGGCCAAGAGAAAAGAGCAGCATGAGGCTAATAAGAGGGCCCACAACGGTGGACAAGATTGTGTGGAGCCAAGGGGAAGAGAAAAACCAATCCTGGTACCAACCTTGTTCTTCATCGAAATGTTTTTGAAAATCTTTTATACCATCACCAATATGTTGAACGCTATCTCTAACTAAACCTGTTTTGTCTTTAAAAATACAACATTGTTCCTTAAGGGCTACACAGATTCCCCCTTTCTACAAAAAAAAGGAAACCAAATTAAAGCATGGTGGTTTTGCTGCACTATCTTTGCTAGGGATTTAACAATGTGCTTTAAGTGTTGTAAACTTAGTTTAAGTTTGTAAACATTATTAACAACAGTTATACTTAAGGCATTGACAGATTTTAGAGTATGAACCAATGAATAAATTATTGTGCTTACAGCGGTAGCACCCAGGCCTATGATTAAGGCTAGGGTGAGAGCAGGTTTGACAGGTAAGTTAGGCATTAAAACAATGAAAACACAGTAGTTTTAGGACTGAAAAAACAAATGTGAAACAATGGGGGAGATAAACCAGTAAAACAGGCAAGAAACGTTAAATTGGGGGCAATTATGAACTGAAAGGAGGAATTAATGACAAGAATTTGATTACAATTTTCAATAGGGGGAATTATATTGGGTACCAAAAGGCAAAGTTCAAGTTTCACCACCTGTTTGAAGGTGATGCTGAAGTGAGGCTTGGGGCTGGATTGCAGAGCGAAGGGGTCAGAGACAGGCAGGAGGTTGCCAAAGCAGGCAGGGTCGGTGATGGTGGAGGCGTTGACCAGCTGTAGGATGAGGTTTGAGGTGGGTGAATAGCAGGTACCGAAGGCGTTTGCATCTGGGCGGAGGGCGGAAGCGTTGATCATGACAAGGATGAGCTGAGAAGAGGAGGGGGGGTCCCGAGGACAGCATGGGCTGGAAGGGTGGGGAAGCCGGCAGAGTCCTGAAGAGCTCAGGGCATGGGAGAGGAGCTGACATAGCCAGTGTGTCCTGGGGAATGGGTGAATGGGCCAGGTTGTGGCAAAATTGATTGGGGGTGGCTCACTCTTCCTTAGCACCCATGGTGAGGGCACAAAGGGCTACTTCCAGGATGGGTTAGGGGATGCGTGGGAGGGGTTTGGCTATGTATGCGGCACCATAAAAGGGGAAGGGAAGGAACCAGAGGTGTTGCCATTGTCTTGCAAGGGAGTGAAGTGGAGCAAACAAATTAATGAAGCCTTGGTTCGAAGGGGGTGGTTGGTGGCAGCCAGGCAGAGTACCATTCAGCATTTCCTTTAGGCAGAGTCAGTTAGAAACAGGTCCGGTAGGAATGGTGGGCTAGCAGTGGGTGAAGATAGGACTGCAGGAAGCTGTAGGAGGTCTATAAGAAAACAACTTGGCAGGAGGTAAAATGATTATTTTTGAATGCCACAGAAATGCCTTCTGACTTTTGCCAGACTTTAGCACTTTTAAAAAATCTTATAATTAATGATAGCCAATTGTTCAAAAGCCTTTAAACTGAACTTAAATGATTTTTTTTTTTTTTAAACTTCTTAGTTATTATTTTAAAGCTAGATGCTTCTTTTTCTAGCCACATTTGGCCTTATAGTATTGGCCTTAACTACACACAGCAGAAAAACTGGGGATTGCAAAGTCCAGAAATTCTCCAGGAAAAAGTTATTCCTGATGGCCATTTGAGAAATTTTTGGGGTTTACCATCCCCTACCTTTTTTGCCATGCTGATAGAACAAAGCTAGCTGAGCACAGGATTTTTGGCAGGATTTCACAGTTTATAGATGACGAGACTAAGCCAGGTAAAAAATTAATTGAAATTTTAAAAATGGATAAGGCTTTAAAAATTGTATTTATATGAAATGCAAAAATAACAAATAGACAGACAGAACAAACACGAAACACAACATTGTGGCCACTTTCACGCATAACACACACACATGAACAGACAAGAGGACTTATTCAAAATTTGCATTGGAAAAATTGACAAGCGCTTTTAAATATTTAGCCGGCATGTTTGTAAAAAAATTGTTAACGTAGCTGGAGTGGAACTGCTGAAAATAAATTTTAAGGTTTAGCTTTAACACAAAACATTTTAAAAACAACATGAAATTGAAAACATGAAGTAAAATGTTAGCAGTTTAAAAAATGAGCACTGTAGAAGGAGTTTTCACTTTGAAGTATGATATCATTTGCTGTAAAGGAACAGGTTTGTTATAAATTGGTTTTACAGTAGAATAGTAAGACAGCTGTAATAAAGTGTTAAAATTTTTATGATTAAACACAAGAGCATGAACTATGATTATTAAAGGTATAAAAAACTGACTTTAAAAAAACAACTGTTTTTACTTTGAAGACTTAAAGTGAATAATTTGTAAAAAATATTAGATACCAAATTGACAAAATGTTTAGACATTATAAAATATAGTTAAAGACATTTGATGCATTTACACACCTAGAGCTTAAGACCAAAATTATTTTTAATACTTGTTAATTTGCTTATAAAATTTAGTTACTTTTATGATACTAATTAACAATATTATTTTAAAAAGGGCTAACCACAACATGAACAGAGACAACTTAAGATTAAACTTGGAAAATGCAAAATTATTTGTACTTACCTTTGAGTTTAAAATTAAGCTTGAAATTAAGAAAAGAAATAAAGCTACTTAAGGTTTAAGTTTATGAACAATAATTTATGAACAAATTTATTTAACTAGTTATCATATTGTTTTTGTTATTGAAATGGCTTTTATGCCACTATTTGAACTGCCTAACCACTTTTAAGGTTTAGATTATTTGGTTTAAGTTTTTCAAATGGCAATGCTATTTTGCTATATTTATATGCATTCAAAAGAGCTTAGGCTTAGCTTAGAGTTTTGGAATGTTTATACATTATTGTTAAGGAAAGCTGACCAACTTATTTTGCTCACTTGTATTATTTTAGTTCTTAAAAAATTAACTTTCTAAACATGTGCAGTAATTTTAACAAAGGAGTTTTGCTTTTTTTCCCAATGCAGAGGTTCTTAAAAACAAAGTTAAAAATGTTACAAAATGTTATTTAACTATTAGATTTGAATGGCAAACATGGGAAGGAAAGAGCAATTAAAAAGACAAAATATAAGAAATATTTAAATGCAGATTAAGGAGCCTAAGCTACTAAAAAATGCCCATGACATGAACTATTTTACAAACTTCATATACTTTTAAGATTAAAAATAATTTTAAAAAAGACTTAAATTTTAATATTTGTGTGTTTGTTTAAGTTTTAAAGCACGAAAAGGTTTTTTGTTTACTGATAATTTGTTATTACAAGTAACAGAATTATGACCTATACTTTAAAATTTTTGAGAGGCATGAACAAGGGTGTTTATTGCTGTTATTTTCCTGTTGCTGTGACACAGACTTTGGAGAGTGACTCAGGCACAGAGCTGCTGACAAGCTAGGGTTTGGAAAATGTACACTGCGCCTTTAAAAGCTTAGAGGCCGAGCTTACAGCGCAGGGAAGAGAGAAAAAAAAAAAAAAAAAACGGCGGGCCTTTTTTTTTTTTTTTTTTTTTTTTTTTTTTTTTTTTTTTTTTTGCATTTTAGCTACATAGAAACTTAGTTTTAAAAACAGGTACGTCACCTTTGCGTAGGTTAAACTTATTATGACATTTTGTAACACATTTAAGACTTTTTAATTTTACCAACTGTGGCCTTTATACTTAGAAAAACATTTCAACTTAGGCATCCCAACTCAGGAAAAAGGAACAGTTGTAGCACCAGAGAGACAATTATAAAAGCCTGAGGGAAGATAGGCATTTGTATTGTAAGGGAGGTTTTCGCCCTGCTTGCTAAAATTGCTGAAGCGGCCGCATGGCCAGGATGGCGGGGGGGGGGGGGGGGGTAGCAAAAGTTTGTTGTCACGTGTGGAACCGGGTTTAAGCTGGGATTTGGAAAATGGGCGCTGTCCCTTTAAGGTGAAGCCAGCAATGAGCTCAGAGATTAGAATCTGTGCTTGCTTGCTGGAAGGAAAGATTTTACTGCGGAGAAAAAGTTAACTTTGCAAGAGTTCAGCTTTTCAGCGGGGGAGACAGCGCCGCCCCCAATAGATTTCAATCAGGAGAGCGTGTAAGGGGCTGGGGTCACACGGCTTGAAACAGCTGTGAGGCTTTTCCAATTAAAGGCTTTGTATTGTTGCAATTGCTGGTTAAGGAGGGGAGTTGGTGGAACAGGGACGGAGCTGAAGCTAGGGAAGTGAAGGGCTGTTTAGGATTTTGCACAGAGGGTGCAGCGGCAGAAGTAAAGATGAAGGGTCAGAAGAGGAAGGAAACTGAGAGACAGAGTTAGAGCGAGAGGGAGCCCAGGAACACTAGATTTTTGGCAAACATCATGAACAAATATTAAGAAATTACAAATATCTTTTTTGGTAACCTCTATATGTCTGGCTTTCAACTCAGACTGTATATATTTAATGAATTTAAGTTCAGTACTCAAAGAATTACCCATGGTAGCGTATCCTATGGGTTAAGCCCCAAAAGCCAATCAGGGGCGGCGATCGGAACGACTGGAAAAACTGCAGTTTAAATATTTGATTAAGGCTAACTCGTTTCAACGCTTACCCTGATGAGGTAATTTCCGCGATTTACGAAGGAGCTCTAGACTCGCCGACCTGTAGTCGTTCGGAGTGTGGCGGTGATCTTCGAGCCCAGCGTTGGGCGCCAAAATGCAGTGACCTGAAGCCCCCCAGGGGGGACCCGGCCAGCAGGAATTAGCTGGGAAGGCTTCTCAGACGACTGCACTCCTATTTTGCTGAGTAGAAGAACAACCACACTGTAAAAAATCTGAGAGAGGTTAATAATAAAGACCCAAGGCAGCGTCTCACTGTTCAAGGGTGTCTTTATTGGCTACAGTTCCTTCTTAAATAGTGAAGGAGAAAAAGGGGCAGTACAAAGGTGATGTCAATCATACTTTTGGCGCGAAGGCTCATAAGGAAGTGGGCAGTGGGCTAGGGGCTGGATGACCTTTAAGCTATACTGAACGTGCTGTTTCAATGGAAACTTCTAGTGTCCTTCTAGCTGCATTCCTAATTGCTTGACTATCAGGAAATGGTGCAATATGTGCTTGCCTAAGTGATCTTGAACAGACAATATAGCATATACTTATTGATAACAGCCTAAATTACTCCGGAATGTGGTCTTAAGGAATGGGGCCTAGTTTCTGATAACTGGACCAGGCGGTTTTTTCTCTCCTCCGGGCTTATAGCTAAATTAAGTCCTGCAGCTACATTCTTTTCTCTTAGCTCAGAGATTTACAGCAAGACTGCATATTGCTTTTAGGTGAAAAGCTGGGCTATGGCAGAGAGAACAGCAAAATGTCCTCAAACAAGTCAGTCCCCAACAATAGCCAGGAGTAACCCCTGAGCGTCAAACGGGTGTGGCCCAAAAACCAAAAAAAAAAAAAAAAAAAAAAAAACCTTCTTTCTTGACATTATGAACAGTTTGATTAGTTTTGTATTGGTTATTTTGGCTTGAGAGACATACCCAGAAGTGCTCATGAATTACTTCTGGCTCGGTGCTCAGGAATAATTTCTTGTGGTGCTGGGGAGACCACATGTGATGAAGGGGCTGGACGAGAGTCAGTTGTATGCAAGCAAGCACCTTACTCACGATATTATCTCTATTTGAAGCCTTCTATAGGGCCCCGTGTTTCTCAGCTTTTCTCAGTCCTCAGACATGTGTTGAAAAGATACCTTTCCTCAGAATACTGAAAATCATACATTTTCCACATATTGTTGGACTGTTATCACAATCATAGATACAATTTTATTATATGTCTGAATTTAACTTTCTGTGTGTGTTACACTAGCTTGGCATTTTAGCCACTGGTATCCAATTCTGTAAGCTCCTAACCTGTCCAAAGGAATATCCTTTCTGAGCCTTTGGTTCCTCATTGCCAGCAACTCACACTCAGCTGCTTTCTAGTAATACCCATGAAGTCCTTAGGTAAGTTCTGTTGGGAACTGTAGAAGAGTCTAACTTACACCCTACTTTTTTGTTTTGTTTTGTTTTGTTTTGAGCACCACACACAGTGGTGCTTTTGGATCACTCTTCACTCTATTCTCAGAGTTCATTCCTAAAAGTTTTGGGGGACCATATGTGGTGCCAGATTGAACCCAGCTTAGCCATGTGCAAGCCAAATGCCCTACCCACTGTACTACTTCTTGAGCCCTCACCCTACTTTCAAATGAGCAAGTTAACCTGGACCAGTTCCACAAATATTGAGGGGAAGAAAAGAGAGCATAGCTGGAGGGTGTGCATTATTACTTGAGGCACTTCTTCAAAGTCCCATTTCCAGGAGACACTATAACTAGGCCAGTTAATGCCTCATCATAAAAACCTTTGAGTTGGAGAAACGGAATAGTTTTGGTTGTCTTTGCAGAGTTCGTGTGGTTTTATTGAACACCAATAAAACTCACAGAAGTAACTGTCTACTCACATTTTATCCCTGGCATCCTGGTGACTCCCTAGGATTGATACTGGTGACTCACCACTAGTGGGGCTACTCTTTCCATGGGGGCTTTTCAGTTCTTGGGGGAATGCAGACACCAGCATCAGGTCATTATTTTGGGCACAACAGCAACACTCTAAGTTGTCTGACTTTGTACAAGCCACTGGAAGCAGACTCTCCTTTCCTATGATAGCCATAACCAATGCCAATGGCATTTGAATTTACCTTGCTTCCCATTTCTAGGGCATCTGGGCTTCTGCCTGATATGTTTAATCTTTTTCTTTTTTTTTTTTTTTTTTGGTTTTTGGGCCACACCCGGTAACGCTCAGGGGTTACTCCTGGCTATGCGCTCAGAAGTTGCTCCTGGCTTGGGGGACCATATGGGACACCGGGGGATCGAACCGCGGTCCGTCCAAGGATAGCGCAGGCAAGGCAGGCACCTTACCTTTAGCGCCACCGCCCGGCCCCGATATGTTTAATCTTGATACATCAATTAGGTTGGTGCTGGCTGAACTTTTTTTTTTTTTTTTTTTGGTTTTTGGGCCACACCCAGCAGTGCTCAGGGGTTACTCCTGGCTGTCTGTTCAGAAATAGCTCCTGGCAGGCACGGGGGACCATATGGGACACCGGGATTCGAACCAACCACCTTTGATCCTGGATTGGCTGCTTGCAAGGCAAATGGCCGCTGTGCTATCTCTCCGGGCCCTGGCTGAACTTTTTTTAATTACCTGAACTTCACAAGCATTGGGGACAGCCACAATGCCAGGCTGGGAGTGACTGCCACTTACTCTGTGCCTTTGAGAGTGGACAGCTGTTCTGCCTGCCCTTGGTTCCAGAATAACACTATCATGGTCTTTGAAGCACTCTTGAAAAGGTCAAGAATAAATACACAAGAGTTGGAATATTGGTACATTTTTGTGTGTATACATTATAAGTTGTAAAAAGTAAATATTACTAGGGGCTGGAGAGCTAATTCAGAAGGCAAAGCTATTGCCTTGCCTAGGACCAATCTCAGTTCTATTCCCAACACTGCAACCAGTATCACAAGTCTCGTCAGGGGTCTCTCCTGAGCACAGAGAGCCCGAAATAGCTCCATGCACAATGCCAGATGTGGCTCAACCATTTCACCCCCAAATAAATAAAATAATAATAATTTCAATTGTGTAAAAAAGAAGGAAAAGAAAAGATAGATGAGAAGGTAATATAGTCATTGGCAGAAACATAAGAAGCCTGTGGAGAAAAGATCTCAGCAAATGATGGACTCAGGCAGAGGCAACAGCACACCCACTTTGTTTGCCCCTGCACATCCCAGCTTCAGAAGTCTCTAAGGACATGCAATTTATAAGTGTTTGACCAGCACAAGGTTCCTGCCAGCTTGTACTTGTCTGGTGAGCCTATGCTCCCCAGTATCCTCTTCCTATTTGTTTCACTACACAAATTATTCATGCTGCCTTACAGTCCAGATTGAAGTTCCAGCTCTTTGAAAAACCACTTCCTCTATCTACTCCCTTGTAACATTGATGAAAAAGAATAGCTCAGAGCTCATCAGGATTAGTCAGGCTGCATGCAAATTTAACTTTCTGGGGTTCTGAGATCACTCATGCAGGTTCGAAAGATTATATTTGGTGCCTAGATCGAGGATCAAACTCTGGTCAGCCTTGTGCAAGGACATGCAGAAAATATACTACCTTCAGGTCCTTATTTTGTCTTTTTTTTTTTTTTTTTTTGATTTTTTGGGCCACATCCGGTAATGCTCAGGGGTTACTCCTGGCTATGTGCTCAGAAGTTGCTCCTGGCTTGGGGGACCATATGGGACACCGGGGGATCGAACCGCGGTCCGTCCAAGGCTAGCGCAGGCAAGGCAGGCACCTTACCTTTAGCGCCACCGCCCGGCCCCCCTTATTTTGTCTTTAAATGATTGATACAGTGTAATCACAGGATCATTTCTGGGCTCCATGGTTGCACTATAAATGGAGAGTAGACTGAGCCAACTCTGACCCTTAGAAACTGATGGCAAAACCCAGAAAAACCTGTTACAACTGACTTCATGTTATGACTTGCTAATGTGTCCAGCCCACCCACCTATGCTGTGGTTTTAAAAATTCAAAAAGTTGGGCCCGGAAAGATAGCACAGCGGCGTTTGCCTTGCAAGCAGCCGATCCAGGACCAAAGGTGGTTGGTTTGAATCCCGGTGTCCCATATGGTCCCCCATGCCTGCCAGGAGCTATTTCTGAGCAAACAGCCAGGAGTAATCCCTGAGCAACGCCGGGTGTGGCCCAAAAACCAAAACCAAAAACAAACAAAAAATAAAAAGTTATGCCTAAGGGCACAAAGCAAGAACATTTCTTACATGAGTGAATTGGGAACATAATGAGCATTTCTTTGAAAATTTTGCTATTGGACCATATTTCCACAGGATAAAAGCCTGCTATATACATGTATACAGACATGTACACACACACACACACACACACACACACACTGCGTTATCCTGCTAGTTTTCTTTTTTTTTTTTTTTTTTTTTTTGGTTTTTGGTTTTTGGGCCACACCCGGCAGTGCTCAGGGGTTACTCCTGGCTGTCTGCTCAGAAATAGCTCCTGGCAGGCACGGGGGACCATACGGGACACCGGGATTTGAACCAACCACCTTTGGTCCTGGATCGGCTGCTTGCAAGGCAAACACCACTGTGCTATCTCTCCGGGCCCGCTAGTTTTCTTTTTCTCACCTTATTCACTCATCAGTTAAATCAGAAAACCAGAAAAGTACTACAGGCTTTTTATTTCACACAGCTAGATTATTTTTTGTTTAAATTATTTAAATTTTATTTAAATTATTTTTAATGTAAAATGGCTACATTATGTAAAATAGCCTGATACATTGGCTAGATTATTTCACATTTCAGATTGGCTTCTTCATCAATAAAACAGACTAAGAGTGTGACCCTAGATTTGTTTTGTTTGTTTTTGTTGTTCTTAAACTAATATCAAAACCCAAGAAGAGCCTGTTAGAAGATAATTCATAGAGCTGGAGCACACACATGAAGGAGGCACTGGGTTCACATAATGCACCACATGGTTCCCAGGCATTGTCAGGACTAACCTCTGAGAAGAGCAGAGTGCATTCCTTGAATACCACCAGAAATGTGCCCCCAAAACAAAAATCAAAGGAAAAAATTAGTATTTGGCACATATTCGGAGATGAAAAAGCATACTACTCAAATTTTTTGAAAGGTTGATCACAAAACAGATAAAAATAAATTACTCCTAGCAGGCTAGGGGGTCCATATGGGATGCTGAGAATGTAACATGGCTATATGTAAGGCAAATGCCCTATATGCTGAGCTATTGCTCTGGCCCCAGAGGTTTGATGCTTTTAAGTCATCAGGCCAACATTCTAGTGTGTCAATTAAGTTGGATCTAGCTGACAGAAATAAAAATGTGCAGGAATGACTTATGCCAGGAATTTGCAAATGTGTTAAGAATCACCCTAGAGGGCCGGGAAGGTGGCGCTAGAGGTAAGGTGTCTGCCTTACAAGCGCTAGCCAAGGAACGGACCGCGGTTCGATCCCCCGGCGTCCCATATGGTCCCCCCAAGCCAGGGGCAATTTCTGAGCACATAGCCAGGAGTAACCCCTGAGCGTCAAACGGGTGTGGCCCAAAAACCAAAAAAAAAAAAAAAAAAAAAAAAAAAAAAAAAAAAAAAAAAAAAAGAATCACCCTAGAGGGGCCAGAGAGATAGCATGGAAGTAAGGCGTTTGCCTCACATGCAGAAGGACGGTGGTTCGAATCCCGGCATCCCATATGGTGCCCTGAGCCTTCCAGGAGCAGAGCCAGGAGTAACCCCTGAGCGCTGCCAGGTGTGACCCAAAAACAAAAAAAAAGACTCACCCAAGAGATTTGGAAAATAGTACAGTGTTTAGGGCCCAGGTTGGTGGAGAGCAAGGCAAATGCCCTGACCCCTATGTTCCTGGCCCCTTTCTTTCCTGTCTTCCTTCATAAGTGTCAAGGCTCGAGGTCCTGCTTGGACTGTGGCAACTATGACTTCTCTCTTTTTTTTTTTTTTTTTTGGAGGGGGGAGGGATCACACCCAGCGGCGTTCAGGGGTTCCTCCTGGTTCTTTGCTCAGAAATTGCTCCTGGCAGGCACGGGGGACCATATGGGATGCCGGGATTCGAACCACCACCACCGTTGGTCCTGGGTCGGCCACTTGCAAGGCAAACACCCTACCACTGTGCTATCTCTCCAGCCCCTATGACTTCTCTTGAGTCTTCACTTGTTTAATTGTAGCAGTGCTGCTCTCAAGATCTGCATGTATTCTTAGCTCCTTTCACTAAACTCAGTCTCTGGTATCTCCTGAGCACCACTTTGGAGCTCTGTCCCCAATCACCTGGGATCTTATTCAACTGAAGATTTTATTCTAGTTTAGTAAACTGGGGTGAGGGTGGGCTCCTGCATTTCTTTTTTTTTTTTTTTTTTCTATTTCTTTAGGGGGAGGGAGAGAGGGAGAGAGGAAGAGGGAGAGAGAGAGAGAGGGAGAGAGAGAGAGAGGGAGAGAGAGGGAGAGAGGGAGAGGGAGAGAGGGAGAGAGAGAGGGAGAGAGAGGGAGAGAGGGAGAGGGAGAGAGAGGAGAGGGAGAGGGAGAGGGAGAGAGAGGGAGAGGGAGAGAGGGAGAGGGAGAGAGAGGGAGAGAGAAAGAGACGGAGAGAGAGAGGGAGAGGGAGAGAGGGAGAGAGAGAGGAATAGGGAGAGAGAGGGAGGGAGGGAGGAAGAGAGAGAGGGAGAGGGAGAGGGAGAGAGAGGGGCTCCTGCATTTCTAATAAGCAGCCTGGTAATGCCAGTTCTGGTCTATATACAGTACTTTGAGTTTCAAGTGAATAGTCCAAGAACACTTATTTACTTAATGAGAGGTTTAAAGAGAGGTGATTCCACGATAGATTTTTAGTTGGCATTTAGCTGTATTATATCTTTTCTGACAAACTTTTCCTTTCTTGTGTGCTAGCAAATATAAGATGATTTCCCGGAGAGATAGCACAGCGGCGTTTGCCTTGCAAGCAGCCGATCCAGGACCTAAGGTGGTTGGTTCGAATCCCGGTGTCCCACATGGTCCCCCGTGCCTGCCAGGAGTTATTTCTGAGCAGGCAGCCAGGAGTAACCCCTGAGCACCGCCGGGTGTGGCCCAAAACAAACTAACAAACAAAAAAAAGATGATTTAGAAGCTTGAGAAAGTACTGAGAGTACTTGCATGTGGCCAAACTTGGTTTTATCCCTGAACCCTTCCAAAAGTCATCCCTGAGGACAGAGACAGGTAAGCCCCAAGTATAGCTGATGATTTAAAAAATAAAACAAAACAAAACAAAATAAAAATGTAAATGACTTTTCTTAACCCTAAACTATTTCTTCTTGGACTAGTTCTTTACAAGAACCACACCTGCATATGGTGTGATTATGCACAACCATAATTCATGCCTGGCTGGAGATAGGGAACATTGCTAACTGCAGAAAGGCTAACGAGGAAGACAAGAGTAGAGGCTGGGAGCAGAGCATAATAAGTAGACAGGTGACTTTAAACACTGTCTACTGAAGCTCAAAATGCTCAAAATGAAGAAGCAGCCCACCTGGTCTGAAACTACTCTATTTCTCAACTGTTGAAGTCTGTATAGCTGTGGCAACTTAGAATCACTGCAAAAAGCATCTAGAAGTGAATGTTCTAAAAAGGTCCAACTGTGATGACGATATCACTTAACCCAAAGGAATGCATGTACTATAAACCAAGAAACAGATCTGTTCAGAGCTTCAAAGTAAAGAGCCAGCTATTTCTGTCCAGAGTAGAGAATGTTTATTACATGCAAACATAAAGGTACACTTTAAAATGATTTCAGGGCCTGGAGAGATAGCACAGCGGCGTTTGCCTTGCAAGCAGCCGATCCAGGACCAAAGGTGGTTGGTTCGAATCCTGGTGTCCCATATGGTTCCCTGTCCCTGCCAGGAGCTATTTCTGAGCAGACAGCCAGGAGTAACCCCTGAGCACACCCGGGTGTGGCCCAAAAACCAAAAAAAAAAAAAAAAAAAAAAAAGAATAAAATGATTTCACTGGGGGCTGGAGATATAGCACAGCAGTAGGGCATTTGCCTTGCATGTGGCCAACCCTGGATGGACACCAGTTTGATCCCCAGCATGCGATATGGTCCCCTGAGCCTGCCAGGAGTGATTTCTGAGTGCAGAGCCAGGAGTAACCCCTAATGTCGCTGGGTGTGCCACCCCCAAAATGATTTCACTGGATTCCATGCTCAACAAGAAAAATTCTGGTTCTTCATCAGATCTGCTAGGTAATTGGACATTAGGAATGAGGTCAGAAAGACTTTCTGGTGAAGTGATAAGGTCATTATTTCTCTGCAACTACATAGTTCTCACTAAAACAAATAAACAAACAAAATAAAAACCACTTGGGCAGAGAACTTGGAGACAAAAGCATGTGCAAACTAAAATGTATTATACAATTAAAATAAACACATATGGAGGAGCCAGAGTGAAAGATGACACCTGGCTATTAATCCAAAATAAAGACATTCCCCTATCTTCCTCTAACCTTTAAGCCTATCCCTTTGGTATGTAAAAAACACCTGGATTTCACTCCACCCTCCCCCACACGCCCTGGTAAATTTTGTACGAGGGTCAATAAAGAAAAGTCAATCTGGTTTTGGAGCACAGAGGGACCATGAGGAGAAACAAAGTGACTCCATGATTTTTTCCTGACTGGCTTGGTTTATTAATCTTTCACAGCTACCTGCATCAGACCTGTCCATACAGGGGTTAGAAATACGGTGCTTGGGGTGATTACACAACCCGTGGATTTATTTTACACTGGAGCACAGCATGTTCGTTATTTGTTTGCCTTGCAGCAAGCTGATCCCATATGGTATCCAAAGTCTGCCAGGAGTAATTTCTAAGTATAGGTACAGGAGTAACCCTGAGTGCCACCACCAAATGTGAACCTAAAGCAATAAACAAACAAACAAAAATAAAAAACAGATAAAAATGGAGTCACAAATCTCAGTAAAAGAAATTAATTGTGTGGCTAGGGAGATGGTTCAAAGGGCTGAGCACATGCTTTGCATGCAGGAGGTTAGGGTTCAATCGCCAGTACCATATGGTCCCTCCAATACCATCAGGGTTGGTCCCCAAACCAAAACAAATAAATTAATTTTTCAGGAGATGCTATTGGGAAAAATGACTTCATATTGAAGAATAAAGAACAAAGTAATAAAAAAGTGAATGGGGCTGGGGGTAGGGCATTTGCCTTGCATGCAACTGATGAGTAAGTTGAATCTCCAGCACCCCATATGTTCCCTGAGTCTGCCAAGAGTGATTCCTGGGTTCACAGTCCGAAGTAACCCCTGAGCACCACTGTATGTAATCCTTCTCCCCCAAAAATAATAGAAAGATGACTAATTTATTTAAGAACAAGGGGGCTGGAGAGATAGCATGGAGGTAAGGCGCTTGCCTTGCATGCAGAAGGTCGGTTCAAATCCCAGCATCCCATATCGTCCCCCAAACCCGCCAGGAGCGATTTCTGAGCATAGAGCCAGGAGTAACCCCTGAGCACTGCCAGGTGTGACCCCAAAACCAAACACCAGTCCTCTCTCCCCTCTCTCCTCTCCTCTCTCCTCTTCTCTCTCTCCTCTCCTCTCCTCCCTCCTTTCCCCTCTCTCATCCCCTCCCCTCTCCCCTGTCTCCTCTCCTCTCTCCCCTCTCTCCCCTCTCTCCTCTTCTCTCTCCCCTCTCCTCTCCCTCCTTTCCCCTCTCCCATCCTCTCCCCTCTCCCCTCTCTCCTCTCCTCTCTCCCCTCTCTCCTCTCCTAAAAAAAAAAAAAAGAAAAAAACAAGAAAAAAAAAACAAAAAAACAAACATCAAAAAAAAATAATAATAACAATATCCCACTCAAATTCCATGAATCCTAAAATTTTACAGGGTGAGAACCTACTTCTGCCCTGGATAAAACCATATTTTCCCTAGCACAGTGGGTAGGGCATTTACTTTGCACAAGGCCGACTCCAGTTTGATCCCCAGCATCCTATATGGTCCACTGAGCACTGCCAGGAATGACCTCTAAGTTTAGAGGCAGAAGTAACCCCTGAACATTACTAGGTTTTTTCCAAAAAAGCAAACCAAAAGAAGCTATCATCAAAAAAAAAAAAAAAAAAAAATATATATATATATATATATATATATATATATATAAATCTTGTACCTGGTGTGTCCAGAGTGAGCTCACTAGGATTAAGAGAAAGCATTTATCATGCAACACTCCTCATCCCAGTTTTCTGCAGGTCAGTGCTGTACACAGCAAGGGTATGGACTATGTCCATACCAATTTCTAAAGTTTAGAAAAGTGAGAAGGGGGCCGGAGAGATAGCACAGTGGTGTTTGCTTTGCAAGCAGCCGATCCAGGACCTAAGGTGGTTGGTTTGAATCCCGGTGTCCCATATGGTCCCCCGTGCCTGCCAAGAGCTATTTCTGAGCAGATAGCCAGGAGTAACCCTTGAGCTCCGCCAGGTGTGGCCGAAACACCAAAAACCAAAAACCAAAAAAAAAAAAAAAAAAAAAAAAAAAAGAAAAGTGAGAAGGATGAGGATGGATTTCTGTATATGGTTTGTGTATCTCAGGAAACTCCTGAATGGTTGAAGGGGCTGGAGAGATAGTGTAGTGGGCAGGGTGTTTGCTTTGCAAGAATCTGATCAGTACTGAGTTTCCAGTAATCAATATGTTTCTCTAGCACTGCCAGAGTAATCCTAGAGTACAGAGTCAAGTGAAAGCCCTGAGTACCATTGGGTGTGCCCCCCCCAAAAAAAAAAACATGAAAGAAACAATAAAACAATAAATTTTTTTAAAAAGGAAAACATTTGGGATGAAGTTGTCAGTGTGACACTAGAAAAATGCATTCAGCCAATCCAGATTTAATTCCTGGCCCTATATATATTTCCCAAGCATGGCTAGGAATGATCTTTGAGAACATAGCCTGTAATAAGCCCTGAGTTTCACAGGTTTTCTGAAACAAACAAAAATCATCTAAAAAAATGTTTCTGTCTTAGAATTTTATTTATTATGGCTCTGTTCAGGGTTTACTCTTGGCTCTGTGCTCAAGGATCACACCTGGTAGTGCTCAAAAAATCATATAAGATGCTGGGGATCAAACTCAGGTCAGGTCAGCCTCATGCAAGGCAAGTAGCTTGCCTGCTGTAAGATCACTCTGGCTCCTGTCCTAATAGTGTTCCTGCCTAGGAACTTTAGGGAGCTATATTTGTACTTGCAACAGAAATCTGAACTACAAATGAGCATATTAAGCTCTGTAAGGCTCTATTATTTAACTTAAGCCATCTTATTTTCAAATTTAGAAGTATAAAAATGGAGTCTTTTTCATTTAAATTATCAACAAATACAAAATTAAACATACATGCAACCACAGTCAGGCCCATGTGCAATCTCTAATTACCACAATATTGACAATGAAGGGAAAGATGTAGGTATGAAAGAAAAGAAAACTGAAAGAAAAAAAAAGACAAAAGAAAAGTGAAAGACAGAGCAAAAGAATGAAAAAAATAGAAAAACCATAACAGATTAAACAGTTTAAAGGCAAATCAAACATAATATATAATACTCAGTTTACATAATACACATGAAATACCTACAATAAATACATTATATTCCATTATGATGATCAAAAGAAACTAATGGAAGGACAGGTGGCTGGGTACTAAATATATAAATAGGAAAAGTGGAAACAAAAATGAAAACAAGCCAATAACTATTATTTGTGCTTGATTTTTGTTTTCTGAGTCATACCCAGCAATGCTCAAGAGATATTCTTAGCTCAGGGGTCACTTCTGGTAGTGCTGGGGAAAACTGTGTGATGCCTGGATGGAGTCTTTGTGCTATTTCAGCTCAGCCAGTAACTTCCTCTCTGCACCTGAGACTCAAATAATTGAAAGCATATGCACACAAGCACATGCAGGCACACTATTAAAAGGTGTATGTGTACAAATACTTTATTTTTTTATTTTTATTTTTTTGGTTTTTTGGTCACACCCAACAGCACTCAGGGGTTACTCCTGGCTCTATGCTCAGAAATCGCCCCTGGCAGGCACATGGGGACCATATGGGATGCCGGGATTTGAACCACTGTCCTTCTGCATGAAAGGCAAATGCCTTACCTCCATGCTATCTCTCTGGCCTCCAATGACATTTTTGGAATTCCTGTTTTCTTTTCTTTTTTTTTGTTTTTGTTTTTGGGTCACACCCAGCAGCGCTCAGGGGTTACTCCTGGCTCTACTCTCAGAAATCGCTCCTGCCAGGCTCGGGGGACCATATGGGATGCCGGGATTCGAACCACTGACCTTCTGCATGCAAGGCAAATGCTTTACCTCCATGCTATCTCCCCAGTCCCATCCACAGTCATTTCTATTAACACCATATGGGGAGCCTTTTTGCAGTGGGATGAACTCCTGGAAGTGCTCAGGGAACTGGATGGTGCCAGTGATTGAACTCAGTTTTTCTGCATGCAAAACAATCACCCCAATTTTCTGAGTCCTCTAACTTCCTAAGGATAGTTTTTAATAATCAAGGTTAGATATCACCTTTTTGTCTAGTTACAATGTTTCTTCCTTCAGTCAGACAAAAAAAAAAGATCATATGTATGCATTTTTATTTGTATTTAGTTTCTTTTCTAAGTGCTTCAGTTAATGAAAAGAATTAGACCATCAATAGCTTCTCATTTGAACTAATATTTCTCATATCTCAGTGCCATTTTTGGGTGTACAGAGAGCCATCCTGTCTTATGTTTTAGAAAGAGTTCCCTATTGCTGAATAATAGCATTTAAGGTGAAGGTGCTATAAATAGCTCACTGAATTGTAAACTAGCTTTTGGAAGAGGAAAAATTGTGTGTGTGTGTGTGTGTGTGTGTGTGTGTGTGTGTGTGTGTGTGTGTGTGTGTGTGTGTGTGTGTGTGTGTGGCCTTAAGTAGAAGAGAATGTTTGCCCAGGAGACCGACTATTGTTGTAAATTAACTTTAATCCCTAATGCTAGAATTTAACCCTTGTTCCTAAGGGCATTAAATAGGCTAGATTCTAACCAATACAATCAAAGGCTAATAGGAAAAAAATATGAAAATGTGTAGGTCATGCTCAAACTCACAACTTCTATAATCTAATGTGATAGGCAAAATGTCGATAGAAATTCTTTTGGGGGAACCTATTTATAAAGGTTAAGCTGTAAGGTCTCTCTACTCAGTAGATGCTTTTAAGGAAAACAGGTGTACAAGTGAAGAGATCTGTGAAATAGCTGCATGATATAAAAATCTAAATGACTATCCATAGATATCCCTTTATGTGGGGTTAGTTTGGGGTTCACACCCAGCAGTGCTTAGGGGTTATTCCTAGTTATGCACTCAAAAATCACTCCTAGTGGTGTGCGGGGGATCATATAGGGGAATCGAAGCCAGGTTGGCTGCATGCAAGGCAAGCACTATTGCTCAAGTTCCTAGATTTCCTTTCTAAAAAACACTTTTTTTTTTAATTGATTGAGGTTCTAAGATTTAAAATTCTATTAATGATGGTTTCCCATGAACACAATTCCACTGCAAAGTAAAGATTTTCATAGTAACTAGAGAGAACTTAAAATATTTAAAAAACAGGGCCCGGAGAGATAGCACAGCGGCGTTTGCCTTGCAAGCAGCCGATCCAGGACCAAAGGTGGTTGGTTCGAATCCCGGTGTCCCATATGGTCCCCCGTGCCTGCCAGGAGCTATTTCTGAGCAGATAGCCAGGAGTAACCCCTGAGCACCGACGGGTGTGGCCCAAAAACAAAAAAAAACAAAAAAAAATTTTAAAAAACAAGGGGTTGGTGGCTGGGATGTGCTCAGTGGTAGAGAACTTGCATTTCTTCCCCATCTCCAAATATGTATTTACACAGTGCTTTGTGTTTGCTTTTTATTTGCTTGCTTTGTTTTTCTAATAGGAACCACTCAGCTGGCTACTGTCCAGGACCACTAGGCCACCATGTCAGTGCCAGAGTGAAAAGAGGAACATATAGAGTCTGTAATCAAGTCCAAGGCCCAACACATGCTAGTTCTGTGTTCTACTACTTGAATAATCTCCTTGGCCCAGGTGTGTATTTTTTAGAGCTCTAGTCTGACCCTAGTAACATTATGACTTTGAGGCTTCCTTTAAAATGTCATTTGTATGCAGGAAGGTGTACCACACTGTAGGGATTAGTGTTGCAATGTGCCTCTAGGCTAGGCTAGCTAAGCATGAACTTTGCAAGTGCCAGATAGTTTAAGCTGTTATCTCTGATAAGATGTGGAGTCCCAAGGTAAGATCTTAACAAATTCTAATTGCAACCCCTCCACACAAAAATCTGTGCAGCTGTTACCACTCTAGACCTTGAATCCATGCAATTAAAATGCCAATATGAGGACATAATTTAATACAAGGAGTTCTCATAGAACACTTGTTTTTCTAGACAAAGAAAAATATTTGATAGAAGGTCTACTAACTTAATAAGGAGAAGCTTGTGAAAGACACTCTCCTTTAGAATTAAGGACAGGGGCCCGGAGAGATAGCACAGCGGTGTTTGCCTTGCAAGCAGCCGATCCAGGACCAAAGGTGGTTGTTTCGAATCCCGGTGTCCCATATGGTCCCCCGTGCCTGCCAGGAGCTATGAGCAGACAGCCAGGAGTAACCCCTGAGCACTGCCGGGTGTGGCCCAAGAACCAAAAATAATAATAATAATAATATATATATATATATATATATATATAGAATTAAGGTCAAAGATTAATGACTCAGTTTAACCAACCATTGCTAAAATAAAGAATATTCAGATTGGGGCCAGTGAGGTGGCGCTAGAGGTAAGGTGTCTGTCTTGCAAGCGCTAGCCAAGTAAAGACCACGGTTCGATCCCCTGGCATCCCATATGGTCCCCCCAAGCCAGGGGCAATTTCTGAGCACTTAGCCAGGAGTAACCCCTGAGCATCAAACGGGTGTGGCCCCAAAAACAAAAACAAAAAAAGGAATATTCAGATTGTCAGTTATGGGCCAGAGAGATAGCATGGAGGTAGGGCATTTGCCTTGCACGCTGAAGGATGGTGGTTTGAATCCCGGCATCCCATCTGGTCCCCCGAGCCTGCCAGAAGAGATTTCTGAGCATCGAGCCAGGAGTAACCCCTGAGCACTGCCAGGTGTGACCCAAAAACAAACAAACAAACAAACAAAAACAAAAATCAGACTGTCATTTATTTCTAGGTGCTCTCCAGATTGAGAATGAAAATTGAAAAAGGAGAAAAAGGGGCCAGAGCAACAGTATAGGTGGTAAGGCAATGGCTGTGGTCAGCCCAGGTTCATGGCCCATGAACTTTCCAGGAGTGATCTCTAAGTACAGAGTCAGGAATAAGCCCTGAGTGCTATTAGATGTGGCTGGGAGTGAGGGGATGACCTAAAGATTTTTATGGGGACCAAGTCAAACAAAAGTCTGCCTTGTACCTAGTGAAGGTTTTAGGATAGATGATGACTAATAGATATATTAGTGGGGCAAACCAAGCAATGCCCAGTATTCAGGGGATCATGTGGCCTTGTGTTATCTAACCTAGAACTCCTGCATATACACTCCAGCCCTTTCAGCCATTTCTTAACAACTTGTCCAGGTGTTTTGTCGTACGTTAGTAAATATGCCAGACAGCAGATATAACCCAGAACGTTCCTAAGCACAATGGACATATAGTTTCCCTAACTATAAACACGATGTTATCTTAGAGACACCTGAAAGACCTTAGCTGATATCTGAAATTCCACCATCAGAGCTTTTATTTGTTTGGCTTAAGTCTATCAGAGTATTGACTCAGTTTCTATCAAAGTACACCTGGAAGAAATAATCAGAAAGCCATTTCAATCAGAACATGAGTAAACTCATCAAACTCATAAGACAAGTTGGTAGGGACAGGAAAAGGCAGTCTGTAGAAATTTGAACTGTTTGGCATGGGAAGTGGGGATTGGAGAGGGAGAGGAAACCAAATACTGGATAAGGGAATCAGGAAAGATTCTGACCATCTGACTCACCTTCAACCCAGAGAATTAGCCACAGGATCTGAGTATACAAACAGCCTAGCTCCCTCAGTCGAAAGAATATAGGGCTATGTAAGCTCAGAGACACTTGTTTCTCCAAAGACCCCATTTCTAGTGGAAAAATAAAAGCTTCCTTCTAATCAATCATCTTGTTCCAGGTAACTTAGAAACTCAGTGTAGTGGGCATCTCTATGAAGCTAAGAGACTGTCTCTTCCTTTGCTAAGTAGACCAACATAGAGAAAGTTTTAGAACTGAGTTTTCAAAGTCTCAAACCCAAACTTGAGAGGGAGCCTTGAGAAGTCATGAGGTGAAGACCCCATTAACTCCCAGTATCTGTTCTCAAAGGGAAGATTAAGAGTTATTTTACCTCTCTGATTCTGAGAGGTTTAATCACTCTTTAATGTGACTTCTTAGTATGAAAACAACAGCAAAATACATAAACGAATAAATGAAGGGCTCTAAACTGTAATTCGAGGCATTTTTGGACCCATAATTTGCAACCATCCCATCCTTGCTTTCACAACCACAGGTTATGTAAGCAAAGTAATACCAGGACCACTCACTTTTTATGAATATATCAATGAGCCAGTGGATGTCTCTGGGGAAGATTACAGGTTTTATGTTAAGGCAACTTTTAGAAGAAGGTCCTCAAATAGAAACTTACAATCGAAGCAAAAGCCAACCCATGCCTGTACCATGATACTCATCCCAAAGACCTGCTGGGGCAATTGTACCATCTACAAAAAGGCTAAGAATCAAGATGAAATCTATAATCAGTCCTTGGAAAGTTTGCTTCCTGGATCTGCCCTGTCTTATGGAACCTTCTGCAATATTGAACAGGTTGTATATCTCTGTCACCCAACATGGTAGTGACCAGCCAAGCATAGCTATTAAATACTTAAAATATGGCTACTGAAAATATGAAATTCTTATTTGATTAATTGTAATTGTTATATTTTAATTAAATATTTTATTCATTTAATCGTACATTTTATTAATGATTAATTAATTTAAATTAAAATTGCTTATAGTTAGTAGTGGTCAATACAGGGTTAGACATTAGATCAATCTAAAAATGCAATTCAAAAGTCACCTTTGACTTCAAATAAAAGTTTGACTGTTTTCTTCTAAATCATTTTCTATTTTAACTCTTAAAAACCTCAATTGGGAAAAGATATTTTTCATGGTCATTTGCATGAAAGAAGTTATTTAAAATATTTTAAATATACAAATAACTCATGAAATACAACAAAAATAAAACCTAACACCTACTCTGAAATGAGCAGAAAATCTAATCTAAAGACAACCAAATGGTATGAAAAGTTGCTCATTGGGACTGGAGAGATAGCATGGAGGTAAGGCGTTTGCCTTTCATGCAGAAGGACGGTGGTTCGAATCCCAGCATCCCATATGGTCCCCTGTGCCTGCCAAGGGCAATTTCTGAGCGTAGAGCCAGGAGTAACCCCTGAGTGCTGCCAGGTGTGACCCAAAAATCAAAAACCAAAAAAAAAAAGGGGGGGGAATTGAAATGAAAACAATAAGATATTATTCTTTCATTCTAATTAGAATGGTTATTACCCAACAGACAAGAAGCACTAAGAGAAGAAAGGTCTATACTGCAGGTAGAATGTAGATTTGGGGCTGGAGGGGCCAGAGAGATAGCACAGTGGTAGGGCATTTTCTTTGCATGTGACCTACCTGGGCGGGAACTGGTTTGATTCCCGGCACCCATATAGGTCCCCAGCCTGCCAGTGGTGATTTCTGAGTGCAGAGCCAGGAGTAACCCCTGAGCACAGCTGGGTGTGGCTCAACAACCAATCAATCAATAAATAAATGAAGTTTTTTTGTTTTTGTTTTCTTTTTAAATAAATGAAGTTAAAAAAAAGATTTAGGGCTGGAGAGATAGCATAGCAGTAGGGTGTTTGCCTTGCATGCATCTGATTCAAATAGACAGTGATTCAAATCCCGGCATCCCATCTGGTCCCCCATGCCTGCAGGAGCAACTTCTGAGAGAAGGGCCAGGAGTAACCCCTGAACGCCTTCGGGTGTTACCCCCCATCCAAAAAAGGGAAACAGAACAGAAAGTCCTCGAAATTATTAAAATTCCATAAAATAGTGTGTATAGGGCACTTAAATTTCATGTGGTCAACCTGGGTTTGATCCCTGACACTCCATATCGTCTCCTGAGCACCACTAGGAGTTACTCCTGAGTGCAGAGTTGTGAGTAACCCTTGAGCATCACTGGGTGTAGCCCAAAACCAAATAAACAAAAGAGAAATATATTCATTCTGTTGTTTGTTGTAGAATTATTTACATTACCCAAGACTAGAGACAAGTTGAATGTCCATCGATTAATAAATGAATACAGAATATGTAGCATGATGTATAATACAATACTATTCATCTGCAAAAATTGGTAAAGTGCTTGAAAACAACATGGTTGGATTTAAAGAGTAGTGAATTCACTTAGTGAATAAACTATAGGCAGAAAGAAAAACACAATTATGACTTCACTCGTAATGGCTGGAGGGAGTTCCATGCACTGAGTGTCTGTCTTGCATACAGATACTCATGTCTGTGCCTGGCACCACATGATCTTTGGACTACTACTGTTTATTGGAAATAACTCATAAGTGCAGAACCAGGAGTAGGCCCCGAACACAACCAGATGTGAAACTCCACCACTTCAACTCATTTCACTACTATCTGACATATAGAAAAAACCAAACAGATGAACCAAACAAAATAAAAACAGACTCGGACTTTAAGAACAATTAGTAATTACCAAAGGGAAAAAGAGAAAGAAGGTGGGTACATCTGGACAAAGAGAAAATTGTATGTAAAAAATTGAATTAAACTTTTTTGAGGTGGGGCCGAAGAGATAGCATGGAGGTAAGGCGTTTGCCTTTCATGCAGGAGGTCATCAGTTTGAATCCCGGCATCCCATATGGTCCTCCGTGCCTGCCAGGAGTGATTTCTGAGCCTGGAGCCAGGAATAACCCTTGAGCACTGCCGGATGTGACCCAAAAACCACACACACACAAAAATAAAAAACCCAAACTTTTTTGAGGTGAACTCTCTCTCTCTCTCTCTCTCTCTCTCTCTCTCTCTCTCTATATATATATATATATATATATATATATATATATATATATATATATACACATGATGATCCTTTTTTTTTTTTTTTTTTTTTTTTTTGGTTTTTGGCTCACACCCGGCAGCCCTCAGGGGTTCCTCCTGGCTCTATGCTCAGAAGTCGCTCCTGGCAGGATTGGGGGACCATATGGGATGCTGGGATTCGAACCACTGACCTTCTGCATGCAAGGCAAATGCCTTACCTCCATGCTTCCTCTCCGGCCCCATATGTTGATTTTCTTTTTTTTTTATTCACATGTTGATTTTCAATGATGCAAACTTATAACTTACATGTTATCATAAAGTAATGTTATTTCAATTTTTACAAAGCTATCAGAAATAAATTTTTATTTAAAAAACTGCAATTGGGGCCCGAGTGATAGCATAGCAGGTAGGGCATTAGCCTTGCATATAACCATCCTGAAGTTTGATTCCCAGCATCCCATGTTATCCTCGAGCCTTCCAGGAGTGATTTCTGAGTGCAGAGCCAGGAGTAACCCCTGAGTGCCACTGGGAGTGGTCCAAAAACCCCAAAAAACAAACTTTAAAAAACTGCAATTGAGGCAGAGAGATATCTCAGCAGGATGGAG
The DNA here is from genome assembly GCF_024139225.1 of Suncus etruscus. NCBI lineage: Eukaryota > Metazoa > Chordata > Mammalia > Eulipotyphla > Soricidae > Suncus > Suncus etruscus. The sequence goes on along the minus strand of NC_064857.1, from coordinate 95,249,707 downwards.
CACTAGCTTTGTATACATGGAACCCTAGTTCTATGCATAGTGCCTTGAGCACTGCAGGAAGTAAGTGACATGTGAACATCTACTGGGAGTAGTCCCTGAACACTTCTAGTTGTGACCCCAAAACCACCACCAACAAACCCTGTAATTGTCCCTACTATGTTATCTCAACTCTTCTCAATGATTTTCCACTTATCCCCTTTATTAACACTAGGATCTCTGTTCCCACTAGTCTACCTTTTTATCACTTAGAGCCAGTTTTTAGTGGCTCCCTTATAGGATTTCTTTTTATTTGTTATTTGTTGGTTTTTGGGTCACACCCGGCAGCGGTCAGAGGTTACTTCTGGCTCTACACTTAGAAATAGCTCCTGGAGCACAGCGGTGTTTGTCTTGCAAGCAGCCGATCCAGGACCAAAGGTGGTTGGTTCAAATCCCGGTGTCCCATATGGTCCCCCGTGCCTGCCAGGAGCTATTTCTGAGCAGACAGCCAGGAGTAACCCCTGAGCACCGCCGGGTGTGGACCAAAAACCAAAAAACAAACAAAAAAAAAATAAAGAAATAGCTCCTGGCAGGCTCAGGGGACCATATGGGATGCTGGGACTCCAACCAATGACTTTTTGCATGAAAGGCAAACGCCTTAACTCCATGCTATCTCTTCAGCCCCCCTTATAGGATTTCTATCTCAGAGTCTACACTCATGGTGATCCCAAAGGCCACTTTGCTCTTGTTCTATCCATGACATTTTTCCAGCTCACCTTCAAATTAATGCTCAAGTGTTCTGTTCTCAGTGAGACCTTTCCTAACAAGTTTCTTTAGTTTTTCTAATGAAACCCAATTAGATTCCACTTCCCAGTTTTGTGGGAATCCCTTTGCTATTTCACTTACCTTTCAATAAGTGCTTCTCTTCAACCCCCCCCCCCCAAGCTGGCAAGACTCTTGCCTTGCATGAGCTTACCTGGCTTTAATCCCTGGCATTACATATGGGCCCCAGGAGTGATCCCTGAGTGCAGATCCAGGAGCACATCTGAGTGTAGTACCAAAACAAATACCCCTCGTACAACTTATATACTGCCCACCATCACTCACCCTCTTTTCCCCAATTTTGTCTGATCTTGTTATTTTTTTCCAATTTCTTTCTTATGAACTTCATTGTCCTACCTCCCCCCCCCCCAATCTAATGTAAACTCCAGTAGGGTAAGAATTTTCAGTTGTTTATCTCAGTGAGATGCTTATAAAAATGAACAACTAGCTTTGTGGAAGGAAAAAGCCCTAATTCTAAATTTTTGTCAGTTTTTTTTTTTAAATAAAATACTCAGTGTGATCCATTTCATGCTATCAACCAGAAGTTACCAAATAAAGAGCTGGGAAGAGATGAGCATCATCAGTTTGCAATTCAAGTCAGATCCAGTATACCAGTTCCCAAAACACTTTGAATTTTCCACGCTTTGTTACTGCTAAGAATCAACTTGGACTTTTTAAAATTTAACCAGACTGAAACCTAGATAATCCCCTTTCTTAGTGGGTTCTGATAAAGGGATATGAAACAAGGACTGGGATTTCATAATTTTAACTAATACCCTAAAATGCTTGTCATCATCAAATATTGTTCACTATGAATTTCCCTTCCAAGTGAGGTTAGTTCTACCCAATCTAAAGAACTTTGTTGGGACAGAGGAAATAGGAAAACAAATTCATCATCCAGACAAAGATGAAAGAGTTGGGTAGAAAAACAGCTATGAACATTTTTGTTTGCTTGTTTGTTTTGGGTCACACCTAGCAGCGGCGCTCAGGGGTTACTCCTGGCTCTGTGCTCAGAGGTCGCTCCTGGCAGGCTCCGGGGACCATATGGGATGCTGGGATTTGAACCAGGGTCTGACCTGTGTTGACTGCATGCAAGGCAAACACCTTACTGCAGTGCTATCGCTCCTGCCCCAGCTGTGAACTTTTTAAAACACCTTTTCCCTTTCTTTCTTGAGTATATGATTGGAGAATGTTTTGACAGATCACATTTCTCTAAGGCAATAAATATAAAATCTCGTTGAAATAATAGGATAGTGTGAAGGTTACATTTCAAGAATGGTATTTTTAAATGTTTTCTTTTTTTTTTCTTCTTTAACAAATATAGCAAATATTCAATTTCAGTATGATTAAAAAAGTGAAGCTATGGGGCTGGAGCGGTGATGCAGCTCAGTAGGGCGTTTGCCTTGCATGCCACTGACTTAGGACGATCCCTCCCCCACCCAGGTGTCCCTTATGGTCCCCCAAGACAGGAGCAATTTCTGAGTGAATAGCCAGGAGTAACCCCTGAGCATCACTGGGTGTGGCCCAAAAAACCAATAAAACAAACAAAAAAGTGAAGCTATATAACATAATCAGATCATATCATATTCTGGTTCTATGAATGCATTTGGGGCCTTGAAATGAAGAGTGTTTATCAAATAAATCCCACCAAATCTAGATCTTCTTTAGATTAAGTCTTGTGGATGGTATACCAAATCTTTACCTACTTCTGGAGATAAACACAAAGAACTGGCAACTCAGAAAGTCAATCTATATATGGAGTTGAAAGGAAGGAATTAGAAGATTCTGGAAAAAAAGGCATTCAAAGTGAGGTCTAAAGGAAGGTCAAAGGAGGTCTAAAGGTCTATTATCCAGAGCAAGGAACAGGTGTTGTGAGTAAGTTGGGCCAGAAAGAGAGATAGAATATTCATAGGTCAGGATGCACGAGTAAGAAGACTGAATTCCTTATGAGAAATTTCATGACTAGAATTTTTGATGAGTTCAGAGAAATGACTAGACCTGAACCTGGAGGAACAAGTTTGGGCCAGGTCACAACAAGGCCTTATAAGATTAAGTTTTTCACAATTTGAAATATGTGGTGTTTTTTTTTAGTCAATCAAAAGTAGATAACTACTCAATTGCTCATAAGCAAACAATGGGAATAAATTGTAGTATATTCATAAAATAAAATATTATACACTGATAAAAAAGTAACTAATCTATAAACATAAACAAGAATATGGGTGAACATAACAAGTAAAAGTTTTTAAAAAAGAAACAAAACAGGGCCCGGAGAGATAGCATAGTGGCGTTTGCCTTGCAAGCAGCCGATCCTGGACCAAAGGTGGTTGGTTCGAATCCCGGTGTCCCATATGGTCCCCCGTGCCTGCCAGGAGCTATTTCTGAGCAGACAGCCAGGAGTAACCCCTGAGCACCGCCAGGTGTGGCCCAAAAACCAAAAAAACAAACAAAAAATAAAGAACTAATATTGTTTTAATTATCTAAAGTAGGACCTGAAAGAAGAGTACAGTGAGTAAGGTGGATTTTCTGTTTGATCCCAGGCTGCATATGGTTGGTCCCCTGAGTGATCTTTGAGCCAGAAATAATCCCTGAGGTCCTTCCTGCAACCTCCCATAAAAAAATTAAATTTAAGAATAGACAAAATAGGGGCTGGAGAGATAGCATGGAGGTAGGGCATTTGTCTTTTTTTTTTTTTTTTTTGTTTCTGGGCCACAGCCAATGTTGCTCAGAGGTTACTCCTTGCTATCTGCTCAGAAATAGCTCCTGGCAGGCACGGAGGACCATATGGGACACCAGGATTCGAACCAACCACCTTTGGTCCTGGATCGGCTGCTTGTAAGGCAAACGCCGCTGTGCTATCTCTCCGGGCCCGGACATTTGTTTTGCATGCAGAAGGACAGTGGTTCGAATCCTGGCATCCCATATGGTCCCCTGTGCCTGCCAGGGGCAATTTATGAGCATAGAGCCAGGAGTAAACCCTGAGCACTGCCAGAAGTGACCCAAAAACCAAAAAATAAATAAATAAAAAATAGACAAAATATCTAGTAATAAAAGTCAAAAAGCAATCTCAATAATAATTAGGCTTTTATCCAAAAGGCTAGTGATAGTTACCAAGTGTTATTTTGTTGAGGATGCAAAGGATATGAATCCTTGTACACTATAAATAAGGATATAAAATGGAACAGCTACTCAGAAAAGTGTGGCAATTCTTCAAAATTTGCAAATTTAACTACCATGCTTTCTAGCAATACTGCTTCTAGTTTGCATCTAAAGGAAATAAAAACATGTCTCAAAGGAATAGCTGCACCCAGTGTTCACTGCTGCATTGTTTAATGTAACCCAAGTCTGAAAATAGCCTAAGGATCTGTCTGTTGACAGATGAATGAAGCTTTTAAATGTGGCATTTGAGGCAAAAGAGACAGCTCAATGGGCTGAAGTCCATATTTTGCATACCAGATTGCATGCCAGGTTTGATACTGTGGGTTCATAATGTGGGTTCCCTCCACATTACCAGGAAGTACTCCTGAGCACCAGTGGGTGTGCTTTCCCCCCAAATGTGGCATATACACAAAATAGAATTTAACTGAATCACCAACAGTCCTACATTTGTGATAATACAGATAGTTCGTAGGGCATTATGCTAAGTGAAATAAGTCAAACACAAATCTACATAATTTGACTTCCAAAGGGATTTCAGAAGTCTAACTCATAAAAACAAGATGTTGGTTGCCTGGAACAGGGGCTAGAGAAAAGTTGAAAAGAGACAAGTTGACTAAAAACCTTAAATTCTTCCACCTATGTGATAAATAAGTTCTGGAGGTTCAAAGTGCAATATGGTGACTACAGTTAACACTATCATAGGTATATTTGAAATTTGCTAAGAAAGTATGTGGATCTTAAAAAAAAGTTTTTGTTGTTTTTGGTTTTTTTTTTGGGGGGGGCACACACAGCAGCACTCAGGGGTCACTCCTGGCTCTGTGCTCAGAAATCACTCCTGACAAGCTTGGGGGATCATATGGGATGCCAGGAGTCAACCCATCATCCATTCTGTGTCAGCCACATGCAAGGCAAAGCCCTACTGCTGTGCTCTTTCTGGCCTGGATCTTAAAATTTTTGGGGGGTGTGGGATCTTAAAATTTTGATTATTCATGGAAAAAAGGTAACTCTAAAGTGGTGGCTCTGTTAACTAACCTTTTTATTGCAAAATATGTGCAGAAATCAAACTTGACATGATAAATCATATATATATATATATATATATGTTGGATGCCTTAACCTTAGACACTATTATATGCCAACAATATGTCAATAAAGCTGGAGAGAGGGTAAAGAAAATATTAAAAAAATTCCACGAACAAAAGTCACTCTTGGGAAAACAGTAATTAAGGGAAAATATAAATGGAACTTGGGAGGAATTAGTAATGCTCAGCTTCTAGATCTGAGGATTGGGGACAGAAGTGTGTATACACTTGAATGGGGAACACACATTAAGATGTACACCGATAGTAAGTGCACTTGTCTATCTGCTGTATATTGTGTACTGTAAACTTCTAGGACAAGTTATGGTAAAGAATATTTAATACTCTCTCAGCTTCATAAATTGTCCAAGAATTTCACTCTTTCTTTCTGGCCTTCTACCTTTTTGTCCATTAATTTGAAATTCATGGCTTTAGGACTATGTCTCGTGATGGTGGGTCACCACCCTAGTTGCACTTTTATTTAAATGGATGTTACCACCTCAGCTGACTCAATGGCTGGAAATGACCAGCTGCAATTTGTATACTAAAGCCTGCATGGGGCTGGCTGCATCACATGGTCCTATCAACACCATCTCTGGCATATTCCTCTGACCCAGAACGCCAGGTGAAGGTTAATGGCAAACCAGGACAAGGGGACTGAAGGGTGCTTAGCATTGTAAGATTTGTTAATGAGAAAATATAATATACACTTTACATTTTCAACAAAGAACTCATGGGGATTAGTTTATGTCCACATTTGGCAGGAATGTAATATTTTTTCCTACCAAATCTGACTATTGATAAGATACTGACTTAAGCTGTTCAATTCTCTTTGTGAATTGGTGTCATTATTGATGGGGGTTGGAGTGAGGCACTGGCTTATAACCAAACAGTTTCTTATTCATTTTACATATAGTCAGTGAATTGTGCTATTAGTTAGATATCCTGAGTTTGGTGGTGGAAATAAGGCAAATACACAGCAAATACAAAGCTATACTTGGAAAATGTATATAGTGTTTTTTTTATGTTTGTTTGTTGTTTTTTTTTGGGGGGTCACACCCAGCCGCGCTCAGGAGTAACTCCTGGCTCTACGCTCTGAAGTTGCTCCTGCCAGGTTCAGGGGACCATATGGGATGCCGGGATTCAAACCACCGACCTTCTGCAATGCAAGGCAAACACTTTACACCTCCATGCTATCTCTCTGGCCCCTATAGTGTTGTTAATTAATAGCAAACAATAAAATTTTAATTGAAAAACTCCTGATATTGATTTTCTGTGAGTAACTGTTAATAGAATTATAGCAAAAGAGGACCAGAAACTGTATGTGGGCAGTGTTCTGTTGTATGACTTATTGTTTAAAAGTCTCCTCATGCATAGGAAAATTATCTGACTGTACATTCTCACTGTGGATGAATTTATTCATCTTGAGTCACCTAGAAATAAGCAGCTTTGTATTTTTTGTTGTTATTGTTTGTTTTTAAGCTATACCCAGTGGTGCTCTGGGGTTACACCTGGCTCTACACTCAGGGATCACTCTTCATGGACCATAAAAGATGCCAGGGATTGAACCCAGGTTGGCTGGATGCAAGGTAAGGACTTTACCTATGTACTATCACACTGGCCTGTAGTTTTGTATTTTACAATCCAGAGTAAGACTAGTGCTTGCTTGGGGCCGGGCGGTGGCGCTGGAGGTAAGGTGCCTGCCTTACCTGCGCTAGCCTAGGAGACGGACCGCGGTTCGATCCCCCGGCGTCCCATATGGTCCCCCAAGCCAGGAGCGACTTCTGAGCGCATAGCCAGGAGTAACCCCTGAGCGTTACCGGGTGTGGCCCAAAAACCAAAAAAAAAAAAAAGACTAGTGCTTGCTTTGCATTCAATTGACCCAGGTTCGACCTCCAGAGCTACATATGGTTCTCTGATCCTTGCCAAGAAGAACCCTTGAGCATAGAGACAGAAGTAGCTCTGAGTAGGACTGGATGTGGATTCCCTTGAACCACCCTGCAAAAAATTAATTAAAAAAAACATAAAAGGTCCAGAGTAATCTCAATATGCCAATAGATACTACTGTGATAGTGTGTGGTGCCCAAGCAAGAAAATCATCTCAATTATTTTACCTGCAGCCAAAGGGATATTTTAATAATGTGAGTCAATCTGTTATGCCTGGGATGCTTAGAAGCAAGCAGGGAAGGTTTTGCCTTTTCCAGTAACATCTAAAATCAGCACTGTTCCTTGCAGTCACACCAACTGAGGTACACAAGGCACCCCTTGTTTTGCTATAACAGTAGAATTATTTCACCTAGATCCTATGTTTTACACTAATGCATTACATATAATAATCCACCGAAGTTGAACGAGTAGATTCTTTTTTTTTTTTTTTGGTTTTTGGGCCACACCCGGCATTGCTCAGGGTTACTCCTGGCTATCTGCTCAGAAATAGCTCCTGGCAGGCACAGGGGACCATATGGGACACCGGGATTCGAACCAACCACCTTAGGTCCTGGATCGGCTGCTTGCAAGGCAAACACTGCTGTGCTATCTCTCCGGGCCCGAATGAGTAGATTCTTGATGTTTTCTACTCAATCATTTTTCCAGAATCTATTTAATTGGGTTTAAATTTCATTTTCTTCATAACTTGTTAAGCAAGTTCACACAAATAATATCACTATTAAATGGGAATAATAATTTTCCTTCTAAAATGGCTTCAGTTTCATTGAAATGTATATGAAAAGCAAGTGAGGGACCGGAGAGAAAGCATGAAGGTAAGGCATTTGCCTTGTATGCAGAAGGACAGTGGTTCGAATCCCAGCATCCCATATGGTCCCCCAAGCCTGCCAGGCGTGATTTCTGAGCATAGAGCCAGGAGTAATCCCTGAGAACTGCCAGGTGTGACCCCCAAAAATAAATAAATAAATAAAATAAAAATAAAATAAATATAAAAAAAAAAGGAAAGTGACACAGGTATGAATGAGTTTTTAAATAAGTTTCTAAGATTATCATCATTCAATTTTATGACATTATTCAATTATATTATTCAATTTTATATGGTTTTGCTTTTAAAATCCTCCTTGTTGAGAAGGTATATAGATTTCTGAATAGGGCTAGAATGATAGCACAGTGGTAGGGTGTTTGTGTTGCACATGGCCAAGCTGGTATGAAGCTGGGTTTGATTCCTGGCATTCCATATGGTGTCCCGAGCCTACCAGGAGTGATTTCTGAGCACAGAGCCAGAGTAACCCCTGAGTGTTGCTGGGTGTGGCCAAAAAACAAAAACAAAAAAGATTTGTGGAGAGGAGATCAGAGTCTGATTTCTTTTGGGGGTTAGTGGAGGAGTTCCCACATTTGGCTGTGCTCAGGGCTTACACCTAGCTCTGTGCTCAAGAGACCATATGTGGTATTGGGTTCTAATCTCAGCTGGCAAGTACCTCCTTACCTGTTATACTATCTCTCCAGTCCTGAATCTGATTTCTTATTAACCACCTTGGACCACACTCTGCCCACAACAATAAGCTTCATGAATTTGTTTCTCCTAATATGTCCACCATTAAATACTTCTTTTTTTCTTTTTTGGTCTTTGGGTCATACCTGGCAGCACTCAGGAGTTTCTCCTGGTTCTATGCTCAGAAATCACTACTGGCAGGCTCAGGGACCAGATGGGATGCTGGGATTCAAACTACTGTCCTTCTGCATGCAAGGCAAATGCCTTACCTTCATGCTATCTCTCCGGCCACAATATTTTTTTTCATGCTTTAAGATCCAAGTGAGTTCAGCTCTCATATAGAAAATGTCATCTATATGCATAGAACTCAGAATCTTTAAATATAGGAACCTGATATCAACAACAGCTAAAGTGTGAAAAAGTTTCATTGGGACCATGGAGAATGACTCGGATTGGACAGACTGGTATGCCTAGAGCCCAGAGTCGGTCTTATGCCAATATACTTTGGGGGTGAGGCCTTCTTGTAATCAGGCCAAGTATTTTTTTTTCTGTTTTCCCCATATTTTTCTGGGCCTATGCAAACAACAGCAATTGCCACTGTCACACCTTTATTATTCTTTTTTTTTTTTTTTTTTTTTGGTTTTTGGGCCACACCCGGTGATGCTCAGGGGTTACTCCTGGCTATGCACACAGAAGTCACTCCTGGCTTGGGGGACCATGAGACGCCAGGGGATCGAACTGCGGTCCGTCCTAGGCTAGCGCTGGCAAGGCAGACACCTTACCTCTAGCGCCACCGCCCCGGCCCCTATTATTCTCTTTTAACCCTTATCCTTTAAGAAAAAAGAAAAGAAAAGAAAAGAAAATGTCATCTATGGGGCCAGAGTGATAGCACAGTGGGGAGGGCATTTGCCTTGCACGTGGCCGACTAAGGTTCAATTCCCAGCATCCCATATGGTTCCCTGAGCCTGCCAGGAGTAATTTCTGAACAGAGAGCCAGTAGTAACCCCTCAATGCCACTGGGTGTGGTCCAAAGAACAAACAAACAAAAATGTCACTCATGCTTCACCAACTGACTCTGTTCCCAGGGAGATTACCTTTGTCAAGGGCAGTAATAATCACACAGGTACACAGGATGCCTAATAATGAAACTATCATGATATTAAGGCTCCTCATCACCTCTGATGATTTAGAAATCTTTCTGGTCACCTTTTCTATTCAAGGAGAAATACCACATAAGCAGATATTAGAGGAAGAAAACGTTTAATCAAATATAAGTAGTCTATGCCAGTAAACAATACTAAGAAACTTGAAGTAGGATTTTAAGCTTTGAATAAAATCATTACTGAGACTTATTCCTAGTAATAAGCACACACCAAATAACTCAAAGTAGATTAAAGGTAAATGTAATAACCAAAATTATATAAATGTTTGACTTCTTTATTTCCTATATGTATATACCATTTTAAATATATTTTGTAATGAATATATATCTGAACTATACATTGCCACATTGCAAGCCTGAGATCTTTGGCCCCCTTAGTCCTACCTCACAGACCCATCCTCCATTTTTTTCTTAGAATAATTTTACCCACATGAGAAATCAAATTATTTTTATAATATATATGTGAGATCAGACAAGATTTAATATTCACATTTTCAGCAAGAATATTAAAGCAAGCAAGGAGCCTATAACAGTTTCTTTGAACTTTAAAAAAAAATCTGCAAGATTCCAGGATCTTTAATACAGAAACATGATACCAACAACAGAGACTGTGTGAAAAATAAGTCTATTGGCACTACAATGACCTGGATTGGACAAACTAGTTTGCCTGGAGCCTAGAGTTGGTCTTATGCCAGGAAACTTCAGGGGTAGGGTCTCCTTGTATTTAGGCCAAAGCTTTTCCGTTCCATGTCCCTCATATTTTGGTGGGCCTATGCAAATAATAATTGCCACTCTAACACCGTTTTTACTGTGCTCCTTTGACTCTAATCCTTAAGAGAAACAAACCATTTAAACTTTGGAGGTTAACTTAAACTAATATGCATGTGCATGGAAATGTAAAAAAGACTTTGCCTTCAATGTTTAAGGAGTTACATAAGCGTTATGTCTTTAGATTACTTTGTATGCTGCTAAGAAATATTATGTACTACAATCTGGGGACTTGAGGGACAAAGCAACTGTACATAGGTTCTGTTTTATTTTTCTTAATGTTCTTTGGCTGAAAGTTCAAAGTTAAGATATCAGCTATAGGACTACTGAGAATTCTGTTTATGGGTGATTGTCCTTCCACTGTAACTTTACCTTGTCCTCTTTCTTTGCATCTTTGTTCTCATAATTAAAAATAAAAAATTGAAAAAAAAATCTGCAAGAGAGGGGAAGGGAAAATGGACATAAATATCAATAGGAGGGGCCAGAGCGATAGCACAGCAGTAGGGCGTCTGCCTTGCATGTAGCCGATCCAGGACACACAGTGTTTTGAATCCCGGTGTCCCATATGGTCCCCCAAGCCTGCCAGGAGAGATTTCTGAGCACAGAGCTAGGAGTAACTTCTGAGCGTCACCGGATATGGCCCCCAAACCAAAAATAAATATCAGTAGGAAAACCAGAACTTTTCAGCAGGCTCAGGGAGCAAATAGGAGATTCTCTTGGCAAAGGGGCTACTGGGGCTGAAAACAATAGTTAATGATTGTCATCTACTGCATCACAGCCAATGGACAAAAGGGGAGCCTGGCTTATCCTTGGCAGCTAGAAAGTGTGAAAATGGACAATTGGCAGAAGACCTGAGTTCTGACCTCACTGTGTCACTAAGGTTAGGACCGACATACTTAGCCATCAACATACAGATACTTATGCACTTGAATGTCCTATAACTAGTTGCCCTTTTTCATTAACACCCCCTTCCTCATTGGCTGCAGTAGTCATCTCAATAAATCATGCCATCTTTCCTCTTCAGAGTCCGATAAGTGACCAAACTCTGCTCCAAGTCTTTTTGACCCATCTCCTCCCTATTCTGCCATTGTCTTTGTTTACTCCTTCAGTCATTCTTTTGGTTGTTGGCATTCACTGTATCTGCCACCTGGGTACTTTCTAAAACACAAATTGTTGAACTGCTTTCATTATTTTTCAGTGGCTCTCCACACCAATGAAGCCTAAACTCCTGAGCAGAATGCCCCATGCTATTTGTAATCTGGCTTCTTCTCTCACCTTATCTTTCATCACTCACAACTTCAGCCAAACCCAAGTTTTGCAGTTCCTCCAATGTCACCTTTGGCTTTGACACAAATGGTACACTCTTCCTGGAAGTTTCATTACTCTGCCCTTTGCCTGGCTAAAATTAACTAGGTTGAGGGTAGAATTTTTTCCTGGCACTTGTTTCCAGCTCCTCTCCGAGGCTCCTGTAACATTTGGGAAAAACAAGAGTCACTACCCTGAATTATATGTGCTCACACATTTCTGTCCCTCACTAAAGTAAGTAACTTAACCTAACCTAAAGTGTGGAATGGCAGGCAATATGCAACTTCCCGTTTGGTAGTAAGAATGTACCCAACAAGTCTTAGTGGACCTACTTTATGCCAAGTGGTATAAATGTAATGGGTAGAGCAAAGAGCAAAGACACTTCCTGTTATCAAGTAGGGGGCAACATCTCAGTGAGAGTCTGAGAATAAAAGGCTAAATGTAGAGACTATAAATCATGTGATGGGGCAGTGACAGGGCTGATGATTGGGAATGGAAATAAATGTCTGGAATTTCTCTGGGTCAAGTGGCATTTCAGCTGACAAGTGAATGCGGATGAGCCAGGCTGTTTTGGGAGAGGGCATTCAGCAGGGCCAAGTCCCAGCACACAAGTTGCCAGATGCCAAGAAGGGCCCAGAGTTGAAAGTAAACACGGCAGTGAGGCTGGCACCAGAGCAAAAACGCAGAAGGGCAGTCATCTTGGCTTTCTCCTCAGGGACAGGAGGATCCATTTTTGTCCAAGGATCCCTCCCAGTCATGGGCTGCGGACATGCTAACGAGCTTGGGAGGCGACACTGGTGGCCTGGATCTGCTGGTCGCAGCATGAGTGAGTGGCGCCAAGATCTAATGCAACAAGGCTCAGAGCACATGAGGCCCAAAAAGCCTCGCGCGGAGGCGGCCGAGCCCCACGCCCCGCCCACAGCCCCGCCCACCGGAACAGTCGGGCGCGCGGCCCCAGGGTCCACGTGCCCGCCGCGGGGTTTCCGAGAGCGGCGCGCGCGGCCGGAAGAGGAAGTCGCAGGCAGCGGCGCGTTCCGGGCGACGACGACTCTTCAGTAAACCCCGTCGCCTACTGTGTCCCGCGGGGCCGTGGCACCAGCGCCGCCGCGAGTTCGCGAACTTTCCCCGCTCCGCCCCGCCGCGTCGCGCCACTGGGCGCTCACACTCCGATGGGACCGCAGCCCCGCGCCACCGTCGCGCTGCTCTGGGGCTTCCTGCTCCCGCTGGTAAGAGGCGCGCACTGGCGCGGCGGGCGGGCGGGCGGGCGGGCGGCGGGGCGGGGCTCGTTCCGCCTCCCACAATCCCCCTCGGCGCTCCCGGCAGCCTCTGCTCCCGCCGTGCCCCGCCTCCGGGCACTTCCGCCCTTCCCTGCTGCAGGCTCCCTCCTCCCGGGAAAGCTGGCTGCACGTGCTTCCGGGGCCTGGATCTGTCCTGGAAAAACGAAACTTTTTTTTCCTCCTCTAGTCTCTAGTTCTTTTTTTGTAAGCAGTTTTTCATTGACTCCTGAATTGGACAGTTAGCCTTTCATCTTAAGACTTAAATTCTTTGCCCAGGAAGAAGGGGAAAAATAATATACATATTATAATATATATGTAAATATGATATATGTAACATGTACATATACATATGTATATATGTAATATATGTGTATATGTGTGCATATGCATGTTCTCAAGATATTCAAGATATATGCATATTCTCAAGATATTCCAGGAAGGGGGGGAAATAATATATATAACACAAGTCCTTAAGGTGCTTAACAGTTCCTGGACTGTGCTTTATTGTAGTTATTATAAGTATTCACCAAACTATCTCTCCCTTTATCCTCCCCCTCTCCTGTTGTGTCCTTCCTCCCTGAAGGGTTCATTTGATTTCCTTTTGGGTTGGGGTTGGTAGGGTGGAGGGGGGGTGTAATAGTAAAACATTTAAAATACCACACCAAATTGTGGTGCTTCTAAATGGTTTTCAGTCCTCGGCCTAAAATAGAGTGGGGAGGTTAAGTAGTTCTTAAAGAAAATTGATCCCATTTAAAATTCACCTGTAGGGGTGTGCTCTTCTGCAGGTTGCAAGTCCTAGTGCTGGATTTACTTTTTGTTTTGGTTTCCTCAGGGAATTTCAAGGGTGAAACTTTTCTAGTGGTGCCATTGATACGAGTGTGTGAAGTTTCTGCTCTTTTGCTTTAGAATGGGTAGTGACTTGTGAGCTGTTTCTCTTCTTAAAGGCTTACTACCAGTGAATGTAGTCAAATAGGAAAATACCTTTCACTTTTTTTTTTTTTTTTTTTTGGTTTTTGGGCCACACCCAGCAGTGCTCAGGGGTCACTCCTGGCTGTCTGCTCAGAAACAGCTCTTGGCAGGCAGGGGGACCATACGGGACACCAGGATTCGAACCAACCACCTTTGGTCCTGGATCGGCCGCTTGCAAGGCAAACGCCACTGTGCTATCTCTCCGGGCCCTACTTTTCACATTTTTTAAATTTCTTTAAAGAAAATGCACTATATAGCTGACATAGTTGATCATAATACTTTTGTTTCCAAATAAGTGAAAGCAAAAATTACTGAAAAAAAAAAAGATGGAAGCAAAAGAAAAAGTACAGTAGCAAGCTCATTGAAATTTATTGTATCGGGGCCGGAGAGATAGCATGGAGGTAAGGCGTTTGCCTTTCATGCAGGAGGTCATCTGTTCGAATCCCGGCGCCCCATATGTTCCCCCGTGCCTGCCAGGAGCAATTTCTGAGCCTGGAGCCAGGAATAACCCCTGAGCACTGCCGGGTGTGACCCAAAAACCACAAAAAAAAAAAAAAAAAAAGAAGAAATTTATTGTATCACCACTGAAGTCATGACAGAGGTTTAGTAGGCTCTTGTTACTTGCTCAGTCTGTTAAATTTAGATATTTCTTTGATGATGACAGCATCAAACAAATGAAGTTGCCTACAAATTCAAAGCTACAATACTATGATTTTTAGGGGTATATACTCAGCTGCAGGGCATCCTGGAAGAAGGTCCTGTTTGAATATAGCAACAGCGTTTGTGGGAGTGGTTACAGCTGCCAGGATTTCCTGGAAGAAGGGAAATATTGGGAGGGTGCCCACATTCACTCGGAAAAAAGCCCTGGTGATATTAGCCTAACTTCTAGTGGACCTGATGTGTGGTCAAATCAGAATCCCCTCAGGGAATTGTAGAGGGACAGTGATGAGGCAGGCCATCGGCAAAATGGTGATGCTCGGTGAAGAAGGCAACATACGTGACTTTGGCAGGATGGGGCCATAGCCCACTCTCTCCTAAGATGGCCAATGTGGGCTGGTGTAGCCATATTCTTTCATGGCTCAGCTGATACCTCATTCGAGAAAAGTGTAAATCTATGGAGCTGGCCTGGTTTGAACATGGCGACTATTTATGACCTTTTGCATTTAAAAAATTTTTTTATTTTACATTTTACTTTGGGGGCAGACCCAGTGGTGCACAGGGCTTACTCTTGGCTCTGTTTCAGGATCACTCCTGGTGGGCTCAAAGAACCAATTGGGATATAGGGATTGAAGCCTTAAAATAGTCACAGTGCTTTGCTGTATTCCCCAGTTGCAAGGTAGCATTAGGAACGTGAAAGACTTCTCAAAAATTGCTTTGGGATGGAGGACTGGGAATACAATATATAATTCTGAGAATTTTTGAGAGAAATCACAACCCTATTCATCATGTGTGGTGTGCAATATAGTTAATTATAACACAAAGGAGAACAACTTGGTTTGTAAATACACAGAGAACTGTAACCTCGAACTAAAACTTGTCGAGTGTTTTTATAGTAATTTTCATTTGAACTTTTTAATTTTTCCAGTGTGGAGGATCAAACCCAGAGTCTAACACATGCTGGACTGGTGCTCTACCATGTAGCCACAACCTAACTTTATTTGAATCTCTGTAGCTAATTGTTAGAGAGTATTTATATATGTTACTTCCATTAATTATTATCATCACTTTGAATAATATAACAATATTTGCTCACAAACTCACTAAAATTCTCACAGAAAGTTCTGAACCCTCTTATTAGAGAAATGTAAGTATCATTTTCACAGAATTTCCAGGACTGCACAATTTTAAAGGTCACTCCTGGTCTAAATTCCAGCGAGTCTGGGCCTCCGGATATAACGCAAATTAGAGCACATGCCTTTCATGTGTGAGGAAGAGAAACAGAGCAGATTTGTACAAGGTCAGAGACTGAATACATTCAGTAGGCCCATTTTCAATTCCAGGCACCCCATGCCCTCCCTCCCTTAGGCCCAACATATGACCCTGATCTTTCCAAGTACCACTGAGTGTGGCCTAAACTTACTAACTACAAAAATTTTAGCTAGGCTGTCCCCACCCCTGTGTTCTAGATTTGATTCTTTTATTCCTGTGATATTTGATACTTTTAACACCAGAGGATTAATTTGGGGCTCTATATATCTCATTCCTGAGTTGTTGTGTGGTCTAACATTCTGTCATGCTATAATAAGTGTGCAGGTATTATGTGCCAGGCACTGTGCTGGTGATTGCATAAACTGACAATTCTTCTTAGGTGTACGGATTTTTGTTTCTTGTCTTGGAGAGAGAACACCCAGAGCTGTTTGAGGTACTGCATCTAACAGTGCCCAGTGCAGTATAGGTTGCCAGATATTAAATTTGGGCCTCCTGCTTGCTCTACATGTGTTCAGTCTAGTTGAACTGTTTCTCTCTGGCCTATACAGATCTTTTTCTTTTCTTTTTTTTGTTTTTGTTTTTGGGCCACACCCAGCTGGGCTCAGGGGTTACTCCTGGCTGTCTGCTCAGAAATAGCTCCTGGCAGGCACGGGGACCGTATGGGACGCTGGGATTCGAAACAACCACCTTAGGTCCTGGATCGGCTGCTTGCAAGGCAAACGCCGCTGTGCTATCTGTCCGGCCCCTCTTTTCTTTTTTTTTTTTTTCTTTTTGGTTTTTGGGTCACACCGGCAGCACTCATGGTTACTTCTGGCTCTTTGCTCAGAAATTGCTCCTGGCAGACTCAGGGGACCCTATGGTATGCTGGGATTTGAACCACCGTCCTTCTGCATGCTAGTCAAATGCCTTACCTCTATGCTATCTCTCCAGCCCCTATTCAGATCTTTTTCATTGCCAACTACTATTAATGATTTTTTTTCTGTTCTTAATTTTTCAGGAAGTTTATTTTTTCCTTGCTCCTCTCCATTTAATTTCCTGAAATTATCTTTTCATTTTTTTTCTGAGAGACACAAATCAAATATTCTTTTTCTTAGTAGAACTCGCTCTCTCCTTCCTCTGCTTATTTACTCAGTATCTTTAGTGTATTTACTGTCTGCTTATTTACTCAGTTACTTTAACCTAAAAATATTTTCCTTACCATCTCTCCTTGCACCCCTCTTTCCTAATTTTCCAACTCCAGGTGGCTAAGTTGATTTGAATTAATGATGTCTGTTTGATCATCTCATTTATCCTCCTGAAATTGGCATTGCTGGACCTTTTAAATCATATTCATTAAGAACAGTGCCAGCAACTTTGTCTAGACACAGCACCTGATCTCTGGAAATTACCACCTTATCCTTGTTGTAGAGGTAGAGGATTTAGTATTGGAAAAAGGCATCTGTAGCCTACTTTATGCTTGTCCCAGTTTCTGCCTTCCTTCCTTCCTTCCTTCCTTCCTTCCTTCCTTCCTTCCTTCCTTCCTTCCTTCCTTCCTTCCTTCCTTCCTTCCTTCCTTTCTTTTTCTTTCTTTCCTCTTCTTTTTCTTTCTCTTTCTTTTTTCTTTCTTTCTCTTTTTCCTTCCTTCCTTCCTTCCTTCCTTCCTTCCTTCCTTCCTTCCTTCCTTCCTTCCTTCCTTCCTTCCTTTTCTTTGTTTGTTTGGTTTTTTTTTTGTTTGTTTTTGGGCCACACCAGGTGGTGCTCAGGGGTTACTCCTGCTGTCTGCTCAGAAATAGCTCCTGGCAGGCACAGGGGACCATATGGGACACCGGGACTCAAACCAACCACTTTAGGTCCAGATCAGCTGCTTGCAAGGCAAACACTGCTGTGCTATCTCTCCGGGCCCTTCTTTTCTTTACTTTCTTTTCTTTGCTTTTCTTTCCTGGATGGGCCATACCTGGCATTTCTTAGGGGGTTACTCCTGGCTATATAAAAATATAAAATATATAAAATCCATGAGTTGGACCTTCAAATCAATCCCACTTTTTCTGTTTTAAACAAAACAAATTAAAAAGAAAAAGTTAC
Organism: Suncus etruscus; assembly: GCF_024139225.1. NCBI lineage: Eukaryota > Metazoa > Chordata > Mammalia > Eulipotyphla > Soricidae > Suncus > Suncus etruscus. The sequence goes on along the minus strand of NC_064857.1, from coordinate 95,231,764 downwards.
AAAACTTTTTTTTTTTACTTTCCTCTTCTGGAAACCTCAGGCTGGAACCTCAGATTAGAACTCAAAGCATCAAAGTTTAAATTGTATATATTCTCAAAACAATCCGTCTTTTATATATCTTACATATATCACAACATTTTTTCCTAGACTTCTGAACATAAGCATTAGAACCTTTCTGCAGATATAGTTAATTTGAAAGTTCTTAAACATTCTTACTCCAGGGGCCAGAATGGTGGCTCAGCAGTAGGGCATTTGCCTTGCATGCAGCTGATGTAGGATGGACTGTGGTTTGATCCTGTGTCCCATATGGTCCCCCAAGACAGGAGCAATTTCTGAGCACATAGCCAGGAGTATCTCCTGAGTGTCATCTAGTGTGGCCCAAAAACAAAAACAAAAACAAACGAAGAAAAAAACATTCTTACACCAAGCACTATAATAGAACTTCTTTTTTTTTTTTTTGGTTTTTTTGGGTCACACCCGGTGACCAGGGTTACTCCTGGCTATGTGCTCAGAAGTCGCTCCTGGCTTGGGGGACCATATGGGACGCTGGGGAATCGAACCGCGGTCCATCCAACGCTAGGGCAAGCAAGGCAGGCACCTTACCTCTAGCGCCACCGCCCCGCCCCTATAATAGAACTTCTTTCCATAGACTTCTCTAGACAAAAATTACAAGAACATTTCTGCAGATATATGGGTTGCCAACCCCTGGTCTATATTATCCAAATTTCTTTTCCATTGACTTCTGTGGACACAGAGGTTAGAAGCTTTGCAGACATAATTTGAGAATAAGTTGCTACATATTAATACACAACAAAACGTCTTAGCAATTGAGAAATATTCACTAGGATAGCTGAGAACTTTTAAAACTCTTAACATTTACGTTATGTTAACTTTTTTTTTTGTTTGTTTGTTTTTGGGGCCACACCCGTTTGATGCTCAGGGGTTACTCCTGGCTAAGCACTCAGAAATCGTCCCTGGCTTGGGAGAACCATATGGGACACTGGGGGATCGAACCGCGGACCTTCCTTGGCTAGTGCTCTTACAAGGCAGACACCTTACCTTTATCGCCACCTCTCCGGCCCCAATGTTAACATTTATTAACTCTTATGCATTTCCCCAGAATTGTGCAAACTAATATTAAACCACTAAAGTTAGATATAAAATTTTCTGTTAGAACAAAACAGTAGCTACTAAGATTCATACAGATAAAACACATTTTAGGGGCCGGAGAGATAGCATGGAGGTAAGGCGTGTGCCTTTCATGCAGAAGGTCATCGGTTCGAATCCCGGCGTCCCATATGGTCCCCCGTGCCTGCCAGGAGCAATTTCTGAGCATGAAGCCAGGAGTAACCCCTGAGCACTGCCGGGTGTGACCCAAAAACCACAAAAAACAAACAAACAAACAAAAAAAAAACACACATTTTAACCAGCAATATAGTGACCTATACAAATAGGGCCAAGAGATTAATCAAGAGATTATTTTGGAGATAACCCAGGTGCAGGAGGTTCTCAAAGCTACTTCTCCTCAGTTGAGCTTAGATGGCGCTTGCTTTATCAATTTCCACCTTCTTCTGTGTTAGCCTGCTGAGGTCTTCTGGGATGGAAAGGCCTTCAGTTCCAGAGCTGGAATCTGGAGCCGGAGCGATAGCATAGCGGTAGGGCATTTGCCTTGTGCTTAGCTGCCCAGGATGAACCTGGGTTCTATATCTGGTATCCCATATGGTCCCCCCGAACCAGGAGCGATTTCTGAGCACATGGCCAGGAGTAACCCCTGAGCATCACCTGGTGTGGCCCAAAAACCAGAGCCGGAATCTGGGTGAGGGTACCCGCTCATCTGCCTGCTCCTGGTCCCCCTCCAGTGGAGCTTTCTCTTTGATTTCTACCCCATCATAAACTGCTTTAGATTAGGGGGCCGAGGTCCTTGCACAAAGCACCGTTGGTAGAAGAAAGGTCAGGGGCATCGGCCTTGGAGGCTGTTCACAATCTTCATCTTTCTCTGCTTCATTGCCTGCTTCTGTCCCACCTGAAGGGGCCTTTGCCGTGTTAAGACTGGTATCACATGCACCAATTTCTAGTGATGGGCTCTGCACTCTCAGACCAGTTCAAGAAGGCCGTGATTAGTCACCAGCGGGTCAAGGCACTCACCATCGTTGCAGTCTTCTTGGGTCCTGTGTCACTATTCAAGGTGTCAGTTGTAGAATAAATAAATAATGTTTAAAAAAAAATAAAGTCCACGAATTGGCTGAGGCTGCCCCAGGCACCATGTTTCTAACCCTTCAGGCTGATGGGTCTGATAAAGTAGTGTAGTAGGGGCAAAGAAATAATCACAGCAGTAAAAAAAGATATTCGTTGGAGTAAGCTTGCTTTATTCCTCATGACTTTTCTCTGCCAGAGTCTCTGACATGTTCTTTCTTTGCTGAGCTTTCCCAGCCCTATGCTGCCTAAGCCATGTGTTTTTCCTGCTGAATTCTGTCTCTCCAGCCCAAAGCCAGCATTTTCTTTTCTATCCAGAACAATACCCACCATGGTGGGGGGTGGACTTTTACATACCAAAAGAAGAGGTTAGGGAAACAGGAAGTTGGGGGAAGGGTTACAGGTCTTCATTTAGGAATTCTGTCTCACTGTGATATGGGATGCTGGGAATCAAACCTGGACACCTGCAAGGCAAGTACCTTATTGTCTGTACTATGATCCAACCCCTGTTCTTTCTCTTACCTTTTTTTTTTTGGCGGGGGTGGGGGGGCACACTGAACTGTGCCCATGGCTTACTCCTGGTTTTACACTTAGGGATTGCTACCGGAAGTGCTCGAGGCTCAAATGTAGTATGAGATATTGAACCTGGGTTGACTACATACAAGGCAAGCACCCTACCTACTGTATTATCATTCTGTTTGCTTATCCAATTTTCAGCAGTTTTCTCTCAATAGTTCAAATTCTATTTACTGTTTTTTTGTTTGTTTTGTTTTGGGGCCACACCTGGTGATGCTTAGGAGTTACTCCTGGCTATGTGCTCAGTAATTGCTCCTAACTTGGGGAACCATGTGGATGCCAGGGATCGAACTCAGGTCCATCTTGGGTCAGCCACTGCACTATTGCCACAGCCCCATATTTACTTTTTTGTTTTGTTTTTTTTTTTGGGTCATACCCGGCAGCACTCAGGGGTTACTCCTGGCTCTGCGCTTAGAAATTGCTCCTGGCAGGCTCGGGGGACCATGTGGGATGCCGGACTTCAAACCACAGTCCTTCTGTGTGCAAGGCAAATGCCCTACTTCTATGCTATGCTATCTCTCCAGCCCCTTTACTAATTTTTTTACCAATCAAATCAGTGATGTTGTTTCATACTGATTCAGGCATGCTTTTACACCATGCCTACAGCCAGGTTGCCTGGATCCCTTCACCATTATTTCAAGGTCAATTCATCAACTGGTCTGACTGTTTATATGCTTTTAAACTTATTGAACAAAAGAAAAAAATTTTTTTTTGTTTTTTGGCCACACCCGGTGGTGCTCAGGGGTTACTTCTGGCTATCTGCTCAGAAATAGCTCCTGGCAGGCACAGGAGACCATATGGGATGCCGGGATTCAAACCAACCACCTTAGGTCCTGAATCGGCTGCTTGTAAGGCAAACACCGCTGTGCTATCTCTCCGGCCCCCCTATTGAACATTTAAGTCTACAGTCCTTGACATAATTTCATTTTATGCTCCTCCTTTCCCAGTACTGCATCCCTAGCTATAACTGTCAAACTTTTATTATGATGTTATTTGAACCAATACTGCATGGTTTTATTTCAGAATTATGAAGGATCAGGAAGTTTTTTTAAAGGGCTGGAGCACATTCTACACATGTGGGTATCCTGTGTTCGCATCCCTGGTGCTGTATGATCATGTAAGCACCACCAGGAATAGTCCCCCCCAAAAGAAAGGAAAGAAAAAATCTAAAGAAAAGAATAAGATTTAGGACCCGGAGAGATAGCACAGCGGCATTTACCTTGCAAGCAGCTGATCCAGGACCAAAGGTGGTTGGTTCGAATCCCGGTGTCCCATATGGTCCCCCGTGCCTGCCAGGATCTATTTCTGAGCAGACAGCCAGGAGTAACCCCTGAGCACCCCCGGGTGTGGCCCAAAAACCAAAAAAAAAAAAAAAAAGAAAAGAAAAGAATGAGATTTATCTTGAATTTTTTTTTCTAAAATTCCTTCAAACTTGGGGCTGGCGTACAGTAGATAGGGCACTTGCTTTGCATGCAGTCAACCTAGATTTGATCCCTAACATCCCATATGGTCCCCTGTGCCCACCAGAAGTGGTTCCTGAGCACAGAGCCAGGAGTAAGCCCTGATAGATGTGGGCCCACCCCCCCCCAAAATTCAAATTTCTCAAAAAATCCTGAATTTCTTTTTTTTTGGGGGGGTTCACACCGGGCAGTGCTCAGGGGTTATTCCTGGCTCTGTGCTCAGAAATCACTCCTGGCAGGCTTGGGGGACCATATGGGATGCCTGGATTCGAACTACTGTCCTTCCACATGCAAGGCAAACACCTTACCTCCATGCTCTCTCTCCAACCCCAATCCTGAATTTCTTTTGTGTTTTTAAAATTGATTTAAAAGATTAATTGAAGTTTAAACATTGGTGTATATTACATAAGTTCCATGGTACAGTATAATTCAACTTCTATATACATGACCAAACATGATCACCACTAGAAGCCATTTTCATCTATCTCCTATAATCGATCATTTTTATCTGATTTGTCCACTACCCCAACCCACTATCCCTCTGATAACCAACAATCTGTCCTAAGAGTTTGTTGTGTTTACATATTTTGTTTTTGTTTGCTTTGGGACTATACCCAGTAGCACTCAGGATTTTTTCTTGGCTCTGCACTCAGAAATTACTCTGGGCAGACTGGAGGACCACATGGGGTGATAGGAATAGAACCAGTATCAGTCACATACAAGGCTGCATACAAGGCCCTACGCACTGTGCTATCACTTATGCCCTGTTTACTTTTTTTACTTTTTGATTTTGGGCCACACCTGGTAATGCTCAAGAGTTACTCCTGGCTCTGTACTGAAGAATCACTCCTGATTTTTTATATAGGACCATATAAGATATTAGAATCAAGCCCCATTTAGCTGTGTGCAAGGCAAATACCCTACCTGCAATATATTGCTTCAGCATGCTTAACATTGCTTTTTAATATTTCATACACAATTCTATGATATTTGCCTTCCTATCTGGCTCATTTTACTTAGAATAATAATCTCAACATCTACTCAGGATGTTGCAAAATGGCAAGGTTTCATTTTTTTTTTTTCTAATTGCTTAGGAGTCTATTGGGCATCTATAGTCATACAGTGCTCAGTGTGTTGGTCAGTAGAGGCTGAAGAGATACTACAATGAGTAAGGTGCTGACTTTGCAGACTTTGCATCTGGTTGACTTGGGTTCAATCTCTGGCACCCAAGATGCCCCCCCCCCAAGCCCAGGAGTGAACCCTAAGAGCCAGGAATAAGACCTGTGCACCATTGGATGTGGCAAAAAACAAAACAAACAAAAATCCATGTTGGTCAGTGATGGACCACAGCTAGAGCAATGCTCCCAGTAAGGTGGACCAGCTTGTCTAGCCACATGTAGACTCTGCCCACTTATTCATAGAATCACACTGACATTTGTACACTGGTAAAAATGCCTAATGACCCATTTATCAAAATGTATCCTTCAGAATGGCTCCTGTCATTAAGAGATGTGTGATTGTAACTACCACATCACCCATCCACCTGGTATTTCTTTATATTGATTCTGTATCTCAATTTCACTGAGCATATAGGAGTGCATAGACCTTTTCAAATTAGTGCTTTAGTATTCTTTAGATAGAAATGGAATAGATGATTTATGAGGGAGTTCTTGGTAATTTTTTTTGGTTTATTGGGAGATCATACTTCACAAGGCTTGGGGATCACTCCTAGAAGTGCTTGTGGGAGACCCTATATGGTGACCATATGTGGTGTCAAGGAATGAACTAGGGTCTAGGGTCAGCTGCATGCAAAGCAAGTGCCTAAATAACTGTACTATCTCTCTCTGTCTCTCTCTTTGTCTCTCTGTCTCTCTCTTTGTCTCTCTGTCTCTCTCTCTCTCTCTCATATCCCTCTTCTCTCCTCTAAACTGTAAAATCAGTCCCATGAATTGTGAGGTCATCCCACACACCATATTTCTACCCCCAGGCAGACGGGTCTGATGAAAGTAGGGTCTCTGCAAAGGATTAATAAACCAAGCCAGTCAGGAGAATCATGGAGTCAGTGCTTCTCCCTCCCTCCAGGCCAAACTACTCTTTTTTTTTTTTTATTAAACCAATACCAATTCACCAGGAGGGGAAGATCAAGCGGTCCAGGCGGGCTTTTACATATCAAAGGACTAGGTGAAAAGGAAAGAGGAAATTGTTTTGGGTTAATAGCTGGGTGTCATCTTACACTAAACTCTAGTGACTTTACCAATTTGGATTCTCACCAACTGTTTCTGACGGCTCCTTTGCTACTACATCCTCTCCAGTACATGTCACTTCTTTTTTGTTTGTTTGCTTTTGTTTTGGGGCCACTCCAGCTGCTGCTTAGGGGACCATATTGGATGCTAGGAATAGAACTCAGTGAACTCCCTAGAAGCCTTCCCTGCTATAAGTTTATTTAAACCCCAAACTTCTTGTCTTTGGATAATAGCTATTCTGACCTACTTGAAGGAGCTCTCATGGAGATTTTTATGTGCCATTCCCTAGTACTTTTTTATGTTAGCATCTTTTCATGTGCCTGTTGGCCATCTTTACTTTGTTTTTGCAGGAATATTTATTCAGATCCTCTGCCCATTTTTTTTTTTAACTAGGTTGTATTCTCCCTTGACCCCAGGCATCGAACCCAGAAACTCACATATGGGATGCAATTGATCTAGGGTCACTGGATGTTTTTTGTCACTATTGCTGCATCTGAGCTTCATTATATATTTTGGATATTAATCCCTCATTTATTTGATTTCCAGGTATCTTTTCCCATTCAGTAGGTTCCCTTTTCATCTTGAAAATGGTTAGTTTGGGGCCGGGAAGGTGGCGTTAGAGGTAAGGTGTCTGCCTTACAAGCGCTAGCCAAGGAACGACCGCGGTTCGATCCCCCGGCGTCCCATATGGTCCCCCCAAACCAGGGGCAATTTCTGAGCACATAGCCAGGAGTAACCCCTGAGCATCAAACGGGTGTGGCCCAAAAAAAAAAAAAAAAAAAAGAAAAAGAAAATGGTTAGTTTGGGCCCGGAGAGATAGCACAGCGGTGTTTGCCTTGCAAAAAGCCGATCCAGAACCAAAGGTGGTTGGTTCGAATCCCGGTGTCCCATATGGTCCCCCGTGCCTGCCAGGAGCAATTTCTGAGCCTGGAGCCAGGAATAACCCCTGAGCACTGCCAGGTGTGACCCAAAAACCACAAAAAAAAAACAAAACAAAAAAAAAAAAAAACAAAATTCTCAAACGTCATTATTAACAGTTTCAATTACTTCTTCTGAACATGAATAGAATATTGAGTGAAGATCATGAACAGTTCTTCTGAACATGGCATCTTTTGCCTATTCCTTGCTGCCAGAGACTTGACAGCACTTCTTCTCACAAATCTGAATCACATTTGGCTTTAGAGAGGAAGCAGTTGAGACCCTCAGTATGGCTTGAAGATGATCATCATTAAGTCTAGACCTGTACTTTGACTTATTGAAGTTCAATGTGGAGAATAACTTTTCACACACATATGTGCTCCCAAAAAGGCACATGGTGTGCTTGAACATTCGGGAAAGCTCGGGGAAGCTGAGGGGCAAGTCTCTCAAAAAATTGCCCATGCATGTCTACTTTTCCACTAATCTCCATGAACTTGGCTTTGAGATCAGAGTTGCATTGCAGGTCAGTGAGCTCTATTTGAAGCACAGGGGGCATCTTGCACATCAAAGGAAAAGGGGTCCACAAAAATTTGGAAAGTGGCTCTGTGCTTTTGGAAGTCTGTAAATCTGTGATCAAATTCCTTCTCTAGCTTAAAAATAGCATCAACATATTTCTCACCACTGAATGGTATGCCTGCATCCACAAGTTCCTTGCATGCTGGGAAATGGCAAAGTTTTGTCTGAGAGAGCTGGGATTTCCATAACACAAGTTTTGTGGAGAATGCTCTCACGTTGTCATAGGCAGCACTGATAAGCTGCCCCGGGCCTTGTAACATCTTGTTTAGTACATTCAGCTTATGTGTGATGTCAACAAGAAAAGCTAAGTCCATGAGCCATTTGTGCTCACTCAACTCAGAAACAGCATTCCCATCCTTCTCCATGAAGGCTTTCACTTTTCAGGACATTTCCCCTGCTGAGCCAACGTACCTCGGTGAAATAGAGCACATCTTCATATTCTGACTCCATTTCCTCTAAAAAAGCATGGAACCTCCTGTGCTTTAAGCCCCTGGATCTGATTTGGTTGATGAATTTCACAACAACAGACATCACATTGTCACATGGCAGGCATTTACTGCAAAGGGCCTGCTGATGGATAATGCAGTGAAGAGCAATGGCCTTCTCTACACCCTCCTCTTCAAGGTTTTTTTGAACAAGTGCCACCAGTCCATTTTTCCTCCCTGTCATCGATGGCACTCCATCGGTTATTCCAACAAACCTCTTCCATGGCAAACCTGCATTCTCAATGGCATCACACAGATGCCGAAATATCTCATTAGCGGTGGTCTGGCAATGCATTGGAATTATTGTGAGCAGCTCCTCTGTCAATTCAAAATTGCAATCAACACCACGGACATAATTGTGAGCTGCGCAGTGTCTGTTATATCTGTGCCCTCATCAAGAGCAACTGAGTATGCATCAAAACATTTGGCTTTCTCACACAATTGATGATAAATGTCACTTGACATGTCAGAAATGCGCTCTGCCACAATGTTGGAAGAAAGGCTGATTTTGCTAAACTGACCTTTTCTGGACAGATAATACTGGCAGCCTGTAACATGCATTTTTTTTTTTGGGCCACACCCGGCAGTGCTCAGGGGTTACTCCTGGCTGTCTACTCAGAAATAGCTCCTGGCAGGCACGGGGGACCATATGGGACACCGGGATTCGAACCAACCACCTTAGGTCCTGGATCGGCTGCTTGCAAGGCAAACACCGCTGTGCTATCTCTCCGGGCCCGCATTTTTTTTTTTTTTTTATAACAAACTCTCCTTCTGTGAATGGTTTCCCTGCCTTAGCAATCATCTCACTAACCATGTAACTAGTTTCGACTGATGTAACATTCTCTTTAGTTGCTTTCTTGAAGAAATCTTGTTGCTTCATTAGACATGCTTTAAGACTGGCAACCCGCTTGGCTCTCTCATTTCCTTGATATTTGCACATTCCTCAGCATGTTTAGTTGAATAATGGCGTTCCAAGTTGTATTCCTTGTGCACTGCAACTTTCTCTGAGCAAATAAGACATGTGGGGATGCCCCTGTGCTCAACAAAGAAATACTGCGTCTCCCACTTTTCCTGAAAATGTCTGTGCTCGTCATCAATCTTTCTCTTCACTGCAGGCTTTGATGAAGTCATGATGAAGGTATGACAAAATCTAATTCTGTAATAAACTTCTCTCCCTGGGGCCGGGAAGGTGGCGCTAGAGGTAAGGTGTCTGCCTTACAAGCGCCAGCCAAGGAACGGACCGCGGTTCGATCCCCCGGCGTCCCATATGGTCCCCCCAAGCCAGGGGCAATTTCTGAGCACATAGCCAGGAGTAACCCCTGAGCGTCAAACGGGTGTGGCCCAAAAACCAAAAAAAAAAAAAAAAACACTTCTCTCCCTTCTCTCCCTTAGGCTTCCGATAATGCAAGGGACAACGGGCAGGAGCAGCAGAAATGATGTCTGCACTAGGCACAAAGTATTCGCGATTATTCGCTTACTGAATATTCACAATAAAAAATCTCATTAGTAAGAAAAAAAATTGCAAAAAATCACATTAAACATTTCCATACCCCGAACGGAACTGCTCGGGGTATGCGAATGTTTAATGTGATTTTTTTCTTACTAATGTGATTTTTATTGCTATTATTCAGTAAGCGAATAATCGTGAATACTGCAATATTTGAAGGCTAGCCACGAGCCACAAAATGTTGTACGGAGGGCCGCAAACGGCCTGTGGGCCGCGAGTTTGAGACCGCTGCCCTAAATTGAATATTTAACTGAAGCTGTTTTTTGTTGTGGGAGGGTTTGGACAGGATACCATGTGATGTCAGGGATCGAATTTGGAATATGTAGTATGTGTTCATCCTGTTGAGGAGCTCTCTGCCCACTGTGAAGCGATTTCTAAGCCAAGTGTTGATGGAACAAACGGTATAGTGCCTTCTGACTGCGTCTAGTGTAATGCAAAGGGAGAGAATTAACTGAAAGGGGGAGAAAAGGAACCAGAATGTAAAGATCTGTAAAATGTGTCCATATTGCAAAAAGAACAAGGAAACCTGAGAAGAACACAAGAAAGAACAATTGTTTGGTAAAAGTTTATGGGATTGGCAAAGCAGAGTTACTGCCAGTTTGAACTACAGGAGACAAAATGAGAAAGGCCTTTGGACTTGGATCTGACAGGCTGGGATAGCAAAACTATTTTGATGCAAATTTCTTGAAAGGGAGAAATGACCCCAAGGAGTGGTATTCTCTTCTGTTCCAATAAATCACACTCTCTCTGTCTGGGCATCATCTCAAAACCATGTGTGACTCTAACCCCAAATGGGTTAGACCATGGAATAGCAGGTTATTCTCTCACCTTAAAATCTAATGGAATTAGGGGGCTGGAGAGATAGCATGGAGGTAAGGCATTTGCCTTGCATGCAGAAGGCCGGCATCCTATATGGTCCCCTGAGCCTGCCAGGAGCAATTTCTGAGCATAGAGCCAGGAGCAACCCCTGAGTGCTGCCTGGTGTGACTAAAAAAAAAAAAAAAAAAAAAAAAAAAAAAAAAAACTAAAAGATCTATTGGAATTTGTCTTGATAAATCTTGGACTTCATTGCTTCATGCCACCCCATTCTTCCTCTAATTTCTCCTCTTTAGAACAGGAGTCTATCCAACCTTTGTATTTCAGAAGTACATCATTTACTTGCCTGCCTTCACAGAGAGGAATTCTCCTGCAAGATTATTACGGGGCTCACCCATAGTTAATTTAGAATATATCTAGATGATTTTGGATAATAGAGTTGGTGAGTCTTTGAGGGGAGGACCAGGGATATGGTTCAAAGGACTGAAGACAAGCTTTGCATGTGGAGGTCCTGAGTTCAATCTCTGGCATTGTATGGAAAACCACCATGTGAGTGCACCTCCCACCCATCTCCCCAAAAAAGACTGATGGTAGTTGAGATGGAATGAATGTTTGTGGTATATGAGAAAGAAATGAATTTTGTAGGGGCAGGAACAGAGTGCTGTAGATTGAATTGTAATACCCCCCCTTCTTTTTTTGAGCACTATCTCTTATGTGTTGATATTTATAGATTGTAATTATCTCCTAATTGGAGATAAAACAGCTTAGGTAATTAATGAAGGCAAGGTCCTCATGATTGGTTTGAGGTCTCACTCCCTTTCCCTGGCCATGATGGCACAGAGAATATAGGAGTACTCTCAGCAGGAGCCAACCTTGCTGGTACCTTGACCTAGCTTCTAAATGTGAAACAATAAATTTTGTTTATTTAGGCTTGGTCTGTGGCAGCCTGAGCTAAGAACATATACTTGTGAATGATCAGGAAGGTTTTTGACTTCATGTAGATACAGGTCTATATCTTCCTTTCCTAGCCAAGGCTTCTTTCACCCTTTCTTTTTTTTTTTTTTTTTTTTTTTTTTTTTTTTTTGTGGTTTTTGGGTCACACCCGGCAGTGCTCAGGGGTTATTCCTGGCTCCAGGCTCAGAAATTGCTCCTGGCAGGCACGGGAGGACCATATATGGGACGCCGGGATTCGAACCGATGACCTCCTGCATGAGAGGCAAACGCCTTACCTCCATGCTATCTCTCCGGCCCCTTCTTTCACCCTTTCACCTCTTTTACTGTCATTGGTTTAAAACTGTTATCTCTGGGGGCTGGAGCCATAGCACAGAGGTAAGGTGTTTGCCTTGCATGAGGCTAACACAGGACAGACCCGGGTTTGAATCCTAGCATCCCATTATGGTCCCATGAGCCTGCCTGGAGCAACTTCTGAGCACAGAGCCAGGAGTAGTAACTCCTGAGCGCCGCAGGGTGTGACCCCCCCCCAAAAAAAAAAAAACAGTTACCTCTGCAAAGAGAAAGTGGTTTGCAGTCTGTGTATGGTGTGTGTGTGTGTGTGTGTGTGTGTGTGTGTGTGTGTGTGTGTGTGTGTGTGTGTGTGTACACATCCTATGTTGCTGTGAAGCAAGGGTAATAGGACACTATGGCATTAACCGTGCTGTGATTTCATTGTATTATGTTACTACTTTTCAAACATAGACTTCTCCTTCTACCTCCCACCCCACTGGGGCTCAAATCTAGGGTTTTAAATAGGCAAGTTATATGCTTTGAAACATAACCGCATGACTATTTTTTTTTTTTTTGGCTGGTCCTGGGTCATGACTCAGTGTAAAGTTCCTGCCCTGCATGTGAGTGGCTGAGTTAGATCGCCACATAGCCAAGTGCTATTCTAGCAGTGTCAGGTGTGATGCTCATTGCCCTAACAAGTGAGAACCTTGGCGCACGGTAACCAAGCATATAACCCCAGGAGACACCATCACCACTACCATGACACAAATTACTAGTTCTCATTATAAATAAATTATGTTGATTAACACAATTTTTCCTTAATACCCCAAATCTCAACCTACATACTTGGTAACTAAAATTAGAGGCATAGCTTTATTTGTATTTATGTTTTGTGAAGAATCCATGTTAATTGGAGTGAAAGTTGCATTCACACTTTGCCTTTTCCAAGTGAAGAGCAAAATTCATCTAGTAGATAACAATAGAAATGACAGGAACTAGGCTTGATTGACAGACTATGGAATGTAGGTGGGGAGGCTGGGATCCAGTAATGCATGTGAATTATGTTTTAAAGGAACACAGTGGATTAAGAATCTCTGCCAAGACACAACAGTGTCAGTACATTGTAGTGACTCTCATCTCTTTAGAAATTTCCAAGGAGGGCCTTATTAATTTTTCTAAGGCTGACAAGTTTCATAGCTCGTCATGTTGAAGTCTGTAGCCTTTGTAGATAAACCTCAGAACACTTCATGGGTACTTACTAGAAGTAGTTATATCCCCATCTAGGTTACATCTGCTGGATTAGAATCTGCATTTTAGCATGAACTTAATCAAATTACACAAAGCACAGATCTATATTAAATAGTTAAGTTACTTCTGGGCTGAAGTGATAGCACAGCAAGTAGGGCATTTACCTTGCACTCAGCCGACCTGGGTTCTATCCCCGCCATCCTATCCCCTGCCAGGAGCAATTCCTGAGCTCAGAGCCTGGAGTAAGCCCTGAGTGCTGCCTGGTGTACCCACCACCACCACCACCAAAAAATAAGAAAAATTACTTCTCAGGCTATAGAACCATAGCACAGCTGGGATGATGCTTGTCTAGCATATGACTGTCCCAAGTTCTACTCCTGCCACCATAAATGATCGTCTGAACCCCACCAAGTGTGATCCTTGAGTACGGAACCAGGAGTACCAGTGTATGGGGGCAAAACAATACAAGAAAAATAAATTACTCCTCAGGTTACTGAGTATAGTCACCAGGAAAGTAATCTATTGGAACTTTATATGAAAATTTAGTAAAGACCCAGGTGAAGGTTAACGATGTCTTGTTCATCATATCATCTTAATGGCGTAAAAATGGGCCAAGATACAGAGTTCAGGTAGAAGGATGGCATGGGTATTTGGTGGGGTATCATATTGTTAGGTACATTTTATCTAAAGAATTGTTGTTTTCATAAAGAATAAATGTTTGGGGGCGGAAAGGTGGCGCTAGAGGTAAGGTGTCTGCCTTGCAAGCGCTAGCCAAGGAAGGACCGCGGTTCGATTCCCTGGTGTCCCATATGGTCCCCCCAAGCCAGGGGCAATTTCTGAACACTTTAGCCAGGAGTAACCCCTGAGCATCAAACGGGTGTGGCTCGAAAAAAAAAAAGAATAAATGTTTATATTGATTAGAATTATGTGTTTTGTTATATACTTATGTGAATAATTATTGGCACCATTAAATAATAATGTCCGTGTTAAAAGGCGCCTTATGAAAGAGAAAGTAAGATAGAAAACAAATAAGCTAGATCTGTGAATCAAGGTCATAGCAGAGCTTGCAGGCTATGCTATTAGCTCATTTAGGAGTAAGAACAGACCTGTTCCCAGTGGGTAAAATGGGGTTGGTGAGTCAGCATCAGAAGACTGTTGGGCCACAGGCCAGGACTTGAGTTGCTTGTAGTTGGAAGTACTAAGAGCTTAGAGCTTAAAGCATGAATGTAGCCTCAAGAGACAGGTATGCAAATGTCAGTGCAAGATTGACTCTTTGCAGCTATTCTGATGAAATAAAGCTTCTCAGACTGGCCCTGCGTTTAAAGTATGATTGGTTTGGGAAAGTGGGGAAATAATTAGTACGCCTCCAAGATTAAGAGTATAGTAGGGGCCAGAGAGATAGCATAGCAGGTAAGGTGCTTGCCTTGCACATGGCCCACCAAAATTCTGCCACATTAATAATCTGAAATATTAAGATATACTTAAATGTAAATGTTCTTTGGTTAAAAAGAAGCTGTTGGGGCCGGAGAGAGTAACCCCTGAGCGCTGCCGGGTGTGACCCAAAAACCCAAAAAAAAAAAAAAGCTGTTACGAAGTATAATTAAAGTCATGTGCTCTAAAAAAAAAAAAAAGTCATGTGCTCTGGATAAGATAAATTGAGAAAGTACCCCATTAAATTCTATGAGGTAAATTGGGAAGAAAAAAAAGGAAATTAATACTTCATACTGTAGGCTATTAAACTTGTTCTTTTACATAAGATACAGAATATAAAGGCACTAGTAAGTTTGATAATTGTTGGCCCTAAAAGACCATTAATTATTATTTTTGTTTTGTTTTGTTTTGTTTTGTTTTGTTTTGTTTTTTGGCCACACCCGGCGTTGCTCAGGGGTTACTCCTGGCAGGCACGGGGGACCATATGGGACACCGGGATTCGAACCAACCACCTTTGGTCCTGGATCGGCTGCTTGCAAGGCAAACACTGCTGTGCTATCTCTCCGGGCCCAAGACCATTAATTATTGATTCTAAGATCAATGACAGATCCATTTTAATAGGAAAGGAATTCTATTAATTTCTAGAGTCCTGCAGTTGGGAATATTTGGAAAAGACTGTGAGTTTGAAATATTTCGCACGTTGGAAGAATTAATTTGGAATTACATGAATTTACTGGTAGGAGACCCAGGCCAGTTTTATAGAAGAGAGGAAGTAATTGATCTACAGATTCACTGAACTTGTTTTGAATATTGGAGGTTGAGGCTAGAAAGATAGTAGAAGAGTTAAGGTGCTTGCCTTTCATGCAATTAACTCTGGTTGGATCTCCTGTACCATTTGGTCCCTTGGGCTCAGAGCTGGTAGTGCTTCCCAGCAGTGCAGACATTTTCTTCTCCATGTGTCTCCATAAAATTAAAATAAAAAACTGGAGGTTGGTGGCAGGCACTAATTGGTACTTGGAGATCTAGCTGCAGAGTTGAAAGACTGCTAGTGTGGGTTTTGGAAAACTCTTCTCTGGCCACTTGAGACCACATCCTTTTGATATTTTGGTCTATTTGAAATGTCAAATAAAGAAAGTATGTACAAGGTTTGACTAAAAGGCCAGCCACCATGGATTGATGACAATGTAAATGCAAATATTCTGAAGCATGTCTTTTTTTTGTTTGTTTGTTTTTGTTTTTGTTTTTGGGCCACACACGGTGACGCTCAGGGGTTACTCCTGGCTATGCGCTCAGAAGTCGCTCCTGGCTTGGGGGACCATATGGGACGCCGGGGGATCGAACCGCGGTCCGTCCGAGGCTAGCGCGCAGGCAAGGCAGGCACCTTACCTTTAGCGCCACCGCCCGGCCCCTGAAGCATGTCTTTAACTTGAATGATGAAAAAGGATGGTATTCTGGGCCAGGGATGTTACTTGACACTAGTGTTCATGCTTATGTGTGAGAAGCCCTGAGTCATACATATTTCCCTTTTCACTTTAGCAATGTGTCAGTTTTGTCATTTGATATAAGGAACACCAGCATCATAGTAGACTCCGAATCTCACCTAATTTGGTCTGTAGAGTGTTTGATTCTAGTCTCATTTCTCTAGGCTGCTGTCTCAGTCAGGGGCCATCTAGCCTCTTGAACTCAGGAAATTTTAAGAGGATCTCAGGTGAAAATCGCATAAATGAGTGGGGTGGGGTGAGGAGAATAGCAGGAGAGTAGGAGGCAAACCAGGAGGACAGGGTACGGCAGGGAAGGTCAGAAAGAGGCCACATTGTTGAAAACAAGCTGAGAAACTGCCCCATGCTTCCCAATACAATTCACCCACAGTTATGTGGCCTCTCCACCTCAGTTCTCTTACAGAGTCCTTCTTATTCAAGGTTGATCAGAGATAAACAGTGCCAGTATTGCCCGTGTGTTCATACACCACCCAGGATAACTAAATACAATTTCTGCTTTTAATGTGATCACTAACCGATGTACATGCATAATAAGTCTTGAGAAGTCTGGCTCCTCTAGCAGTGATTCCACATTTTAACTGGTCTCTGAACTTCCAGAAGGGCTTATTAAAAAGTAAATAATCAAGTGCTTTCTCATTCAGTAGGTTTGGAATTGGACCCAAGAATTTGCACTTTTTAACACCTTAAGAACTATTAACGCTTTTATTAGGGTCTCTGACTTTGATCACATTCTGTTTGTGGTTAACTAAGGTTTGTTTTTATCTTCCCAATAAAACTATTATTTCTTTTTGGGAGAGGCACACCTGACTGAGTTCAGGGGTTACTTTTGGCACTGTGCTCAGAAATTACTCCTGGCAAGCTCAGGGGGCCATAATGGGATGCCAAAGATTGAATCCAATTCAGCTGCATGCAAGGCAAATGCCCTACCTGCTGTGCTATCACTCAGGCCTCAAGACATTTCTTATTTATGTTTCTTTATTGAGGTATAATTCATATACACTATGGAGTTCAACTATTTAAAGTGTACAATGGGACCTAAGAGAGAGCTCAACAGGCATTGCATGCAGAAGATCTAGGTTTGGACCCTGGGGTCACGTGTTCCCTTGCACCACCAGAAATGACCTCCAAGCATTACCAGATGTGATTCTAATCAAACAAATAGAAAAAAGCATACAGAGTTGGGGCTGGAGAGAGAGTGCAGCAGATAGAGTGGTTGGCTTGCTTATGGCCAGCCAGCATCCTATATAGTACCTCATGCCCTACTTGAATGCAGAGCCAGGAGTAACCCTTGAGCATCACCACGCACGGCTTGAAACCAATAGAAAAGTATACAGTGTAGGGGGCCGGAGAGATAGCATGGAGGTAAGGCATTTGCCTTTCATCCAGAAGGATGGTGGTTTGAATCCCGGCATCCCATATGGTTCCCTGTGCCTTCCAGGGGCGATTTCTGAGCCTAGAGCCAGGAGCAACCCCTGAGCACTATCTGGTATAACCCAAAAACAAAAACGAAAAGTATAGAGTGTTTTTTTGGGGGTGCCACACCCAGCGTCGCTCAGGGGTTACTCCTGCCTGTCTGCTCAGAAATCGCTCCTGGCAGGCACGGGGGACCACATGGGATGCCGGGATTCAAACCATCTTTGGTCCTGGGTTGGCTGCTAGCAAGGCAAATGCCCTATCACTGTGTTATCTCTCTGGCCCCTACAGTGTTTTTTATAGTCAGGATTATATGTAGCTATTAACATGCTCAGTTTTAAACTTTTTTTTTTTTGGTTTTTGGGTCACACCTGGCAGTGCTCAGGGGTTACTCCTGGCTCCACGCTCAGAAATTGCTCCTGGCAGGCACAGGGAACCATATGTGATGCCAGGATTTGAACCAATGACCTTCTGCATGAAAGGCAAATGCCTTACCTCCATGCTATCTCTCTGGTCCCACACTTTTATTTTCTTAAAGAGAAACCTAATTATAGTAATATAGAGAAGTTTTAGAGCAACAAAGATATTCCTTCTGTGTAATGCTGTGATAGTGGAAACATAAATACATCAAAACCCATAGAATGTACAAACAAGAGGGGGCCAGAGAGATAGCATGGAGGTAAGGTGTTTGCCTTCCATGCAGAAGGTCATTGGTTTGAATCCCGGCATCCCATATGGTTCCCTGAGCCTGCCAGGAGCGATTTCTGAGTGTAGAGCCAGGAGCAACCCCTGAGCCTGCTGGGTATGACCCAAAAAACCAAACAAACAAACAAAAAAGAATGTACAAACAAGAGTGAACATTCATGGCCAGAGTGGTGGCGCAAGCAGTAAGGCTTCTGCCTTGCCCGTCCTAGCCTAGGACGGACCGTGGTTCAATCTCCCGGTATCCCATATGGTCCCCCAAGCCAGGAGTGATTTCAGAGCACATAGCCAGGAGTAACCCCTGAAGTGTCACCAGGTGTGACCCAATAAACAATAAATAAATAAATAAACAAATAAATAAATAAATAAAATAAAAGTGAACATTCAATAGTGTGAAACATCAGGCTGAAGAGATACCTTCAGTGGGCTGAGCTCATGTTTTACATGTGGGAGGCCTGGATTTTATCCCTGGTGTGGTATTTTCCCTTGAGCACCACTAGACGCAATCCCACAATCACAGAGCAGGTGTAGCCCTAAAGTGCTGCTGTGTGTGCCCCCAACCTGAATAAAAACAAAAGCAAATGATAAACGTTAACTATTGACTTTGAGTGATTCTGATGTACCAGTTAGATTTATGGATTAGAACATGTGGGGCAGAATGTATAGGTATGTGGTAAGGGGATATATGAGAGTGTTTCTAAACTTTCTGCTTAGTTTGTCTATGATCATTAAACTGACCTAAAAAGATATATAAAGCATTAAAAGAAAAGAAGAGTAAGAAGAAAAAAAAATCTCTTGAATTCATAGCCCAGGCAATCACTAATGATATAACCATGTATTTCTTCTGTATCATAGAAGTACTTGGCAAAGTGAAAAATGCATTAATAGTAGTAATTATTGCTGTAGAGTTAGCATATGCAAACAGTTACATCATCTAACTTATTTTTTCTGATAACTTTGAATCATTGTATATGACCCAACACCCCAATAGATGAGTAAATGAGCAGTCTATATTGGCTATAATAGCCAGTTGCAAAATCTCAAAAATTTGAGAGTTCCAGATTTTCTGGTTTCCAACTATTTCCCACTTAGGAATAATATTGTATGTGCTTTTATTTTCAACATCAGTAACTTTAAAATATAGGACATAAGACCAGTTGAAGGACTTCAAGGGCATCTTTTATAGGTCATAAGTAATAAAATTCTTAACAGATTAGGAAGAAAAGTTTCAAATTGTGAAGGGAACATTGAATTTATTACATCATAGTAAGAATCCTGTCTGGCACATGGTCCTTAGAACAAGAGCTATATTTGGTTTTTGGTTTTGGGTTTTTGGGTCACACCCAGTGATGCTCAGGAGTTACTCCTGGTTCTGCACTCAGAAATCACTCCTGGCATGGGGGACAATATGGGATGCCAGGGATCGAACCATGGTCTGTCCTGGGTCAGCCATGTGCAAGGCAAATGTTCACCTCTGCTCTATTGCTCTGGGCCCAGAACAAGAGCTATATTTGTATTCCACAAGAAAATGAGTTATCTTCCTTGATGTATATATATTATGGAAAAATGTATATTCACATAAACTACATGAAATAAGTTCATAGAAACATTGTTCCTTTCATAGACATGTACTCAAGCCTGTTTAGTTTTACTAAAATCCTTAGTTATTGGCAAATTAAGTTATTTTCAGTGTTGGGGTCAAAGAGATAACTCAAAGGATATATGGCTGGCACAAGTCCACCATGGGCTTGATATTAGAACCATATAGTTTTCCAAGCCTCACTGCCAGGAGTGAGGCTGCCAAGCAACCCCCTAAAACAAAACAAATCCAAGTATTGCCAGTATGAAAATTACTGTTCATATTCCAGATAGCTGCTCAGGAAGCAATCTTGCACGCGTCTGGAAATGGTAATTCCTCGCAGTCTAAGGACTACTGCATGCTCTATTACCCTGAGCTGACAACTCTGCCAAGCTCCCTGGAAAATGCAGTAAGTGCCTCTTTCACTGTGCTTGATGATGTAAATACTAGACCATGAGAATGGGTGATACTTCTGTTTTTGTGTGAATTGGAAAATGATATTAATATGTACAATTTTAATGGTTTTGCTTAAGAACTTTTCTCTCTGCCGGGAAAAATTAAGGAAATTTTAAATATGTCAAAACTTGATTGTCATAAAATGTCTATTTTCAGACAGTCTTGTAGTAAACCAGTATTGATACCTGTGCCACATGTATGTGAGGCAAATTCCTGTGTTTATCATGTTAAAGACATTTCTTCTTTGCAGACTTCCATAAGTTTGGTGAACCTGACAGAGGCATCACTGTGCAAGCCTTCTGATATTCCTCCTGAAGGAATAATGGACAAAGCAGTTGCAGTACAGTTGGGTGCCTGCAGTTTTCTGGAAAAGGCCAGGATTGCACAGGAGGGTGGCGCTAGAGCTTTGTTGCTCGCCAACAATAGTGTTCAAGTAAGTTATCAAGTTCTAACACCTTCTTTTGAGCTCATACTATCAAGTTATGCAAGAACTGAGCTGACTTGTCTTCATGGCTTTAGGCCAAGTCTTAAATATTGTTAGTTGTTGGATAAAAAAAATACCTTGGAGATTATAAATGTTTTTGGTTTTTTTTGGTTTTTTGGGCCACACCCGTTTGACGCTCAGGGGTTACTTCTGACTATGTGCTCAGAAATCGCCCCTGGCTTGGGGGGACCATATGGGACACCAGGGGATCGAACCGAGGTCCTTCCTTGGCTAGCGCTTGCAAGGCAGACACCTTACCTCTAGCGCCACCTTCCCGGCCCCGATTATAAATGTTTAATTGCACAATTTTATAGATTCTTTTCTGTTAAAATAATTAAGAGGAAATAGTACAGAAGGTAGACCACTTACCTTTCATGTATAGCCAAACTGGATTTGATTCCTGACCACGTTTGATCCCCTAGGCTCCCTTCAGGAGTGACCTCTTGAGTGTGGAGCCAGGAATAAGCCCTGGGCACCACCATGTATGGCCTAAAAAAAATAAAGGAGTCCAACTTGCTATATATATATATATATATATTTTTTTTTTAACAAATACCATATTACTTATATGTGGAATGTAAAGAAACAAAACAAGAGCAAGTTCTTAGATACAGAAAACAAATTAGTGGTTATTAGACGGGAGGACAACTGGTACATGGGTGAATTGGGGATAGGCTTTCAGTTATATGGTGATGAAGGCTTTAGTTGATTGTCACGATATAATCTATATAGTTGTTAAATGTTAATGCTATACACTTGAGATTAATAGAGTATTATAAATCCAAGTTACCCCAATAAAATTTTAATTTATGTGCTCAGCCCATTATCATTATGCTATTTCTGGACCCTGTGCCTGCCAGGAGCTATTTCTGAGCAGACAGCCAGGAGTAACCCCTGAGCACCGCTGGGTGTGGCCCAAAAACCAAAAAAAAAAAAAAAAAAAGAAAAAAAATATATATATATATTTGAGGGGCCGGAGAGATAGCATGGAGGTAAGGCATTTGCCTAATGCAGAAGGATGGTGGTTCCAATCCTGGTATCCCATATGGTCCCCCTAACCTGCCAGGAGCGATTTCTGAGCATAAAGCCAGGAGGAATCCTTGAGCGCTGCCGGGTGTGACCCCCCCCCCCAATTTTTTTTTTTTTTGAAAGGACACACTGGGCCTTAAGCTAAAGTAAAGATTTATATGACCCAACAAAGCATCTGGGCCTGGAGCAATAGCATAGCTGGGGGGGGGGGCGGTGTTTGCTCTCCACGCAGCCAAAGTTGGTTCAATCCCTGACATCCCACATGGTCTCCGAGTCTTCCAGGAATAATTCCTGAGCACAGAACCAGGAGTAACACCTGAGTGTATCAAGTGTGGCCCAAAAACAACAAAATAAACAAAAATATAGCATTAACTACAGACAAGCTAATTTAAAAGATGTTAATATGTTTACAGAGTTGAACTTCCTATAATAAGATATCATCAAGCTATCTTACCAAGGACATTGTAAAATAGAGCATCTATTTTTTGTTTTTGTTTTTTTTTTTTGTTTTTTGACCATACCCAGTGGGGCTTACTTCTGGCTCTGCACTCAAGATTTATTCCTAGCAGAGCTGGGGGACCACATTGGGTTATGGGAATTGAACCCAGGTCAGCTGTGTGCAATGTGAGCACATTACACAATGTACTATCACTTGTAATATGTTTTAAAAGAAATTTAACCTTTGTTTACAAAACTTTAAAAATAATATATTTAACAAAGGGACCGGAGTGGTGGCACAAGTGGTAAGGCATTTGCCTTGCATGCACTAATGTAAAACGGACCGTGGTTCAATTCCATGGTGTCCCATATGGTTCCCCAAGCAAGGAGTGATTTCGAGTGCGTAGTCAGAAGTAACCCCTGAGCATCACTGGGTGTGGCCCAAAAACCAACAACAACAACAATAAAATATATATATATATATATATATATATATTTAATGAAACAATTCAATGTATCATTTGTAAATATGCTAATAATCCATAAATTTTTATACTTTTTCTTTTAGCTTCACCACTTAGGGAACAAATCTGAGTTTCATGATCTGAAAATACTGCTTGCATTTATAAAAAACAAAGACCTGGCGGATATGTATCAGGTAATTAGAATTCCATATTGTACAGGGACTGATTTATAAACAGGACAACTTTTTTTTTTTTGGGCCACACCCGTTTGATGCTCAGGGGTTACTCCTACTAAGCGCTCAGAAATTGCCCCTGGCTTGGGGGGACCATATGGGACGCCGGGGGATCGAACCGTGGTCCTTCCTTGACTAGCGCTTGCAAGGCAGACACCTTACCTCTAGCGCCACCTCGCCGGCCCCACAGGACAACTTTTTACTTTCTGCCACTTATATGTATTTGTTTGCATGTTTGTTATTTTAAATGGGGCCATTGGCAGGATTTCTCTGGTGTTCAAGAAGTCATACAGTGCCAGGAATGGAATCTGGTCATTAACTGGCCCCAAGCCACTGATAAATTACTGTAAACTATCATATATCCTTTACAATTCTATTCTGTATAAATATTTGTTATAAGAGCCTACCAAATCTATTCGGCAAGCTCTCACCTCCTGTTTAGAAGAGGGTTTTTCAGAAATAGCTCCAGCCTTTCTTAGCAATGTGTAGTTTTCATGTCATATTGAAATTGGAAAAATACTGCCATATATAGAATAGGAAATAGAAAACTAATTCCAGTGTTTTTATTATCTTGCTTTGCAGACTCTTGGCAATAACATTACCGTGAAAATGTATTCTATATTATGGCCTAACATTGATTATACTATTGCGATTGTTGTATTAATTACTGTATTCACTGTGGCATTAGGAGGATACTGGAGTGGAGTAGTTGAATGGTAAGTGTGATTGCATTTGAATTTTGTGGCTGAAGTAGTTGAAAACTATGGCTCAAGACTGAGAGTGGAGTGCTGGAGTAGAGCATTTGACTTGCATTGTGTGAAGTCCTGATTTTTGTTTTTGGAGTCAGGGATTACTCCTGGCTCTGCACTCAGGGATCACTCTTGATAGCACTTGGGGACCATATAGGACGGAGACCCTGGGAATCTAACCTAATCGCTGCATGCAAGGCAAATTCCTGTACTCAGGAATCGCTCCTGGCAGTGCTCTGTGCTATTGCTGTGGCCTCCAGCAATCAAACCCTCCTGGATTTGATTTCTGACACTGCTTGGACTCCTGAGTATCAGTTGGTCCCAAAGCAAAAACAAAAAATAAAATTGTCAGTTGATGATCATCTTATATATTTTGGACCACACCCAACTCTGCTCAGGGATCACTCTTGGCAGTACTTGGGGACCACATGTGATGCCTGAAATGAACTGGAGTTGGCTGGTGAATTTATTTTAATTACTTCCCATAATTACTGGTTAACTGAAATTTTTTACCTATTTAATATAGATTTTTGTTTCTATTTCTAGAAATACTCTATAGAATAGAACGTACCCAGATGTAATATGCACATAAAGTATCTTTATAGCTCATAAAAATTCAGATTTAGTAGGATTAGGATATGAGCTAAGATTTCACATTTTTAACAAGTTCCCAAATGGTTTTCTTTTTTCTTTTTTTCTTTTTTTTTTTTTAGATCAAAGTGTTTTATTTTATTGGGGTATGGGGTAATCTTCAGGGGAGGATAAGCCAATGTCCTCGGCGAGCTGGGATCTCTGGGCCACACAGCTGCAGAAACTCTTTTTTCTTTTTCTTTTTGGTTTTTGGGTCACACACATCCAGTGGTGTTCAGGGATTACTTGTAGCTCTGCTCTCAGAAATTGCTCCTGATAGGCTCAGAGACCATATGGGATGTCCAGGTTTGTCCCTGGTCAGCCATGTGCAAGGCACTTTGCCCCCCAGCCATTGGTTTTTCTGGCCTTTAGATTCACTTTTTTTTTTGTTAGTTTTTCTTTTTTTTTTTTTTTTGGGGCCACACCTGTTAAATTGCCCCTGTCTTGTGGGGGACCATATGGGATGCCTGGGGATTGAACCATGGTCTATCCTAAACTAGCGCTTGCAAGGTAGATGCCTTACCTCTAGCGCCACCTCTCCGGCCCCTAGATTCACTTTGAGTATGCAAGATAAGCACAGTCATGTCAGGGAAGATTTCCCCCTCAAGAAATGGGGACTGGGCCCAGAGAGATAGCACAGCGGCATTTGCCTTGCAAGCAGCTGATCCAGGACCAAAGGTGGTTGGTTCGAATCCCGGTGTCCCATATGGTCCCCCGTGCCTGCCAGGAGCTATTTCTGAGCAGACAGCCAGGAGTAACCCCTGAGCACCGCCAGGTGTGGCCCAAAAACCAAAAAAAAAAAAAAAAAAAAAAAAAAGAAATGGGGGCTAACCAGGTTAGCCACATGCAAGGCACATGTCCTACCTACTGTAAAATTACTCTTGCCTCAGAATAATGTTTTTAAATGTAGACAGTTATGTGTTGGATTACAAAGGTAGTCAACTCTATTAAATTATGATTACATTATTTTTTTTTGTTTATTTTGGGGAGGGTCACACCCAGCAGCGCTCAGGGGTCACTCCTGGCTCCACTCTCAGAAATCGCTCCTGGCAGGCTCAGGGAACCATATGGGATGCTGGGACTCAACCACTGTTTTTCTGCATGCAAGGCAAATGCTTTTACCTCCATGCTATCTCTCCGGCCCCATGATTACATTATTTAAAAAAATTAAATGGGGGTTAAAGGGCTGAGATAATAGCTTTCCTTGCACATGACTGACCCAGGTTTGATCCCCTTATCCCAGATTGTCCACCAAGCACTGCAGGGAGTTATTCTTGAGTGCAGACACAGGAGAACCCCTGACGCCCAAGACCTGCAGGTCTTTGGTTCTAACCTTCCTTATATTGGGGCTGGCTGGACCCCAGACCAAGGAAAGCCAATCCCGGATGAGCCCCCATATGTTAGGGTTCGAGTTTACATCCATATCAGCGCTGAGAATCAAAGACTACTTCCCATAATGGGGTTTGATCCCCCTGCATCCCATATGGTACCCCAAGCCAGGAGTGATTTCTGAGTGCATAACCAGGAGTAACCCCTGAACGTCACCAGGTGTGGCCCAATAAAACCAAAAGAAAAAAATTTAAAATAAAGTAATTTTTTTTTTTTTTTGGCTTTTGGGTTACACCCACGGTGCTCAGGGGTTACTCCTGGCTGTCTGCTCAGAAATAGCTTCTGGCAGGCATGGGGGACCATATGGGACACCGGGATTCGAACCAACCACCTTTGGTCCTGGATCGGCTGCTTGCAAGGCAAACGCCGCTGTGCTATCTCTCTGGGCCCTTAAAATAAAGTAATATTTTAATTGGATATAAATAAGTACATGTTTTTTCCTTCAGGAAGTTGCCTGATGCTTTTTCAGTACTTTGAATATAAATTTTTCATTGTTTTGGCTTAATATGCATGCTCTGATTAAAAAATGACTTTAATCTATAGTGAGATACAAAGGTTTTTTTTTTGTTTGTTTGTTTGTTTGTTTTGGTTTTTGGGCCACACCCTGTGACGCTCAGGGGTTACTCCTGGCTATGCCCTCAGAAGTTGCTCCTGGCTTCTTGGGGGACCATATGGGACACCGGGGGATCAAACCGCGGTCCATCCTAGGCTAGCGCAGGCAAGGCAGGCACCTTACCTCCAGTGCCACCGCCCGGCCCCGAGATACAAAGGTTTTGTGTTGTTTTCCACTCATATACTGTTTTCATTAAGATTCCTATTAGTTACTCTCTCGTTAACACCACAGTTTCAACACTGCCACTCATCTCTCCTAAAATGTTCAATCTGCTCTTTTCACAGACAGCCTGGCCTCGTAAGTGGTTAATAACAGATCATCTCTGGAGGGTAGAATAATAAAGTTTTTAATTCCAACATTAACTATTCTTTTTTTTTTCTTTTTTTTTTTAAAGTATCTTTGTCATCAGAGCAAATTTAAGTTGGTATTAAAGATAGGTTTTAAAAATAACTCAACTTGGTCCTGGAGAGATAGCACAGCGGCGTTTGCCTTGCAAGCAGCCATTCCAGGACCAAAGGTGGTTGGTTTGAATCCCGGTGTCCCATATGGTCCCCCGTGCCTGCCAGGAGCTATTTCTGAGCAGACAGCCAGGAGTAATCCCTGAGCATCGCCGGGTGTGGCCCAAAAACCAAAAAAAAACTCAATTTGGCATTGTCCTGAAGTTCCTATGTGTGTTTATGCAGGGAACAGATGAAGGCAGTGAGAAACACTGAAGATAGAGAAAAGAGCCAGAAAAAAGATTCTGCAGCTCTAACACCTCTAACAATTGTGATGTTTGTGGTCCTTTGCTGTGTTATGATGGTCTTACTATATTTCTTCTACAAATGGTTGGGTAAGATGTCATCTTTTATATTTGCGACTTTTAACATAATCTTTTCATTCACTTTGTCAAATATAGGCTTTCTACTTGGAACATTTAAGTGAATAATTATATGGTGTTAGGGCAGATACTGACATTTGTTTTGATTTTTGACCCATAGCCAATGCTATTCAGAAGCTGCGCCTAACTCAGAGCTCAGGGGCCCTCGCAGTGCCTGTGAGAAAACCATAAACCTTGTACTTCCAGGCATCCCGAATGCACAGTATGTGCTCCAGCCCATTGAGTCGTTTCTTAAGGCCCAAGTATTAACTTTTTTAAATTGTTGTGTTGGTCTCCATTACTCTGGATGGATAATAAAGAAAAAGAAAACTGTTTAATATATATTGGGACCTGTTTAATATATATTGCGATAGCACAGCAGTAGGGCATTTGCCTTGCACACAGATCTGGATTTGATACCCAGTGTCCCATATGGTCCCCCGAGCCAGGAGCAATTTCTGTGCACAAAGCCAGGAGTAACCCCTGAGCATCACCGAGTATGGCACAAAACAATAACAACAACAAAAAATTAAAATATACATACATACATATATATGGGGCCAGAGAGATAGCATGGAGGTAAAGCGTTTGCCTTTCATGCAGAAGGTCATTGGTTTTAATCCCGGCATCCCATATGGTTCCCCGAGCATGCCAGGAGTGATTTCTGAGCATGGAGCCAGGAGTAACCCCTGAGCACTGCTGGGTGTGACTCAAAAACAAAAAACAAACAAAAAATATATATATAAAATGTATCTTGGGGCCAAAGAGTATTGTTACAAGGGTGTTTGCCTTGTGTTTAGCAAACCTGGATTTAATCCATGGCACCATATATGGTTTTCCATGCCCTGCCAGGAGTAATTCCTGAGTGCAGAGCCAGGAGTAAATCCTGAGTACTGCCTAGTGTTTTTTATATATAACAAAATCATATAATTTATATGTCTATAAAATATATTAAAATGTGGGGCTGGGATGATAGCATGGTGGTAGGACATTTGCCTTGTACATAGTCGACTTGGGATGGACCCAGGTTTGGTTCTCGGCATTCCATATGGTCCTCTGAGCCTGTCAGGAGTGATTCTTGAGCATAGAGCCAGGAGTAACCTCTGAGCACAGTTGGGTGTGACCCACCCAAATTATATACATATATGTATATTATATACATATACATATACATATTATATACATATACAAATTATGTACATACATGTATGTATATACATATATGTATATACATATTATATGTATATATTTATATACATAAATGTATCTTGGCCAGGAATGTAGCTCAGTAGAGTACTGAATGTTTTATTTTTTGAGGCCCTTGGTTTAATCCCTAACAGTAAAACACCTACTACCCCAAATATATAAAAGTTTTTATGATTTTTGGATCACACACAGCAGTGCTCGTGGTGTGCTCCTGTGTACTCGGGGTTCACTCCTGGCTGTTCTGGGGGAGGTTCACAGGATCAAACCTAGGTCATTTGTGTGCAAAGAAAGCTCCTGACCACTGTACGTACTATCTTTCTAGCCTCCAATTAAAAAAAAAGTGTTATTGTAGTTTAAGTAACGTGGTTACAGTTGTTGTTTATGATTTTGATGTCCATGGTTACTGCATCTCATGACCACCAAAGAAAGTGCCTAAGACCCTGTACTGTTTTTAAGTCCCCTTTTCTTCTTCTCTGTTACTCCCCACTTCTTCCTCATTTTGTTTCTCTAATATACCACAGATGGGTGAGACTATCTGATATTTGTTCTTCTCCCTTTGACTTCTATTTAAATAAAATGTCTGTAAATATTATTAAATATATTTAGTAAAATATATTTTAAAATATTAAGTAATTTCTATTTAAGTTAAATATTTTAAATAACACGATGCCATTAGAGAGCTTATAGAGGTTTAACATATTACTAATAAAATAGAAGGCTTATCTTATCACTACTTTATTTGCTGTCTATGCTTACCCCAAGTGTAGTTTGTTGTTTTGTAATCCATGGATGGAATCAAGCCATGGAATCACTCAAATTTTATCTTCTTTTTAAAATTTTATTTATTTTGGTTTTGAGGGCCATATCTAGCAGTGCTTAGGGTATATTCCAAGCTCAGTGCTCTAGAACTGCTCGTAGTGCTGCATTTACTTTGCACATGGCCAATCCAGATTTAATCCCATATGATCCTCTGAGCCCTTGAGGAGTGATCCTAAGTACAGAGCCAGGAGTAACCCATGAACACTGACAGTTATGACCCAAAAACAAACAAACAAAAATTTTTTAAAAATCACTTGTATAGGAGCCACAGTGATAGTACAGCAGTAGGATGTTTGCCTTACATGCGGCCCGGGAAGGTCCGGTTTGATTCCCGGCATCCTGTATGGGCCCCCAGCCTGCCAAGGGTGATAGAGCCAGGAGTAACTCCTGAGCACTGCGGGGTTTGGCCCAAAAACCAATCAATCAATCAATCAGTTAATAAAGTTTAAAAAATTGGGGCTGGAGAGATAGCATGGAGGTAAGGCGTTTGCCTTTCATGCAGGAGGTCATCGGTTCGAATCCCAGCGTCCCATATGGTCCCCCGTGCCTGCCAGGAGCAATTTCTGAGCATGAAGCCAGGAGTAACCCCTGAGCACTGCCGGGTGTGACCCAAAAACTACCAAAAAAAAAAAAAATAAATAAAGTTTAAAAAATTAAAAAAAAAAAGACTTGTGGGCCTGGAGAGATAGCACGGCGGCGTTTGCCTTGCAAGCAGCAGATCCAGGACCAAGAGTGGTTGGTTCAAATCCCGGTGTCCCATATGGTCCCCCATGCCTGCCAGGAGCTATTTCTGAGCAGACAGCCAGGAGTAACCCCTGAGCACCGCTGGGTGTGACCCAAAAAACAAAAAACAAAAAAAGACTTGTATAAATGTTTTTCTTAACACCTCCTTCGTTGTTTTATATTTTTCTAGTTTACTTCATTATAGTAATTTTCTGCATGGAGTCATCATTTCATCTATGCTGCTGTCTGGTTGCACTAATTTGTAAAATACTTTATGGTTCTTTTTTTATTTAATCATTCAGTGATTCAAAATGGTGTTTGTCAATGATTTCTCTGATGTGGATAGCAGACTTTTATGAGTATTTACTTAAGTGTAAAGAATCAAGAAAATGAAAAATCACTATAAACACTTTAAAAATACATCTTAGGGCCCGGAGAGATAGCACAGCGGCGTTTGCCTTGCAAGCAGCCGATCCAGAACCAAAGGTGGTTGGTTCGAATCCCGATGTCCCATATGGTCCCCCGTGCCTGCCAGGAGCAATTTCTGAGCATGGAGCCAGGAGTAACCCCTGAGCACTGCCGGGTGTGACCCAAAAACTACACACACACACACACACACACAAAATGCATCTTAGTAATTTGACAAAAAACATAGGATAAGAATAAGGATAACATAAGGATAAGAACAGACATCTACTTTAAACATTAACTATTATCTATGATTGTTGGGGTTTTTTGAAAAATTATTTTTAATAATCTGACCTGTATACATGAATTTATTTTTTGTTTTTGTTTTGGGGCCCCACCTGGCAGTGCTCAGGGAATTTCTTACTCCTACCTCTTTGCTCAGGAATTTCTTTTTTTTTTTCTTTGTTTTTGTTTTTGGGCCACACCCGGCTGTGCTCAGGGGTTACTTCTGGATATCTGCTCAGAAATAGCTCCTGGCAGGCATGGGGGAACATATGGGATGGGGAACATATGGGATGTGGGGATTCCAACCAACCACCTTAGGTCCTGGATCGGTTGCTGCAAGGCAAACACTGCTGTGCTATCTCTCCGGCCCCTGCTCAGGAATTTCTAATGAGGGGTTCGGGGGACCATATTTGGGTTCTAGAGATCAGATGTGTCAAGTGTGTGCAAGGCAAGCACCCTTCCTGTAGTACTATCGCTCTGCCCCCATACACATGCATTTAAACTAATCTCTTTGCTGTGATAATATTATGGTAGTTTAAATTGATGTGTTTTCTATAGCACTATATTTATTTATATGAATGTATATTTGTATATTCAATATATATTCAGTTACATATTCAACTGAATTTATATGAATATGTCCTTATTTATATTTATTATGAAAAGTATTTAAAACTGAAAAAAGTAGAATCTCTTTCAGCCCTTTACACAATCATCTATGTATAATTAAAACACAATAAAATACCTACTTGAAAACTCAAAATCTTAAGTATTTCAGCTTAGTGTAGTCCAGTCACTATGTTGAAACTATCATTATACATCAAGAAAGATAAAGTTGGCCGGAGAGATAGCATGGAGGTAAGGCATTTGCCTTTCATGCAGAAGGTCATCAGTTCAAATCCCGGTGTCCTACATGGTCCCCGTGACAGCCAGGAGCAATTTCTGAGCATGGAGCCAGGAGTAACTCCTGAGCACTGCCCGATATGACCCAAAAACCACAAAAAAAAAAAGGAAAGATAAAGTTGTTTTGAGTATTTGTTTGTTTTGGTTTTTGGTTTTGGGGCCACACCCGATGCTGCTCTGAGCTTATTCCTGGCTCTGTGCTCAGAAATTACTCCTGGCAAGCTCTGAGGACCAGGTTGGATGACAGAGATCAAACCTAGGTCTGCCGCATTCAAGGCAAATGGCCACTCTAGTGTGCTAATGCTCTGGTCCCAGGAAAGAGAAAGAATTCATATTGTGGGACCAGAGAGTATAGCAGGTAAAGCATTTACTGTGCACATGGCCAACCCAGATTCAATCCTATATAGTCTTCCAAACCCTCAATGAGTGATCCTTGAGTGTAGAGCCAGGAGTAATCTCTGAGTATATTGCCAGCTGTGGCCCAAAAACCAAAATCAAACCCCAAAAATATCACTTATATGATCTCTTTTTTTTTTTCCCTAGTTTATCTCATTATAGTAATTTTCTGCATGGGATCATCAGTTGGTCTATACCACTGTCTGGCTGCATTGATTTCTAAAGTACCTTGTGGACAATGCAAGTAAGTGTCATGAAGAATCCCTTTGTCATTTAACGCAACACAAGAAAAGAGCTGAGTGTTCCAATATTCATGTGATTCATTAGATTTAGTTAAAATTAAAATAAAATTGGGAAGGGGACCAGAGTAAAAGTACAACGGGTAAGACACTTGCTTTACATGTTGCCGACCCTGGGTGGATCCCCAGCATCCCATCTCATTTCCTGAGCACCACTAAATTATTCCTTAATGCAGGTCCGTGAGTAAACCCTGAGCATCCATTACTGAATATGGCCCCCTGAAAAAATTGGGAGGAGGTGGGGGCCCAGACTGTGAGTTGCTCAGGGATTACTCCTGGCTTTGTTCTCAGTGACCCCTGGTAGTGCTGGAGGAAGGTTGAGATGTGTGGCATATTCAATGTTGGAGAATGAATCCAGGTCTGCCATTTGCAGAGCAAACACTTTCACCCCTCTGCTGTCTCTCTGGCACCAAAAGTTATCACGTGTATTTAATGACTCCTATATTGAGATACACAGGTACAAATTTCTACTATCCTATAAAAACATTTTATTCATATGGAAAACATTTTATTATTTATCATTTATTACTACTTAAATCAAGACTCTTAAATTGTTATTTCATGACTTGTGACTGTGATTGTTTGTCATATCTTATGATAAGTGAATAATGTATTTTATCTGGAGAGTAAGCTAACTTTTGTATTTTATTTTATTTTATTTTAAAGATTCACATGTCGTGGCAAAACCATTGAAGTGAGACTTATTTTTCTTGCTATTCTATGCATAGCAGTAGTTGTCGTTTGGTTCGTGTTTCGGAATAAAGACAGGTATAAATACTAAGTATATTTATTTTTAAATTAATAATAGATTCTTTTATTTGGGGGGGATGGGCTTTACAATTGCTCAGGAAGCCCCATGGTCTCTCCCTGTAATTCTTTTTTTTTTTTTTTTGTTTTTGGGCCACACCCATTTGACGCTCAGGGGTTACTCCTGGCTATGCGCTCAGAAATCGCCCCTGGCTTGGGGGGACCATATGGGACGCCGGGGGATCGAACCGAGGTCCTTCCTTGGCTAGCGCTTGCAAGGCAGACACCTTACCTCCAGCGCCACCTACCCGGCCCCTCCCTGTAATTCTTAACGCCATTCTTGGGTTGTTAACTCCATGCTATGGTCCAGCAGTATGGCCAACTTGGCCAAGCTGGCCAGGATAATTCAACCCTAGACCTACTGCTCTGATCCAGAGGGTCTGGGAGCCCCCAAAACCACCTTGTCTGTGCTAGGAGTGGGGTCCATGGAAACATATGCACCTCACCTTTGAGTTATTCCACTGGCCCCAAAGACAAATAATTTTATATCTTACTCTGATACTATTTTTTGGTAAGGGGGAAATATATGAATTTATTTAGTGGTTAATATAATTATTAAAGACCAAAAGTATGAATAATAGGGCCAGAGAGGTAGTAAGAGATTATGGCAGTTGTCTTTCATGTACCCTAATCCAGTTCCTTCCTAGCACTACAAATAGTCCTGGAGCCTTGCCAGGAGTAATCCCTGAGCTCAGAACCAGGAGTAAGCCCCGGGCACATCAGAGTATGATTCCCATCCAACCCCCAATCCACCAAAAAAAAAAGTATAGGCTCTCAAGATCTAAAATTGAGGACAAAGCTCTAAGGCAGTTTTATGTTTGAAGTTAATTGATAATTATGTGTATTAGGTTCTGGTTTGGAGAGAATTTTTTGGTTTTGGATCCATGTCATTGATGCTAAGGAGTACTCCTGGCTCTGCAGTCAGGAATCACTCCTGGTGGTACTTAGGGTACTATACAGGATGCAAAGCAAATGCCTTTCTTGCTGTACTATCTATCATTCCTGCCCTCTATCAAGTTCTGTTGATGGATGGTGCATAGCTTATTTCCTTTATGTTATAGCTCTGATCTATACCAGTGTCCTTTATTATAAGTTACTTTTCTTTTCTTTTCTTTTTTTTGTTTTTCTTTTTGTTTGTTTGTTTGTTTGTTTGTTTTTGGATCACACCCGGCAGTGCATGGGTTACTCCTGGCTCTACACTCAGAAATTGCTCTTGGCAGGCTCGGGGGACCATATGGGATACTGGGATTGGAACCACCATCCTTCTGCATGCAAGGCAAATGCCCTACCTCCATGCTATCTCTCCAGCCCTATAAGTTACTTTTCTAACGAGACAATTGAAGCAAAGATTTTTTTTTTTTTTTGGTTTTTGGGCCACACCCGGTAACGCTCAGGGGTTACTCCTGGCTATGTGCTCAGAAGTTGCTCCTGGCTTGGGGGACCATATGGGACACCGGGGGATCGAACCGCGGTCCGTCCAAGGCTAGCGCAGGCAAGGCAGGCACCTTACCTTTAGCGCCACTGCCTGGCCCCGATTTTTTTTTCTTTGTTTTTGGTTTTTGGGTCACACCTGGCAGTGCTCAGGGGTTACTCCTGGCTTTATACTCAAAAATCACTCCTGGCAGGCTTGGGGACCATATGGGATGCCGGGTTTTGAACCACCGACCTTCTGCATGCAAGGCAAATGCCTTACCTCCATGCTATATTTCTGGCCCTGAAGCAAAGAATTTTTAAAGGGATTAAGGCATTTGCTTTACATGGAATCCATTGCAGTTGGATCTGCATCACTACCTGGCAGGGAGCAGTCCTCAGCATCACTGGGTGTGGCCCAAATCCCTTCCCCCAAAAGAAAAGAGACATATAGTATAAACTCAAAGATAAATCAACAGGCCCGGAGAGATAGCACAGCGGCATTTGCCTTGCAAGCAGCCAATCCAGGACCTAAGGTGGTTGGTTCGAATCCCGGTGTCCCATATGGTACCCCGTGACTGCCAGGAGCTATTTCTGAGCAGATAGCCAGGAGTAACCCCTGAGCACTGCCGGGTGTAGCCCAAAAACCAAAAAAAAAAAAAAAAAAAGATAAATCAACACATATGTGTCATATGTTTCTGAGTTAGCCTTTCAACTTTTTCTTGTGTGGTACTCTACTAAAACAGTAAATTACTAAGAATAGAAAATATGAGTTTTTATTATATTGTTATTTTTATTATTATTGTTATATTATATTGTTGTTGTTTAATCAAATCATAGAAGAGAATGTATTATTTTAGAGATCTATTTCTCTAAATGGATATATTTCTTTTGAAGTGTTTCATCTAAAAATAATCAAAAGAAACCACAGAGTAACTTTTTTTGATTTTAGGTGGGCTTGGATTTTACAGGATATCTTGGGGATTGCTTTCTGTCTGCATTTCATTAAAACAGTGAAGATGACCAACTTCAAGGTAAAATATTTCTTTGTGTGTGTGTATCTGCATGCATGCTTGCATGTGTGTGTATTGCTGGTGGGGCTTTGGACCATACCCAGTGGAGCTCAGGCCTTATTCCTGATTGCTTAGTGATCACTCCTGGCAGATTTCAGGAGACAATATATAGTGCCAGGCATCGAACCAAGGCAAGTGCCCTGGCCACTGAACTATTACACAGGCCTCTGAATTTCTTTTTTTAAACAAGTTTAATGAGGACCAGAGTGATAGAACAGCTGTAAGCCAAATATTTACCTTGCACACAGCCAACACAGGACAGACCTCAGTTCAATTCCCGGCATCCAATGTGGTCCACTCCTACCAGGAGCGATTTCTGAGTGCAATGCCAGGAGTTAGCCCTGAGCGCTGCCGGATGTGGCCCAAAATAAAACAACTTCAGTGGACTGGAGAGGTAGTACAGGAGTGAAGTGCTTGCTGAGCATGCCCCCAACTATGATTCAGTTCTACATCCTCCAGCACAGAACTGGGTATGACCTCAACCCCTCCAATAGCATAATTAAAATAGGGGCCAGAGTAATAGCACAGTGGGTAGGGTGATTGCCCTGGACATAGCCAACTTGTGTTCGATCCCCAGCATTCTGTATGGTCCCTGGAGCCCACCGAGAGTGATTTCTCAGCACACAGCCAGGAGTAATGCCTGAGTATGCCCCCCAAAATGCTTTATTAACATAATTTTATATCATAAGGTATATTATTTATTTAGAGAGGGCTTCTTAAGCAGTGCCCAGGGAAACCTCACACCACCCTAATGCTACTCAGCCCCTCCGAGCCTGAGTATTTAGTGCCTGAGCCTGGCAGTGCAGGCTGCTTGGACCCAGGAGGAAAAAGGCACTGTGTCAGTTGTGTGTGTGTGTGGTCACAGGATCAAATCCAGATCTTCATATTTTCAGATTCTTCACCGTACCTCTGACCTATGTCCTCCTAAAATGCACCTATTTTAAGTGTATGTTTACTGACTGTTTAATCTATCCTTTTGCAATAAATCTTAATCCCCAGGCAACCAGTGATGCTAACTAGGAATATGTGTGTAGTGAAGGAGCAGTGTCAGAGTGATACGATAATGATTAAGATATTTTTCTTGGGGCCCGGAGAGATGCATGGAGGTAGGGTGTTGGCCTTGCATGCAGAGAATGGTGGTTTGAATCCCGGCATTCCATATGGTCCCCCAAGCCTGCCAAGAGCGATTTCTGGTTTTGGGCCACACCAGGTGGTGCTCAGGGGTTACTCCTGGCTGTCTGCTCAGAAATAGCTCTTGGCAGGCACAGGGGACCATATGGGACACTGGGATTCGAACCAACCACCTTAGGTCCTGGATCGGCTGCTTGCAAAGCAAACACCACTGTGCTATCTCTCCAGGCCCACCAAGAGCGATTTCTGAGCGTAGAGCCAGGAGGAACCCCTGAGCACTGCCAGGTGTGACCCAAAAATCAAAACCAAAAAAAAAAAAGGTATTTTCCTTGCATGTAGCCAACTGGGTGCAATCTCCAGCACCCCATATGGTCCCCTGAGCTACACCATGAGTGAAGATCCAGGAGTTAGCTCTGAACACTGCTGGGTGTCCCCTCCACCCTAAATAAAATAGTTTCCAGTTGGTAGGAGTGGGGTACATTTGGCAATGCAAAGGGTCTATTCCTGGTTCTCTGATCAGAGATTGCTCACAGTGGGATTTAGAGTCCTACATAGTGCTGAGGGTTGATCCTGGGCTTCTTACATGCAATGCATCACTCTCTAGCCTGTGAAACAATTGCGCCAACCCTCCTTAACAGTTAATAATCAGGGGTTGGAGAGATAGCATAGTGGTAGGGTGTTTTGTCTTGACATAGGTGATTCAGGACGGATGGTGGTTCGAATCCCCACATCCCATATGGTTCTCTGTGCCTGCCAGGAGCGATTTCTGAATGCAGAGCCAGGACTAACCCCTGAGCACTGCCAGGTATGACCCAAAACCAAACAAACAAACAAACAAACAAAAAACAATTATTAATCACTCAAATGTTATACTAAATGCTTAATACATCTGCAGGACTATATATATATATATATAAAAGCCTTTTCATCAGTGATTCTTTTTCATGAAAATATGATAAAGATGGAGCTGAAGCAATAGCATAGCAGGTAGGGCATTTGCCTCGAACAAGGCTGACTTGACTTCAATTCCCTGCATCCCTATATTACCAAGCTCACCAGGAGCAATGCCTGATTGCATAGCCGGGAGCACCGACAGGTGTGGTCCAAAAATAAACAAATAAAAAGTACAGGATAAAGAATATACAAGTTTCAGTGTGATTTGTAGACAGAAACTCCAAATAGTAATAATTCGTAAATTCTTTAAAAATAGGGGGGGGGGGCGGGAAGGTGGCGCTAGAGGTAAGGTGTCTGCCTTGCAAGCACTAGTGTAGGATGGACAGCGGTTCGATCCCCCGGCGTCCCTTATGGTCCCCCAAGCCAGGGGTGATTTCTGAGCGCATAGCCAGGAGTAACCCCTGAGCGTCAAACGGGTGTGACCCAAAAACAAAAAAAAAAAAAATAGGGTAGGGGATATAGCGCAGTGAGAGAGTACCTATATAATATGTTTGAGGTCCTGAGTTCAAATTCTTGCCTTAGAATAGTTTTCAAATGTTTGTTCACATATTCAATTGTGCTTGCAAAATAATTTACCTCTTAAGATAAATGTGAGAAGTTTGACCTTTAACTTTGTTTCTCTTTAACAGTCATGTGTGATGCTTCTGAGCCTTCTTCTCATCTACGATGTATTTTTTGTTTTCTTAACACCATACATCACAAAGGTATGATACTTTTAACTTTATAAGAAACATGCTAAAATATGAGGATATTTAGCCTGATTTTAAATGTTTTTATTTTTAAATTGGTTTATCACTCATTTATAATAGCTTATTAGAAGATGATATTATTTTTGTTTGGGGCTTTTTTTGGTTTTGTTTTTTTTTGTAATGCATCCAGTGGCACTTGGGTTACTCCTGGCTCTGCTCAGAAATCACCCTGGTTGGGGCCGGAGAGATAGCATGGAGGTAGGGCAAGGAGGTTTGCCTTGCATGCAGAAGGACAATGGTCCCAATCCCGGCATCCCCTATGGTCCCCAGAGCCTGCCAGGAGCGATTTCTGAGCGTAGAGACAGGAGTAACCCCTGAGCACTGCCGGGTGTGACCCAAAAACCAAAATAAGTAAATGAATAAATAAATGAATAACAATAAAATAAAAAAAAAAATAGAACTTGCCCTGTAGACTTGGGAGGACCATATGGGATCCAGGGATCAAATCTAGGTTTGTCCTGGGTCGGCACTATCCAAGGCAAACACCCTACCATTGTGCTATTCCTCCGCCCCTAGAAAATGATTTTTGCAGACATTTATCACTAAGTTCTAATTTTAATTTTAAGTTTCAATTTTAAGAAAATTGTTGCTGAAATTGACTTTTAATAAAAGTTATTTTCCAGACTCTAAAGTCTTTTTTTAAAGACTTTTTTTAAAGACTTATTGATTGATTGATTTGTGGGCAACACTCAGCGATGCTCAGGGGTTACTCCTGGCTCTGTGCTCAGAAATTGCTCCTGGCAAGCTCTGGGGACCATATAGGATGCCAGGAATTGAACCAGGTCCATCACAGGTCAGTCGCATACAAGGTATATACCTTACTGCTGTGCTATCTCTCCGGCCCCTCTAAAACCTTTTGCTAGATTAAAAATAAAAGGTCCCGGGGCCGGGCGGTGGCGCTGGAGGTAAGGTGCCTGCCTTGCCTGCGCTAGCCTAGGACGGACCGCGGTTCGATCCCCCGGCATCCCATATGGTCCCCCAAGAAGCCAGGAGCAACTTCTGAGCGCATAGCCAGGAGTAACCCCTGAGCGTCACAGGGTGTGGCCCAAAAACCAAAAAATAAAAAAATAAAAAAAAATAAAAGGTCCCTTGGTTGGGGCCTGAGTGATTGCATAGCAGTAGGGCATTTGCCTTGCCCAAGAGCAACCCTGGATGGACCCCGGTTCAATTCCCGGCATCCCAAATGGTCCCCCGAGCCTGTCAGGAGTGATTTTTTTTTTTAGGTGCAATTTCTGAGCGCAGAGTCAGGAGTAACCCCTGAGTGCCACCAGTGTGCCCCACCCACACGCCCCCCCCCAAAAAAAGTTCCTTGGTTAATATAATTGTGATGATAATATCTTTAAATTTCCTTTTTATTTTTTTTGTTTTGTTTTGTTTTTCGGGCCACACCTGTTTGATGCTCAGGGGCTACTCCTGGCTAAGCACTCAGAAATCACCCCTGGCTTGGGGGGACCATATGGGATGCCGGGGGATCAAACCGCGGTCGTGATCTTTCCTTGGCTAGTGCTTGCAAGGCAGACACCTTACCTCTAGCGCCACCTTCCCAGCCCCACACCTAGCAATACTGTGGGTGGGGAGACTACCTTTGGCCAGTTGCTTAGTGGTCATTGCCTTCACTGCTTTGGGGGTGAGAGATCATACAGTGCAGAGATGGGAACTGGACTGGGGCTTTGAAATGCAGAGCTTTTGCTCTAGCCCTTAAGCTCTCCCATAGTCTTTCTCCTTCCTTTTTCAGCTGTATGCCTTACCTGCTGTACACTCTCTGGCTCCCTGTATTTATTCCTTTAGATTAAGAGTACCACATAAAAACTAAGACCTGGGCCCAAAGAGATAGCACAGCGGCGTTTGCCTTGCAAGCAGCCGATCCAGGACCAAAGGTGGTTAGTATGGTTCCCCGTTGCCTGCCAGGAGCTATTTCTGAGCAGACAGCCAGGAGTAACCCCTGAGCAACGCCGGGTATGGCCCAAAAACAAAAACAAAACAAAAAACTGTAAGACCTAAGTAATAAAGGGGTAAGGCACTTACCTTGCACACAGCTGACAGGATTTAATCCTCACATAGCGTATGTTCCTCTGAGTCTTACTGGATGTAACCCCTTAGCATGTCCAGGTCTGTTCCAAAACCAAGAAATATAAGACCCCCATGGGGCCGGGCGGTGGCACTAGAGGTAAGGTGCCTGCCTTGCATGCGCTAGCCTTGGACGGACCACGGTTCGATCCCCCAGCGTCCCATATGGTCCCCCAAGCCAGGAGCAACTTCTGAGCTCATAGCCAGGAGTAACCCCTGAGCATACTGGGTGTGGCCCAAAAACCAAAAAAAAAAAAAAAAAAAGACCCAAACTATAGTTCTTTCTGTAATTTTGCTTTGTGCTTTAGTTTTCTACTCCATTGCTGTGAGGGAGCATTCTAGAACTGTGAGAGAGAGAGAGGAGAGAGGGAAAGTGAGAGAGAAGAGAGAGAGGGAGGGAGGGAGGGAGGAGAGAGAGAAAAGAGAGAATGAGAATGAATGAATTACACTGCTAAGGGATGCTCGTTGAATGTGTTTCTATTTGGGCTCATCCTTTTAGACTGGATTCTCTCTGAGGTTAGAATCAGAGTCACTGTCAGTTCCTCAGTTGTCAATTACCATATCCCATATAGTCCCACAACTACAGCTAGGAGTACTTCCTGAATGCAGAGCCAGGAGTAATCTTTGAGCATTGTTAGGTGTGACCCCAAAATACTCCCCCCCCCATCAAATAAATAGTAACTAGAGATCATTTAACAAGGTTTTGTAGTTGTTATGCTGATAACAGGTTTCTTATAAATACTAATGTATCTACTTAATGTTTTGTTTAATTCTGCCTCCAGTAGAACCAGAAAAAGTTGTTTCAGCTGTTCAATCCTAAAAATCAGTATAATTTATATTTAAAAAAATTGATCTGTTTTGAACCTTTTAAGAACTAATTTTCCAGGGGCTGGAGAGATAGCATGAAGGTAAGGGCATTTGCCTTACATGCAGGACGGTGGTTCGAATCTTGGCATCCCATGTACCAAAAAAAAACTAATTTTCCTCTTATATGTACAGGGGGGAAGTGTATTTGTCCTAACTCTCTAAAATACAAATGCTATAAAAAATTTTTTTTAATTTCTATATAGTTAACTAATCTAATTGATTGTCAAATTTTAGCCTGACCATTTTACTGTACCTTTCCAAAACTTATTAAGGTATTTTGACTTATTGGCTTCATTTTTGACTTCACTAAACAATAGAACTTTAAAAATATAAAACTTAAAATTATATAGAATTATTATAGAAAAGTTCATTTACCTAAAGCTGGGTTCCCAATGCTCTTCTACCTGCCGTCCATTTATTAGGTTGCAAAATGTTTTCTGTTCGTCATTCTATCAGAGAATATTTTATTTGTAATCAAAGTAAAAAAGTAGTTCCCTTAATTCAGCAGACAGTTATATCCTTGATACCTTAGTTACATAGTAAATATAACTTTATGGTAAGCTTAATATAGTGGGCTGGACCTTCCAGCCCTCATCTCTATAGTCTCTGTGTTATTACAATAATGCCTTTTATTTTTTTTAAAACCCATAGAGGAGTGAGACTATTCTATCTCTTTCCCTCTGACTTATTCGAAAAGAACTTTATTTTTTTTGGTTTTTGGTTTTTGGGCCACACCCGGCGGTACTCAGGGGTTACTCCTGGTTATCTGCTCAGAAATAGCTCCTGGCAGGCACGGGGGGCCATATGGGACACCGGGTTTCAAACCAACCACCTTAGGTCCTGGGTCGGCTGCTTGCAAGGCAAATGCCGCTGTGCTATCTCTCCAGGCCCCGAACATAACTTTAAACTATAACAAGATCCGGTTTTGGTTTTATTTTAGTTAGTCTTTTGATTTTAGACCACACCCATCAACGGTTGGGGGCTGCTCCTTACCCATTGTTCAGGTCTGGCTTCTGTGGTGCCCTGAGATCCTGTTATGCCCAGGATTAAACCCACAACTCCTGGGGCTGCAGAGATAGCACAGCAGCAGGTCAGGCTCTTTTTTTGTTTTGTTTTGTTTTGTTTTTTTTGTTGTTTTTTTTTTGGGGGGGGAGCCACACCCGGCAGTGCTCAGGGGTTACTCCTGGCTATCTGCTCAGAAATAGCTCCTGGCAGGCACAGGGGACCATATGGGACACCGGGATTCAAACCTACCACCTTAGGTCCTGCGTTGGCTGCTTGCAAGGCAAACACCACAGTCCTATCTCTTCGGCCCCAGCAGGTCAGGCTCTTGCCTCGCATTCACCTGACCCAAAATTTGATTCCTAGCTTACCAGGTGGTCTGCTGAGCATTGCTGGGTGTGGGCCCCACTCCCCCCAAGTAAATAAACCTAGAATTCTTACATGCAACGTACATGCATTGTCCCTGTAAACTATCTTCAGCCATAAGTAAGAGCTTTTAAAAATAATTTTCTGGAGCCCAGAGAGATAGCACAGCGGCGTTTGCCTTGCAAGCAGTTGATCCAGGACCAAAGGTGGTTGGTTCATATCCCGTTGTCCCATATGGTCCCCGGTGCCTGCCAGGAGCTATTTCTGAGCAGACAGCCAGGAGTAACCCCTGAGCACTGCCGGGTGTGGCCCAAAAACAAAACAAAACAAAAAAATAATAATAATAATTTTCTGTTCTGTTTTAACACTAATATCACTTTACAAATGCCAAGTGTGTCTTCCAGTAAATTATTTCATTTCCTACACATAAACAGTTTCAAAATGTCAAAGTTTTAGAATAAGAATAAAAATGTCTTTGAGAAAGTTTAATTTTCTGCCGTGCTTGGGAATTGTTATCTTTGTTCTTTTGTTTTAATCTCATTTCCCTTTGACTAGCAATGTGAATTCTAGTAATCTGATATAGTAGAAAAGATGGCAGTGCTCTGGAATTCACTGTAATAGGTGCATTTAACACCTTCTCAATTATATCTGTTTTTATTCAGTCCTCACTTTTATATGGGGGAGTTCGGGGGGCGGGGGGCAAACCCGGTGGCACTCATGTTACTCCTGGCTCTGTGCTCTGAAATCTTTCCTGCCAGGTTTGGAGGACCATATGGAATCCGGCGATTGACCCTGGTCTGTCTCGGGTCGGCCACATACAAGGCAAATGCCCTACTGCTGTGCTATCACTCTGGCTGTAGACCTCACTTATTAAGAAAGCTACCTCAGAATGAAAAAAAGATAGCTAGGTGAATTCTGCTGGAGAATCAACTGCAGTCCAACTCTGAGCAGTAATTCCTTTCTTTTTCTTTTTTTTTTTTTTTTTTTGTGTGTGTTTTTTGGGTCACACCCGGCAGTGCTCAGGGATTATTCCTGGCTCCAGGCTCAGAAATTGCTCCTGGCAGGCACGGGGGACCATATGGGGCGCCGGGATTCAAACCGATGACCTCCTGCATGAAAGGCAAACGCCTTACCTCCATGCTATCTCTCCGGCCCCCTAATTCCTTTCTTTTACTTTAAGAGATTCCTTCCGGGCCAGGAGAGATAGCACAGAGGCGTTTGCCTTGCAAGCAGCCAATCCAGGACCAAAGGTGGTTGGTTCGAATCTCGGGTGTCCTATATGGTCCCCCGTGCCTGCCAGGAGCTATTTCTGAGCAGACAGCCAGGAGTAACCCCTGAGCAACACT
Source organism: Suncus etruscus (assembly GCF_024139225.1). Classification (NCBI taxonomy): domain Eukaryota; kingdom Metazoa; phylum Chordata; class Mammalia; order Eulipotyphla; family Soricidae; genus Suncus; species Suncus etruscus. Next base: position 95,187,739 of record NC_064857.1, on the reverse strand, counting down.
GGGTGTGGCCCAAAAACGGAAAAAAAAAAAAAAAAAAAAAAAAGAGGTTCCTTCCTCTCTCCCTTTACTCTTTTCAGATTTTCTAAACAAAACTACTTTAATTCACTAAAATAAATAAAATAAAATGCCATTTCTTTTTTTTTTGTTTGTTTTTGTTTTTGTTTTTGGGACACACCCGGCAGTGCTCAGGGGTTACTCCTGGCTGTCTGCTCAGAAATAGCTCCTGGCAGGCACAGGGGACCTTATGGGACACCGGGATTCGAACCAACCACCTTTGGTCCTGGATCAGCTGCTTGCAAGGCAAACGCTGCTGTGCTATCTCTCCGGGCCCCAAATATGTCATTTCTATTTTTTTTTTTTTTACATTTCTCACTGAAATTTTCCAGGATTACGTATTAGACATTCTAAAACATGATTTTGACCCTGAAATTCTTTGGGAGAGCATAAATTGTAGGTTTTGTTTTTTTTTTGTTTGTTTGTTTTTGTTTTTTTTTTGGTTTTTGGTTTTTGGGCCACACCCAAAAACGCTGGAGAGATAGCACAGCAGTGTTTGCCTTGCAAGCAGCCGATCCAGGACCAAAGGTGGTTGGTTCGAATCCCGGTGTCCCATATGGTCCCCCGTGCCTGCCAGGAGCTATTTCTGAGCAGACAGCCAGGAGTAACCCCTGAGCACCTCTGGGTGTGCCCCCCCCAAAAAAAAAAAAAAAAAGAAAAGAAAAAAGAAAACTCTGCTGTGCTATCTCTCCGGGCCCTTGGGTTTGGTTTTTTTTTTTTTTTTTTTGCTTTTTGTTTTTTGGGCCACACCCGGTGACACTCCTGGCTATGAGCTCAGAAATTGCTCCTGGCTTGGGGGATTGTATGGAATGCTGGGGGATCAAACCAAGGTCTGTTCTGGATCAGCCGCATGCAAGGCAAATGCCCTACAGCTGTGCTATTGCCCCGGCAGGGTTTTTTTTTTGTTTTGTTTTGTTTTGTTTAGGGTTCACACGCATCTGTGTTCAGAGGTTCCTCCTGGTTCTGTACTCAGAAGTCGCTCCTGGCAGGCTCAGGGGAACCAGTTTTTTTTTTTGTTTGTTTGTTTTGTTTTTTTTTGTTTTTTTGGTTTTTGGGACACACCCAGTGTTGCTCAGGGGTTACTCCTGGCTGTCTGCTCAGAAATAGCTCCTGGCAGGCACGGGGGACCATATGGGACACCGGGATTCAAACCAACCACCTTAGGTCCTGGATCGGCTGCTTGCAAGGCAAACACCGCTGTGCTATCTCTCCGGGCCCCAGTTTGTTCTTTTTTTATTGAAAAACAAATATACAACTTGGAATGTATGGGACAAATTGTGCCATAAGCAGATTTTAAGTGGCTAAAACAAAGTTTAAAAAGCAAGTAACAAGGGGCCGGGTAGGTGGCGCTGGAGGTAAGGTGTCTGCCTTGCAAGCGCTAGCCAAGGAAGGACCGCGGTTCGATCTCCCGGCGTCCCATATGGTCCACCCAAGCCAGGGGCGATTTCTGAGCACATAGCCAGGAGTAACCCCTGAGTGTCAAACGGGTGTGGCCCAAAAACCAAAAAAAAAAAAAAAAAGCAAGTAACAATAGGGGCCGGAGAGATAGCACAGTGGTAGGGCATTTGCCTTGCACACAGCCAACCCAGAACCTACAATGGTTCAAAAATCTTGGCATCCTATATGGTCCCCTGAGCCTGCCAGGAGTGACTTCTGAGAGCAGAGCCAGGAGTAACTCTTGAACGCTGCCAGATGTAACCCCCAACAAACAAAACTAAACTAAAAAGAGCAATTAATATTAAAAGAAAATGTTTCTGGTACCTGGATAACGCACCCATTTTGCAATAGTGCAACTTTTAAGAACATATTAGTGGCTGACTCTGAATTTGTAATCTTTTATTTGTTTGTTTGTTTGTTTTGGGTCACACCCAGCCCCTTCGATGTACAGGAGTTACTCCTGGTTCTGTGCTCAGAAGTCGCTCCTGGCAGGCACGGGGAACCATATAGGATGCTGGGATTCGAACCACTGTCTGTTTGAATCAGCTGCTTGCGAGGCAAACGCCCGCAGAACAGGGAATCTGACCTACCCTTAAGTATATTTTCTGTTCCCCTAATTCCCCTAATCACCTTCCCATGTGTGCACTCTTTCTCTCTCTCTCCCTCTCTCCCTCCCTCCCCTTCACCTCCATTTCTCCCTTTCTTTCCCTCATTCCCTGCCCCTCCCTCTCTTTCCTCTTCTCTCTCCCACCACCATACTTGGTCTATCTTGCAAATAGTACATGTTCTCATCATACATTTGCATGTGAGAGGATGAAAGTAATGGTGCTCAACTAAACATTTTACTTTTTTTTTTTTTTTTTTTTTTTTTGGTTTTTGGGCCACACCTGGCGGTGCTAAAGTGTTACTCCTGGCTGTCTGCTCAGAAATAGCTCCTGGCAGGCACTGGGGGACCATATGGGACACCGGGATTTGAACCAACCACCTTTGGTCCTGGATTGGCTGCTTGCAAGGCAAACGCTGCTGTGCTATCTCTCCGGGCCCAACGTTTTACTTATTAGTTTATGAACCACATGAATAATTTTGTTTGGGAGCTATACCCAGCAGTGCTTAGGGCTTACTCCTGCCCTGCACTCAAGAGATCACTCCTAGTAGTGATATGGGGAAACTATATGTTGTGCTGGGGATAGAACTCAGGTTGGCCCTGTGCAAGGTAAATAACCTACCCAGCTGCTAATCCATATGAAATTTTTTGTTTGTTTGTTTTTTGGGGGGGGCCACACCCGGCAGTGCTCAGGGGTTACTCCTGGCTGTCTGCTCAGAAATAGCTCCTGGCAGGCATGGGGGACCATATGGGACACCGGGATTCGAACCAACCACCTTTGGTCCTGGATCGGCTGCTTGCAAGGCAAACACCACTGTACTATCTCTCCGGGCCCTCCATATGAATTTTTTAACTGGGACTTTAATCATATTCTGGAAATTTTGTAACATGGAACTGTATTTAATCTTGGTTTATATTCCTAAATTTCTGTGATTTAACCCTTCTGTAACTTGAACCATAACACAAGGAAAAGATTTCTATATCTAGGGATTTCTATCCTTTCCACTCAGTTCACGTAGCATTGAAGGTCTTTTAAAAGCCCTCAAGTGATTTCTCCTATGCAGTAAACCCTCACGGAAAAAATTAATCACGTTTTCCTAAAATTCAACAATTCTTTTTGTTTTTGTTTATGTTTTTTGGCCACACCTGGTGACACTCCTGGGTTACTCCTGGCAATTCGCTCAGAAATTGCTCCTGGCTTGGGGGCCATATGGGAAACCCTGGGTTCGAACTGTGGGTTCGTCTTAGGCTAGCGTGCACAAGGCAGACGCCTTACGGCTCGTGCCACCACTCCGCCCCAAATTCAACAATTCTTTATATTCTCTCTACCCATTCAGTTATATAATATTTATCAAAATGTACCCACAAGTAGTGAGAGTGGTAAAACAAAAAGATTTCTTTGGAAACTATACAGAGTGTATTTAAATTATTTCTGCTTTTAATATGTTCTACTTTTATGTTTTGTGTGTTTTGAGATTGTATGTGAGATCATTTGGAATGATCAAAATTCTCAATAGAAATCAATGATCATTAAAAAAATATTTATCAAAATGTGAAGTGTAAGAGTGTTAGCTGGCTACCTCAAAATATTTTCCCTCTACAGTTTAGACGCAAGGGTCTCAAACTCGAGGCCCATGCGCCATTTGTGGCCCTCCGTACAACATTTTGTGGCCCTGCCCTAGAGGAATCTTTTTTTGTTTTGTTTTAGTTGTTTGGGTCACACCCCCCAATGTTCAAGGCTTACTACTGACTTTGCACTCAAGGATCACCCCGACTTTGCCTCCTGTGGCCCCTAGGTAAATTGAGTTTGAGACCCCTAGACTGATAGCACAGCAAGTAGGGAATTTGCCTTGTATACAGCCAACCTGGGTTTCATTCCCAACATCTTATATGTTCTCCCAAGCCTGCCAGAAGTAATTTCTGAGCACAGAGCCAGGAGGAACATTGAACACAACTGGGTGTGGCCTAAAAGCTAAACCAAAAAAAATTTCCCCTTTCTACAAAGGACTTGGGTATTAAGAAGTATTTTTTTTGGTTTTGTTTTGTTTTAAGAAATAATTTTTTAGGCCTGGAGAGAGAGCACAGCGGTAGGGCGTTTGCCTTGCAAGCGGCCAACCCAGGACTGACGGTTGAATCCCAGCATCCCATATGGTCCCCCATGCTGGCCAGGATCGATTTCTGAGCACAGAGCCAGGAGTAACCCTTGAGTGTCACTGGGTGTGGCCCCCAAAAAACAAAATATAAATAAAAAATAAATAATTTTTAAATGAAATTTCCACATAGTACATATTAAAAAAGACTAAAGCTAGACACAGTGGAGGGAAACTCATCTAAGATTAATGTTTTGATTGAGACATTAAAAGCAGGAAGGGCTGACATTGGACAGAAATCAAGCCAGAGAAACATCTCAAATTCTTTAGGGCTGGTCTTTGGGAATTTGGCTCCATTGTTGTTGGTTTTTTTTTATCATGGTGAGTAGGCAGAAGGTCAAATGTATATTGAAATAAAGTTATCAGTACTTTTTAATTTAATTTTTATTTAAGCACCATGATTAAAAATATGATTGTAGTTGGGCTTCAGTCATAAATAGAAGACCCCCTTCACCAGTGCAACATTCCCACCACCAATGCCCGCCCCTCCTTCCCATCTCCTGCCTGTATTCAAGAGAGGCATTTTACTACAGTTTATTTTTTTTTTAAGTTTAGTAAGCTGTGGGCAGGCGAGGTCTGCCTTGCAAGCGCTAGCCAAGGAAAGATCACAACTGCGGTTCAATCCCCCTGCGTCCCATATGGTCCCCCCAAGCCAGGGGCAATTTCTGAGCACTTAGCCAGGAATAACCCCTGAGCATCAAACAGGTGTGGCCCGAAAAACAAAACAAAACAAAAAGTTTAGTAAGCTGGGTTTTTTTTCTTTTCTTCTTAAAGGATAAGTGTTAAAGAAAAATACAGTAGAAATAGTGTGAGAGTGGCAATCATCATTGTTTGCATAGATCCAGCAAAATATGAAGAAAATGGGAAAAAAAAAAAAAAAAACCTTGGCCTAATTACAAGGAGGCCTCATCCCTGAAGTTTTCTGGCATAAGACCAACTCTGGGCTCCAGGCTTACCAGGCTCCTCAACCCCTGAGATTCTCCGTGGCCCGGTGAAACTTTTTCTTTTTTTTTTTTTGGTTTTTGGTTTTTGGGCCACACCCAGTGTTGCTCAGGGGTTACTCCTGGCTGTCTGCTCAGAAATGGCTCCTGGCAGGCACGGGGGACCATATGGGACACCGGGATTCGAACCAACCACCTTTGGTTCTGGATTGGCTGCTTGCAAGGCAAATGCCTCTGTGCTATCTCTCTGGGCCCCGGTGAAACTTTTTCGCACATTAGCTGTTGTTGATGTCAGGTTCCTATAGTTAAAGATTCTAGTTAGAAACAAGTTACAGGGAATGTTGGACTTGTTCCCTCGGCCCCCAGATGCACCGATATCAATACTTTTAAATCTACATATCAACTTAAGTATTTGTGATTTTATTAATCGTTACTGCTAAAACTGAGTAAGAATGAATTAAATACTTAAAATTTATAGTACTGGGGGTCAGCGTGATAACACAGTGGGTAGGGCTTGTAAGCGCTGACTTGGATTTGATCCCCACACTGCTTACTGTTCCTCCACCAGGAGTGATCCCTGAGCACAAACCAGGTGTAAGTACTGAGTACAACTGAGTACAACAATGGCTTCCCAATTTTTTTTTTATCACACAGAACACATACTTTGCAATCAGAAAGTCCAGTTTTGCTCCCAGGTATGCATAGAATTAAGTGCTCAGAGCTTCACTGAAATAATGTGTGTGCTTTTATCTGTCAGTTTCTGATCATTGTTGGTTTCTTTTTTTTTTTTTTTTTGTGGTTTTTTTGGGTCACACCCGGCAGTGCTCAGGGGTTATTCCTGGCTCCAGGCTCAGAAATTGCTCCTGGCAGGCACGGGGGACCATATGGGATGCCGGGATTCGAATCGATGATCTCCTGCATGAAAGGCAAACAAACGCCTTACCTCCATGCTATCTCTCCGGCCCCCATTGTTGGTTTCTTAAGTGGAGTAGTATGCAAGGCAAATTTATTTGTTTACTTTTATTTTTGCTGTGCCAAGAATCAAGGACCAGGGCCGGGCGGTGGCGCTAAAGGTAAGGTGCCTGCCTTGCGTGCGCTAGCCTTGGACGGACCGCGGTTCGATCCCCCGGTGTCCCATATGGTCCCCCAAGCCAGGAGCAACTTCTGAGCACATAGCCAGGAGTAACCCCTGAGCGTTACGGGGTGTGGCCCAAAAACAAAAAAAAAAAGAATCAAGGACCTCCAAGGCAAGGCAAGTATTCTATCATTGTGCTATGTTCTCTCCCTGTTTTTATTTTTCATGAAAATAATGTATTTAGGGGCCTGAGAGAGTGAGTTAGGCACTTGCCTTGCATGTAGCCAACGTGGATTTAATTCCTGGCATCAAATATGATTTCCCTCCCTCAGCCCACCAGGAGTGATCTCTAAGTATAGAGCCAAAAATCAGCCCTGAGCACCACTGGTGCAGCTGAAAAACAAATTAAAAAAGGTTTGGGGTCAGAGTGATAGCACAGCAGGTAGGGTGTTTGCCTTACATGTGGCCTACATCCTATTGATCCCTGGCATCCCATTTGTTCCCCCGAGGCTGTCAGGAGTAACCCCTGAACACAGCTGGGTGTGGCCCTCCAAAAATTTTTTTTATTCCTGTTCCCCACCCATGCATGCTTGCCATGGTCATCATTGCTGATATCATTATAATGGAATGGGGGCTGGGAGGTTCTCATATCACAGCTGTGCTGCTTCCCGGGGCTCACACACCAAGTAGCGGTGTTCATACACTGCCCAGCTAATCACTGAGTTTTGTACACTATTTTACAGTGGATGTAAACCAGTTGGCCTCAAGTACTTGCAGTTTTTGCTCTGTAGTTGACAAATTCTTTCATCTTTTTCCTTGACTTTAGAATGGCGAGAGTGTCTTGGTTGAAGTTGCAGATGGACCTTTTGGGAGTAACGAAAAGGTAGGAATAGAATTCAGTTTTGAATGCCTGCCAATGTCTGTGTTACAGCCATGAATAGTCGGCCTTCCTCTGTAGTGTGTTGGTCATAGTGCACATTAAGGTATTGTAAAACATTTTTCTTCACAAAAATATGGCCCTTTCCTTAGTTATTCTCAATCTTTAAATACCTGTTGACTTGGGTTTCATCCTAGAATGATGGAAACTTGGTGGATGCCACTGCTCAGCCCTCAGCTCCCCATGAGAAAGTAAGGATTGTATTTCAGATATGTTCATTGGACTTTATATCATGCCCTTTGAGACAGGACTCTTCTTTGGGAGAAAAGAAAATTACATTATTTTAAAAAATCTATATTAAGTCCCATAGTTGGTAAAAACGGGGGGAAAGTTTAGGTGTGGGGATAATGGGTAATACTGTTACCCCTACATGTGTGTTGGATTTTATTTTTTCAAGACTACAGTATCTGTCAGACTTTCTAAATGTTCAGAATAAATGTATGTATAAGTTAGTGTTCTCTGGTTTCAAGTCCTTCTACAATGCCAGTCTTTTTAATGTTAAAATAGTTACTCTAACATCAATTCTTCTCTTTCTAAAAGATAATAGCAGAGTCCAAATAAGGCTTATGGCTGCTTTTGAAAAAAAAAATGTATTACAGATACCGATACTCATCAAGATTCCTAAGCCGGCCTTTTTCTCAGTAATGAGTACGTGCTCCCTGCCATTTTCATTGGTGGGTTTTGGAGACATAGTTGTGCCAGGTAAGTAATTGTAGTTACTTCAGCAAAAACATGCTGATGGTTTAAGCATATCATAAGTGTAGTTCTGTTAAAAGTGATCTATTCTTTTTTTTTTTTTTTTGGTTTTTTGGGCCACTCCTGGCAGTGCTCAGGGGTTACTCCAGGCTGTCTGCTCAGAAATAGCTCCTGACAGGCACGGGGGACCATATGGGACACCGGGATTCGAACCAACCACCTTTGGTCCTGGATCGGCTGCTTGCAAGGCAAACGCCGCTGTGCTATCTCTCCGGGCCCAAAAGTGATCTATTCTTTATTAAATATTTCTGGCTATAGTTAAAATTGACATTAGTAGCAAAGACAGAAAGTCATTTAAGGGATGAAAAAAATAGTGCACTGGGTCAGGCACTTGCATGCAACCTACCTGAATTCCAAACCCTGAGCCCCACCAGGAGTGATCCATGAGCACAGAGCCAGTATGGTGCTTCACTCCTTTACCCCTCCCAAAAGAAGGGGTCAAAGATAATCCTAATAATGAAAATTACCAAAGTGCGTCTCTAATGGCCAAAGACAAAAAGCATGTCTTGGAAAAAAAAATATAGGATCAGTTTGACCTTCCCCAAGAAAGTCTATATTTGTATCTCAAAATATTTTATCAAGGGCCAGAGACGATAGTACAGCTGGTAAGGTTTATCTTGCACATGGTCAACCTTGGTTTGATTCCCAGCACACTGTCCTGAGACACACTAAGCTGGTCATAATCAAGAGGAGAAATAGTTGGAAGTCAGCTTGTAGGACTCTACATTGTAGAAAAATAAGAGCATATGGTGGAATTCTTAGCTCCCAGCATGACTTTGTTCCTGTACTTCTTCTCTGGGCTCTGTAGATGAATTCAACCACCAGCCCACTTACAAGATTTTTGGGAATCATGACTAAGACAAATTTATCCACTCTAGCTTTTCTTAGTTTCCCTGTATATTAACTGCTTGATAAGACAAGAGAATTGGCTCTTCTGAAAAATGTCTCTTCGTTTATTTAGTAAAGTTGAATAGACAACGATAAGCTAACAGTGTTGCTTTGTGAGTTGGCATAGCAAAGTCCATTGTAGCAACTGTAGTTCAATGAATTTCCTCTCTTGTAATTGATAGAGAAAGCACTTTATTGAGTAACCTTAATGTTTCCTAAATACCTTTTAAACTAAATCCTGATTCACCAGCTCTATGCCAGATACTAAATATAAAATCATGCATGTTGCACTTAGCAAAGAACTGATAAAATGCTAGATTTCCAGGAAGGCAGTTCAAAAGACCAGAAGTGTGTGCCAGAGTCCTGGATTTGAGCCCTGGCACTGTGTGTTTCCCCCAGAACTGCCTCAAGTCAGGTGTAGTCCTTAAGTCTGCTGAGTGTGGTTTGGGGATTCCTCTGCACCTGATGGGCCACTCCAGGAGATAATTCGCCCAATGTGTAATATGGTTTGGTACTTGTATCTTGCGTTGAGGTACTGTTAGGATCTAGTAGTGCTGAAGGACAACCAGGGCCATACCCAACAGTGCATGGGCATCCATGTGGTGCCAGATGAAATTTGGATCCTCATGTTTGCAAGGCATTACTTTACCCCTTTTATTGAGCTATCTATCAGCTCCCAAATATTACATTCCTGTGTATGTGTAAAATAAAATAATTTTATTTAGGAAAAACGAGGAAAGATAGAGGGAGAGAGAAATAAAAATAATTTTGTTTTGTTTTGTTTTTGTTTTTGGGTCACACCCGGCAGTGCTCAGGGGTTACTCCTGGCTGTCTGCTCAGAAATAGCTCCTGGCAGGCACAGGGGACCATATGGGACACCGGGATTCGAACCAACCACCTTTGATTCTGGATCAGCTGCTTACAAGGCAAACGCTGCTGTGCTATCTCTCTGAGCCCATAAAAATAAATTTAAGAGAGAATGCAATAGGGTTTTTTTTACAGAGGAGAAAAAGTAAAAGAAAATACTATGAAGTAAAAGAAATTATACATCCCTAAATATTATGTTCTTTTTGTGGGGGCACACCCAGTGACGCTCAGGTGTTACTCCTGGCTATGTGCTCAGAAATTGCTCCTGGCTTGGGGGACCATATGGGATGCCAGGGAATTGAACCACAGTCCGTCCTAGGCTAGTGCAGGCAAGGCAGATGCCTTACCGCTTGTGCCACTGCTCCGGCCCCTAAATATTACATCCTTGAAATAAATGTTGAAGGTACCTGACAGAAATAAATTCCTTGAAGAGCAGTTTTTGACAGTATGTGTCTTAATTCTAAGCTAAATTGGGCAGGCAGGAGTAAGGCAAAATGCAGAGGTGGATGTGTGCCACACCTAGCAGTGCTCAGGCCTTATTTCTGACTCTACTCATGAGTCACTCCTAATGATGTTTAGGGAACCATATGTGATACCAGGGATCATACCCAGGTCATCTATATTCAAAATAAGTACCTTAATCCTTGAAGTATTTCTCTGGCCCTGAAAACTATATTTTTATTTATTTATTTTTTGGTTTTGGGGCCATACCCAGTGACTTCAGGGGTTACTCTTGGTTATGTACTCAGAAATCGCTCCTGGCTTGGGGAACCATATGGGATGCCCAGTCCATCCTGGGTCAGCTGCATGCAAGGCAAACCACTGTGCTATCACTCTGCCCCCCTGAAAGACTATATTAAAAATGTTTTTTGTAGTGAGGAAAAAAGGTGCCAGAGTGATAGCCTAACCAGTAGGGTGCTTGCTTTACATGCTACTGACAGGAATTTGATGCCTGGCATCCCATATGGTCCAACAAGTGTAATTCCTGAGTGAAGAGCCAAGAATAACCCCTGAGCACCACTGGGTGTGGCCCCAAAACAAAACAAAAAACCAAAAATAATTTTTTTCAAGGCCAAAAATGTGGTTCTGAAGCAAGTATAGTAAAAATAGAAAGGAACTATCAAGAAACTTATTTGATGAATACTGTAAAGACCAAATAAATTAATTTAAACAAGCACTAAAGATAGGAGAATCATTTTGTGATTTGAAATCATTAACTTTCATTCTTGCTGTTTCATGTCAGTGTTTAATGAGTAGGACCTGAGACTTTTTTGAGCAATTCAACAGAAATAGGTACTGAAATGGTTGTTCTGCACTGCATGCAGCGGATGGAGCCTTAGATTCTCTTGCTGGCACCAGTGGTCCCAGGCACCTCTAGGATCAGCACCCAAGTAACCAGCTAGGAGTAGCCCCGAAGTACTGTTGGGTGTCACCCAGTGCCCTAAGCAGATTTAAGAAGGTTGGATCATATTAGGAATATTTTCTGATCATAGTGGTATGAAACTAGAAAATATTAATAGGAGAGAACTAGGAAGTTAATAGACATGGACATTAAACAACACATTCCAGAACAACCATTGAACCAATTAAATATTAACAAGAAGGGGCCAGGGGGAGCAAAGAGATAGCATGGATGTAAGGCATTTGCCTTGCATGCAGAAGGATAGTGGTTCAAATCCTGGAATCCCATATGGTCTCCCAAGCCTGCCAAGAGCGATTTCTGAGCCTAGAGCCAGGAGTAACTCCTGAGTGCTGCAGGGTGTGACACACAAAAAAATAAAAAATAATAAAATAAAGAAGGGGCAGGAGAGATAGCATGGAAGTAAGGTGTTTGCCTTGCATGCTGAAGGACAGTGGTTCAAATCCTGGCATCCCATATGGTTCCCCGAGCCTGCCAGGAATGATTTCTGAGCGTAGAGCCAGAAGTAACTCCTGAGTGCTGTCAGGTGTGACCCAAAAACCAAAAAAAGAAAAGGAAAGTATTAACAAGAAATCCCTTGGCATAGCTCTTTGGTGGGACACTTCTTACAGAGGTTGAGTATTGAGTCCCTGGCACAGTGCCACATGTCAAATTTTATATCTTTTGGCATCCACAGCACCACAATAAAGTATGCAATGCTGATACATGCTGCAACTACGTGTGTTTGTGAGAGAGACAGACAAGCAGGCAGACAGACAGAGAGAGAGAGAGAGTGTGTGTGTGCTATAGTAACTAAATGTCCCCCTCCCCAGTAAACTCAATAACTAAATATGCAACACTTACCAAGCAGTACACCCAAAATATGTAACCACCTCCCCATCTCTGCAACAATAACAAAGGAAAGGGAGGAAATAACAAATGTCTTCAAACAGACAGAAAACAGAGTACAGCATTTCAAAACTTACAACATGAAGAAGCATTTGTTAGAGCAAAGTGTACAGTTACAAGCACAAACATTAAAAAATTAGAATTCGGGGCTGGAGAGATAGCATGGAGGTAAGGCGTTTGCCTTTCATGCAAGAGGTCATCGGTTCGAATCCCAGCGTCCCATATGGTCCCCTGTGCCTGCCAGGAGCAATTTCTGAGCATGGAGCCAGGAGTAACCCCTGAGCACTGCCGGGTGTGACCCAAAAAAAAAAAAAATAAAAAAAAAAATTAGAATTCGGGGCCGGGCGGTGGCGCTGGAGGTAAGGTGCCTGCCTTGCCTGCGCTAGCCTAGGACGGACCTCGGTTCGATCCCCCGGTGTCCCATATGGTCCCCCAAGAAGCCAGGAGCAACTTCTGAGCGCATAGCCAGGAGTAACCCCTGAGCGTCACAGGGTGTGGCCCAAAAACCAAAAAAAAAAAAAAAAAAAAAAATTAGAATTCGGGGCCGGGAAGGTGGCGCTAGAGGTAAGGTGTCTGCCTTACAAGCACTAGCCAAGGAACTGACCGCGGTTCGATCCCCCGGCGTCCCATATGGTCCCCCCAAGCCAGGGGTGATTTCTGAGCACATAGCCAGGAGTAACCCCTGAGCGTCAAACGGGTGTGGCCCAAAAACAAAACAAAACAAAACAAAACAAAAATTAGAACTCTCTCAATATAGCTGTATATCTACAAGAGTTAGAAACCAAAGAGAAAGTCTAAAGTTAGTCTAAAGTTAGCAAAAAGAAGGAAATAATAAAATTTAGAACAAAAACTGAACAGGAAAATAATTTTTAAAATTAGCAAAACTTTTTTTAAGAGTTGGTTCTTTGATTTTTGGGTTTGTTTGTTTTCGGGTCACATCAGAAGTTACTCCTGGCTCTGAGCTCAGAAATTGCTCCTGGAAGGCTCAGGGAACCATATGGGATGCCAGGAATTGAACCAGGTCAGCCATGTGCAAGGCAAACACCCTACCGCTGTGCTATCGCTCTGGCCCCAGAGTTGGTTCTTTGAAAAGATAAATTTAGCTGACAAATCTTTAGCTGAACTAATGAAGAAAAAAGATGGGACCCAAATCAATAAAGCTATAAATATTTATAAGAGGTGATACTATAACTGATACCATAGAAATATTGACAAGTTTTTTCTGGGGCATTATAAGATGCTTGCTTTGCATTTGCCCAATCCCATTCTATCCCTGGCAACACTGTCGATTTCCTGAACTCTTCCAGAAGTGATTCCTCATCACAGAGCCAGAAGTAAAGATTAGTCCTTAAGCACTGCAAGGAGTGGCCCAAAAACCAAGAAACAAATTTAACAATTTTTCATGACATGGACTATTAGATATCTAATAAAAGTTAAGGATTTTGTTTTGGATTGGTTTGGGGACTCCACTCCTGGTTCTATATTCAGAAATCACTACTGGGTTTTTTGGGATTGAACCCCGGATAGCCATATGCAAGATAATGGCTTTGGAAAATGTCTAAATATTAAAAGATTTTTTAAAAATCACAAAAATTTTCCCATAATTTGGGGTACTTTTTGGGGGCTAGGGGATTTGGGTCATACTCTGTAATACTCCTGGTTCTGCTCCCAGAGTCCATATGGGATGCTGGGCATTAAACCAAGGTCAGCCATGTGTAAAGCTAGCTCCCTAACCACTGTACTGTCATTCCCATCCCTGATTTGAGATATTTTAATGTTTTATGATAAGTAAAGGTTAAATACAATATAAAATACATTGATGTCATAATTAACAGTTGAATTTGTGTTGATATATTTTAAAAATAACACAAAATGCTTTGTTTTAGGTTTGTTGGTTGCATACTGTAGAAGATTTGATGTTCACAATGGTTCTTCTGTATACTACATTTCTTCCACAATTGGTAATTTTTTATTATGTTGTATTATATTTGAAAAGGTAGAGATATGAAAATAACGACAAGATGGTCTGGATTATAATTCAGCTGTGTTAATAAGACAAGTATTTCTCTATTAAAGAGGTGTAATTGGGGCTATGGAAATGACTCAAAGCAAGTGTTTTCTGTGTGGGAGCCCTGGGTTCAGTCCTTGGGTCCTCTGTGCATTGGTGGGAGTTTACCCCTCACACACAGCGAGGGGGTTGTAATTACATTTCCTATTATTTCATAGGATTTTTTAGAGGTTTTGTGTGTTTGCTGGCGGGGGAGGGGGAATCCCAGTAATGTGTAGAGGGTACTCCTGGCTCTGCCCTCAGGAATTACTCCTAGTGGGGGCCATATGGGATATTGGATCATATGGGTCATCCACATGCAGTGCAAGTGCCCTACCTGTTTACCTTGCACATGGCTGACCTGGGTTCATATGGTCCCCCAAACCCACCACAAGTGATCCCTGAGTGGCCTGAGTACAGCTGGTTGTGGTTAAAAAAAAATTCTATTTTTAAAAAGGAAGAAAAATGGGAGCCGGCGAGATAGCATGGAGGTAAGGTGTTTGCCTTCCATGCAGAAGGACGCGCAGAAGGATGGTGGTTCGAATCCCGGCATCCCATATGGTCCCCTGTGCCTGCCAGGGGCGATTTCTTTCTTTTTTTTTTTTTTTTTTTTTTTTGGTTTTTGGGCCACACCCTGCGGCGCTCAGGGGTTATTCCTGGCTATCTGCTCAGAAATAGCTCCTGGCAGGCACGGGGAACCTTATGGGACACCGGGATTCGAACCAACCACCTTTGGTCCTGGATCGGCTGCTTGCAAGGTAAACGCCGCTGTGCTCTCTCCGGGCCCCAATTTCTGAGTGTAGAGCCAGGAGTAACCCCTGAGCACTGCTGGGTGTGACCAAAAAAAAAAAAAAGGAAGAGAAATGATCATATATATTTGGTATAATCTTACTCAAGAAGCCCAGGAAATCTATACTTTATATTAGAAAAACTTTCTAAAACAAGTCTTTGTCCATGACTGCTGCAAGCCGTTTTTCAGACTCTATGTCACAGGCTGAAACTGTGCTCTGGATTTTATCCCCTACCCAGACTATTTCAAAAAACTTAAAGGGGATATGTACATTTCTTCGTATATTTTCTTAGATATATTTCCTTAATAGGTATGATTTGTATTGTGTATTTCCTTATGTAGATTTAGTTTTCCCATCTCTTTTATGGATTTGTTTAGTAAGAAATTCTAGTAGGTAAATTTCTTTTGGGTTCTGAGTTCATGTTAGAACCAGGTCATAGGGGTTGTTTGGCTTGTTATTTTTACCCCAATGTGCATCAGTAGTATCATGTGGCATTGTTCCTTTTTACATAGGCACATTAAAATGGGAAAATCTTTTTTTTTTTTTGGTTTTTGGGCCACACCGGGTGATGCTCAGGGGTTACTCCTGGCTCTCTGCTCAGAAATAGCTCCTGGCAGGCATGGGGACCATATGGGACACTGGGATTCGAACCAACCACCTTTGGTCCTGGATCAGCTGCTTGCAAGGCAAACACCGCTGTGCTATCTCTCCGGGCCCAAATAATAATTTTTTTAAAAAGTCTTTGTAAGCACAGGTTTTAGTTATCGAAGACATGGAACAGGGGCCAGAGCGATAGCACAGCGGTAAGGCCTTGCACTCAGCCTACACAGGGAAGACCCTGGTTCGAATCCTGGCATCTCATATGGTCCCCCGTGCCTGCCAGAAGTGACTTCTGAGCACAGAGCCAGTAGTAACTCCTGAGTGCTGCCAGGTGTGACCCAAAAACAAACAAAAAAGACATGGAACAGCTCAACATCCATATTTTTGGAGGGGAGTGGTTGACGAGGTTGGGGTGGGCACACCTAGCAGTGTGCTGAGGCATCACTCCTCTTAGATTCAAAGAAGCATAAGTACCTTAACACCTGTAGTATCTCTCTGGCCCCAATTCAGCATCCTTTTTAGTGTTGTAATTGGGTTTTCTTGAATCATTATCATTATTGAAATACTAGCTGGTTTCCAACTTTTTTAAGACAATTTGTAAAATGTCTTTCCTAATTACTTGTCCAGGAAAGCAAGGAAACTATAAAACAAAGTCATTAGGGTAAAACTGTCTTCAGAAATAGTTGAAAACCAATACTTTAGTGTGAGAGTTAAAAATTTATCTTTGGGGGGCCGGAGAGATAGCATGGAGGTAAGGCGTTTGCCTCTCATGCAGGAGGTCATCGGTTCGAATCCCGGCGTCCCATATATGGTCCTCCCGTGCCTGCCAGGAGCAATTTCTGAGCCTGGAGCCAGGAATAACCCCTGAGCACTGCCGGGTGTGACCCAAAAACCACAAAAAAAAAAAAAAAAAAAAAAAAAATTTATCTTTGGGGCCAGAAATATAGTATGTCACCAAGAGTGATTCCTGAGTGCAGAGCCACAAGTAACCTCTGAGCATTGCCAGATATGGCCCCAAAACAAAGTTAAACAAAACAAAAAACAATCCATCTTTGGGGGCCAGAGAGATATCATGGAGGAAGGGTGTTTGCCTTGCATGCAGAAACATGATGGTTCGAATCCTGGCATCCCATATGGTCCCCCGAGCCTGCCAGGAGCAATTTCTGAGCGTAGAGCAAGGAGGAACCCCTGAGCGCTGCCAGGTGTGACCCAAAAACAAAAAAAATCCATCTTTGTTTACATATGGAAATGACTGATGCATGGTATTCTCCTTGTAGCCTATGCTGTTGGAATGATAGTCACATTTGTTGCTTTGGTGCTGATGGAAAAGGGACAACCTGCCCTCCTCTATTTAGTACCTTGCACACTCATCACTGTCGCAGTTGTTGCTTGGATACGTAAGGAAATGAAAATGTTCTGGAAAGGTAGCAGCTATCAGGTATGTGCTTTTACTTCAGTTGCTGGGTTATTTTCTGACATAGTTCGGTGACTAACCTCATCTGGGAACTACCTATATATAGCAAAACTTTATAGGCCAGAAAGGTACCTTGGAACTGTGCAAATCCGAAGTTTTTTTCCACTGCTAATTCCCTTAACTGTCCATCTGCTTCCTCATCAGTTTCCATCCCCATTCGTCTATCAAAGCCAAAACCTGGTGTGTGACTCAAGGTAAAATCACCGCAAAGCAGTAGAAAGTCATCAGGGAAAAATCAAAACAGCCTTTTAGCACTGTTTCTCAAAGTACCCACCAAAAAAGTTGACTTCACAAAAGATAACTCTCTACTTAAAATAGTACTGAATATGGAGACAGAAATTGGATGTTTATAGTAAGAGTCTGGGCCCCCTGAGCATTACTTAACCGACTTCTCCCTAGTCCACTCCCAAAATGGCTATGTTGAGGGGAAAAAGAAAGTAGATTCTGCTTCAAAGCAGCCTCTTACAAAAGGAAAAATTATTGCAGTTTTACACAAAGCAAGAACAGACATCAAGACACAGTAAGCAACTGATTGTAGGAAAGCCCAAATGAAAAATGTGGGACGGTGGTACAGTATTGATTCTACATTTCTCACTTTTGTGGTGTGATGTTTTCACTTTGTGAGTAAAGTCACTCAGAATGTAATATAGGGGTGGGGCCGGTGAGGTGGCACTAGAGGTCAGGTGTCTGCCTTGCAAGCGCTAGCCAAGGAAGGACCGCGGTTCGATCCCCTGGCATCCCATATGGTCCCCCCAAGCCAGGGGCAATTTCTGAGCGCTTAGTCAAGAGTAACCCCTGAGCATCAAACAGGTATGGCCCCCCAAAAAAAGAATATTGTAAAAGGGGGCCAGAGAGATAACATGCATGCCTTGCATGCAGAAGGACGGTGGTTTGAATCCTGGCATCCCATATGGTCCCCCCAAGCCAGGGGTAATTTCTGAGCACCTAGCAGGAGTAACCCCTGAGCATCAAATGGGTGTGGCCCGAAAAACCAAAAATTCTAAAACAAACAAAAAGAATGTAAAATAGGGGCCAGAGCCGTAGCACAAGCTGTAGGGCATTTGCCTTGCACACGCTAACCAAGGACAGATCGTGATTCGATCCCCCTGTGTCCCATATGGTCCCCCAAGCCAGGAGCGATTTCTGAGCACATAGCCAGGAATAATCCCTGAGTATCACCAGGTGTGGCCCAAAAACCAAAAAAACAAATACCAAAATGTAAAATAACACATAATAATAAAAAAATGGAGTCTGTTGCTATATTGCCTATATTTGAATTGTTATTTTTATTAATTATTAGCCTTGTGACTTTAGGTAAGTTACTTAGTTCTTATTGCTTTATTTTTCTTCATTGTAAAATACAATAACTATAGTTAAGAGGGTTGTAATAGGGCCTGGAGAGATAGCACAGTGGCGTTTGCCTTGCAAGCAGCAGATCCAGGACCAAAGGTGGTTGGTTCGAATCCCGGTGTCCCATATGGTCCCCCATGCCTGCCAGGAGCTATTTCTGAGCAGACAGCCAGGAATAACCCCTGAGCACCGCCGGGTGTGGCCCAAAAAAACAGAAAAAAAAAAAAAAAAAAAAAACGAGGGTTGTAATATATACAGATTACTTACTAATGTAGTATGTAATTTATCATAAGCACTGTAAGTGATACAATGGTAGGAATTTACTTTTTTGGTTTGGTTTATTTGTTGGTTGGTTTTTGTTTGTTTGTTTGGTTTTTGGTTTTTGAGCCACTCCCGGCAGCACTCAGGGATTACTCCTGGCTCTATGCTCAGAAATCGCTCCTGGCAGGCACAGGGGACATATGGGATGCCGGGATTTGAACCACCATCTGTCCTGGGTCGGCCTATTGCAAGGCAAACACCCTACTGCTGTGCTATCTCTCCAGCCCTGTTATTTTTCAATACAATTAACTAGGTATCCATTATCCTTGCTCAGATATTAAAACTTGCGCTCTCTTTTTTAATCTGGCTACTTTAAATTGTCAAGGTCTTTGATAGCCATGCCAAGGAGATGGATGGCTTAAAGGACCTAAGCATATGTTTTGAATGCTCCTGGTGTCATGTTGTGCCCCAAGCACCATTGGGAACAACTTTGAGCACTGGTCTGGGAGTAGCCTCTGATGAATACAGCTGAATGTAGCTCAACGCCTAAATAACTATTTGATAGCTTTCATAGGCCAAGCTTGTAGGGGAGATATTTAAATGCAGACATTTTCCTACTGTGCAATACATTTTAAAATACAAAGAAACTTTTTTGTTTTGGGGCCACACCCAGTGGCATTCAAGGGTTGCTCATAGCTCTGCTATCAGAAATTACTCCTGGCAGCCTTGGGGATTATATGGGATTCACGGGATCGAACCCAATTGGCTTCATGCATGGCTAATATCCTACATGCTGACATTTGCAGAAACTTTAAACCAGCTAATTGTATATATAATAAACTAGTCAGAAGACTATGGCTTCCCTGAAAACTACTGATTTCGAAACCCATGGAGATTTGTACCTTCACAAAATCATTCTCCCATTAATGTGAAAGAGAAAATGTCTTGTTGGTTTTTTCCTGTTTCTAAAATCAAATTTTAACTTAACTGGGACATAATGTACTGGCAGTTTGGGCATCACATCCAACAAGTTACTTAATCTACCAATAATTTCCCCCTCTGTAAAATAAGGTTGAATGTCCAGATAGGTAGAAGAACCTACAATTTATAGTTGTGGGCCATCCCAAGATGTGACAATTTAATTACATTTGACATCCAAGAAATTTGGTAGAGACTTTAAAAGGAGAACAGGGAACCTTAGCATACCTGGTCAATGGAGGGAGTGTGGGCTTGGAGCAAACTAGGAGTGACCAGAGGCAGCTGGAAATAGTCCTTAGCAAGTTACTGGTTCTTTGAAGTGAACAGTAGACTCCGTTCAGACTCTGTTCCCTCCAGTACAGGAGCTCACATGGTCAGACAGTCTCTGTCTCTGAAACACACCATATGTAATGACCCATTCAAATTGGCCTTTGCCAAGGGGAATACCAAGAGTTTCTTATTGAAGTCAGGGTTCAACTTTTCCATTTGAAAAAACCTTTATGGGGCCCGGAGAGATAGCACAGCAGCGTTTGCCTTGCAAAAAGCCGATCCAGGATCAAAGGTGGTTGGTTCGAATCCCGGTGTCCCATATGGTCCCCCGTGCCTGCCAGGAGCTATTTCTGAGCAGACAGCCAGGAGTAACCCCTGAGCACCGCCGGGTGTGGCCCAAAAACCAAAAGAAAAAAAAAAAGAAAAAACCTTTATGAATAATAAATACCTTTAACAATATTAAATACTAACATCTGCCTTTAGCATAGACTTTTGTGTATATCCTCCTAACTTGATGGCTTCTGGGTGTTACAATCCCAGTTTCAAGTGTTTCCACATTGTGAATTCTCAGCTAATGTTACAGAAATTCTTCATGCAGATCAATTATATTTGTTTTTGGGTTTTTTTGTTTGTTTTGGAGTCGAACCCAGCGGCGCTCAGGGGTTACTCCTGGCTCTATGCTCAGAAATAGCCCTCAGCAGGCTCGGGACCATATGGGATGCCGGGATTCGAACCACAGTACTTTTGCATGCGAGACAAAAACCCTACCTCCATGCTATTTCTCTGGCCCTGCAGACCAATTATAATGCTCAATCCTTAATCCACTGACCTTTAATCACTGTAGTAAGTTTATAAACATCCTGGTTATATTTTAACCCTCATAAAATTACCAAAATTATTAAGCAGTATTATAAAAGTGAGCCACTATTTTTGTTTGGGGACCACTACTGGAGGTGCCAGGGCTTAGAGAATACTTCCAGCTCTGCTCAGAGGTCACTCCTAGCAGTGCTCATATTTTGTGCCAAGGATTAAATCAAAGTCCACTCATGTAAGGCAAGCACCATAACCCTTATATCATCTCTTTAGCCACAAAAGTGAGACCCAGTATTGAATCATACAGGCTTGAATCATACAGTCTTTACACTAATCATTTTTGCAAGTGCCAACAGTCTTTACTGTTTTAATTTAATCAAAAATAAAATAATATAAAATCAGAATCTAAGATGACAGTACATTTGATTATGCTATTAATCTTTTGGTTCGGGGCTGGAGAGATAGCACAGCGATAATGCATTTGTCTTGCATGGAGAAGGACTGTGGTTCAAATCCCGGCATCCCTTATGCTCCCTCAAGCCTGCCGGGGGTGATTTCTGAGTGTGGAGCCAGGAGTAACCCCTGAGCGCTGCTGGATATGACCCAAAAACCAAAAAAAACAACAAAAAATCTTTTGGTTCTTCGTAATGTTTAGTATTAGAATTGATAGCAAAAATATTAAGACTTCCCACTGCAGACTTTTTTTTTTTTTTTTTTTTTTTTTTTGGTTTTTGGGCCACACCCGGCAGTGCTCAGTGGTTACTCCTGGCTGTCTGCTCAGAAATAGCTCCTAGCAGGCACGGGGGACCATATGGGACACCGGGATTCGAACCAACCACCTTTGGTCTTGGATCGGCTGCTTGCAAGGCAAACACCGCTGTGCTATTTCTCCGGGCCCGCCACTGCAGACTTTTTAAATGTCTGGTAACAATGATTATTTTTTAAGTTTATTAATTTGTTTGTTTGGGTTTTTACCCCGCCCCTTTTTATTTGGTTTTGATGCTGAGAATCAAACCCACAGCTCACACTTACAAAACCAGCACTTTAACACTGAACTACATTCCTTTTTCCTAGTAGCTTTTTTTTTTTTTTTTTTTTTGTTAGGGGCCACACCTAGAAGAGCTCAGGGATCACTCCTAGTGGTACACCATGTAGGTGCTGGGGTTTGAACCCGGAACAACTGTGTTAAAGACTAACACACTATCACTATACTCTCACTCTTGCCCCTCTCCTGTTAGCTTTTGAATGTCAGTGATATGGCTCCAATGGTAAAGAAGAGTTTTATATATGACATTGGTGACCACTCAGGCCTTCAGGAGTGTCCCTGTCCTTAAATTGAAGCCTCATCACTAACAACAGCAAAAATAGGAATAAAGTCAGAACTTTGAACAAAGAGAAAAGAAGAAAAAAGATCACTTGGATGAGGATGTTAAGAAAGAAAAAGAGGGGCTGGAGAGGTGGCGCTAGAGGTAAGGTGTCTGCCTTGCTAGCGTAGGACGGACCGCGGTTCGATTCCCCCAGCGCCCCATATGGTCCCCCCAAGCCAGGAGTGATTTCTGAGCACATAGCCAGAAGTAACCCCTGAGTGTCAAACGGGTGTGGCCCAAAAACCAAAAAAAAAAAAAAAAAATAGAAAGAAAAGAAAAAGAGGTGCTGGAGAGATAGCATGGAGGTAGGGTGTTTGCCTTGCATGCAGAAAGTAGAGCCAGGAGTAATCCCTGAGTGCTAGTGCTACCAGGTGTGACCCAAAAACAAACAAACAAAAAAATTGGGACCAGAAGGGAGCCGGAGAGAGAGAGCATGGAGGTAAGGCATTTACCTTGCATGCAGAAGGTCGGTGGTTCGAATCCCAGCCTCCTATATGGTCCTCCTGAGCCTGCCAGGAGCGATTTCTGAGCATAGAGCCAGAGCCAGGAGTAACCCCTGAGCGCTGCCGGGTGTGACCACCCCCCCCCAAAATAAAAGAAAAAGAAAAAAAATTTTTTTCATGGGCAAATTATACCTTATTTGTTGGTATAACAGGCTTCATCTTCTGAAATTTTCTGTTTGTTTGGGGTTTTTTGGGGGTTGGGCCACACCCTGTGGTACTCAGGTTTACTCCTGGCTCTGTACTCAGAAATTACTCCTGGCAGATTCAAGGAGTCATATGGGATGCCTGGAATTGAACCTGGGTTGGCTTCATGCAAGGCAAACACCCTAATCTCTGTGCTATTGCTCCATTCCCAATCTTTTTTTTTTTTTTTTTTTTTTTATGGTTTTTGGGTCACACGCAGCAGTGCTCAGGGGTTATTCCTGGCTCCAGGCTCAGAAATTGCTCTTGGCAGGCACGGGGGACCATATGGGGCACCGGGATTCGAACTGATGACCTCCTGCATGAAAGGCAAATGCCTTACCTCCATGCTATCTCTCCGGCCCCCTCCATTCCCAATCTTTTGAGCTTTTTTTGTGTTTTATCTTATTCAGTGCTGGGATTGCATAAATATACACTATCACTGAACTACATCACTGGCTCAATTAGAAACACCTTTGTGGGCTAGACAATAGCGCAGAGTTGGGCGTTTGCCTTTCACACGGCTGACCCAGGACGGACCAGGGTTCAATCCCTGACATCCCATATAGTCCCCCAAGCCTGCAAGGAACAATTTCTGAGTGCAGAGCCTGGAGTAACCCCTGAGAGCTGCCAGGTATGACCCCAAAACAAACATACAAACAAAAGCAAATAAATACCTTTGTTTTATTTTGGTTTTTGGGCCACACCCGGCGGTGCTCAGGGGTTACTCCTGGCTGTCTGCTCAGAAATAGCTCCTGGCAGGCACGGAGAACCATATGGGACACCGGGATTCGAACCAACCACCTTTGGTCCTGGATCGGCTGCTTGCAAGGCAAACGCTGCTGTGCTATCTCTTTGGGCCGAGTACCTTTGTTTTTTATTTGAGTCTTTTAAACTTTTCTGTGAATTTCTCTAATCAAAAGAAGTAATGTTTGGGGCCAGAACTATAGAACTGCAAATAGAGCACTTGCCTTGCACCTGGCTGGCAAGTCTATCTCTAGCATACCATATGGTCCACCAAGAAACACCAAGAGTAACTCTTGAGCAGAGCCAGGAGAAACATCTGAGCATTGCAGGGTCTAACCCAAAAACCTGAAGGAAAAAAAAAAAAGTAAGATTTCTTGTGTTAAAATTGCATACACACGAAACCATCATTAACAGTATGGTAAATTACAGTACCTAAATCATAAAGATAAAACAAATTTACAGATTGTTTCTAGGATTTCATTAAACTATACTAAATTTTGAACAAGAGAAATAGTAGAGGAGGTTAGGTACTTGCCTTCATGTGGTCTCTTTGGCTATCCCTGGTCCCTGATTGGATCCCTGGAAACACAGATGGTCACTTGAGCACAATGAGGGGTCACCCCTGAGCACTCTGAGTGACACCCAAACCACTTCCCTCTAACCGTCTGCCAAATAATAACTGATTTTGAACTCTTACTGCTTGGTTAGTTTAGGTTGTTTGGTTGAACAATCCCAGGCTTAGTATTTAGGGAACCATTTGGTACCAGGTGTCCAAGTAACGCCTCCTGCTTGCAAAGCATGTGCACTATACCTTTTGAGCTATCTCTGCTATCCCTGGAACTCTTATTATGCACTCTTTTGCTGTCTCTTTCTTTTTCTTCATTTGTTTTTTTGGGCCACACCTTTCTGTATTCAGGGCTGACTCCTGACTCTGCTCAGGGTTCATTCCTGGAAGTGCTTAGGAGACTTTTTTTTTTTTTGGTTTTTGGTTTTTGGGTCACACCCAGTGACACTCGGTTACTCCTGGCTATGAGCTCAGAAATCGCGCCTGGCTTGGGGGACCATATGGGACGCCGGGGGATCGAACCTAGGTCCATCCTAGGCTAGCACAGGCAAGGTAGGCACCTTACCTCTAGCGCCACCATGCCAGCCCCAGGAGACTATTTTTTATTTTTCGTTTTAGTGTTAGTTCTAATGGCAGTGCTTATGGAAACCAATGCAATCTCAGGGTTGAACCGTGGTTTCCTGTATGCAGACCGTATGCTGCAGCCCCTTTGAGCTACTCTCTGGCAGCTTGCATTTTTTTATTGCAATTTTCTAAAATATATTTTTATGGGGCCAGAGAGATAGCGTAGCGGTAGGGTGTTTGCCTTGCAAGCAGCTGACACAGGACCAATGGTGGTTCGAATCCTAGCATCCCATATGGTCCCTGGTGCCTTCCAGGAGCAATTTCTGAGCCTAGAGCCAGGAGTAATCCCCGAGCACTCCCTGGTGTGGGCCAAAAACCAAAACCAAAAAAAAAAAAATATATATATATATATATATTTTTTTTTGGTGTTTTTTTTTTGGGGGGCCACACCTGGTAGTGCTCAGGGGTTACTCCTGGCTGTCTGCTCAGAAATAGCTCCTGGCAGGCACGGGGGACCATATGGGACACCGGGATTCGAACCAACCACCTTTGGTCCTGGATCGGCTGCTTGCAAGGCAAACGCCACTGTGCTATCTCTCCGGGCCCCAAAAAAATATTTTTTATGGGAAATTTCAAAGGCTATAGTATTCAGTTTTGTTTATCTAATTTTTCTCAAAGTGTTAGTTGTACTAAGAATAAGATCTCCCCCCCCCCCAGGAAATACAAAGTAGTGACTTTACAACATTGACATATTGAACAATTTGGAAAAATTTATTTGAGACTATTTTCTTTTTTTTTTTTTTTTTTTTTTTTTTTTTTTTTTTTTTGGTTTTTGGGCCACACCCTGTGACGCTCAGGGGTTACTCCTGGCTATGTGCTCAGAAGTTGCTCCTGGCTTCTTGGGGGACCATATGGGAGCCGGGGGATCGAACCGCGGTCCGTCCTAGGCTAGCGCAGGCAAGGCAGGCACCTTACCTCCAGCGCCACCGCCCGGCCCCTGAGACTATTTTCTAATCTTGATTGCATGGAGTTAGATTTATGCAGCAAACTCCAGTGGTTTGTTTTGCTTTGAGTAGGTAGGACATTTTCTGTCTGTTGATATCCTGTAAGCAGTGGATCTACCTCTGTTAAATGTCACTAGTGCTTCTAATTATTTTTAGAAGTCACAGCTGTAAGTGACAAGTCAGACTACAGAGACACTTAGGACAGCTCTAGTATCTGCTGTCGTATCAACAACTTTCCAGTACTCTGCTTTCCTGAGAGTTTTATGAGACTGTTTCTGGAGACTGGTTCACTTTCAAAGAAGCAAAGTTAAGAGTGAATGTGAGGTTAGCTAACCCAGTCCGAGGCCGTTTTTCCCAACTAAACTTACTTATCTAAAATACAGAACAATTTTCATTCGTTTGCCAGTTAATTTTTCATCTGTGTTCATTTTTGTTAGGTTTTTTAAAACCTGTTTTTTAAGTTTTCTTTGTTTCTGTAGTTTTTATTGAAAAGCCAGTAAAGAAAAGTAAATATCAAGGATTCTGAGAAATAGTACAAAGGTTAATAAGGCACTTGCCTGGCATGTGATTGTGGCTTCGAACTTGGTTCAGATCCTAGTGCCTCACAGGGTTCTTCAAGCACTGAGCCCATAGGCTGTGGCCTACCCCGTCAGGTCACCTCCCCTCAACAAAGAAACAAAAGTAAATATCAAGATTTGCTTCTCTTTTAAATTGATTTGGAAAGTTTTTGAAACATATTTCCATATTTAGGGGTCAGATTACAGTGTCAGTTAGGAATTTAAGGATTAGGAAAGAAAAAGCATGCTACAATTCTGTGCTTTTAGGTTGTTTTCTTAGAAGGTAACAATGATCAAGAGAATGGTCGTAGCTTAGAAAAGTCCCCCATGTCCAGGCTGCTGAGGTTGCATCAGTTCTCTCACTACAACTCCTCCTCCTTACACACAGTTTCTGAGTTGCTAGAAGAAATGGGCCTAAAAATATCCCGACCTTTCCCTGGCTCATTTAAGCCACTGAAGTTTCAACATCTTCACCTTAAGTTTTATATAGTGCAGTGCTTAGAAGCTGTTATCAGTGTTGTTTTAGCTATTACTCCACCTCCCCAAAAGTGCTGTTAATATAGTGTCTTCATGGAAAGGGTATCTTAGGCAAACAGAGGGCCTCAAAACTGATCGGGGACTTAAGAAGACACCAAGTAGAGATAGTTAGAAATTTGGGTTTTTTAAGCCAGGTCTGCTACTTGAGAAAGTCCCTGTCTTAACTCGCAGTGCATTCTTTTTTGACGAGACTGGAGAGTCCATTTTGAAGCTTTCTGCTTCTTCTTCCAAAAGATACTACAGCTTTTAGAATCCATTTATAAAAATAGGAATATTTATCTTGCTTATCTTTCCTCCTTCCAATTCTTGATAAAGGAGAAGGAAAAGAGTACACCATAATGTTGACATTTAATCTAATCTAAAATCTAACAGTTTTGAGATCTTAAGTACTTTTTTCTATTTTTAAGTCATTTTATCTGAGGGTTAAAAATGCTGTAAACATTTAAGCAGCTCTTCCTTAATTCCCAAATATGAAGAAGAGAAAAGAGGGCTAGTGAGACAGTATAGGGGATAAGACACTTGCTTGCAGCTAACTTCAGTTTGATGCACAGTTCCACATGGTCTCTTGAGCACTGCCAGGAGTGACCCCTCCCTGAAAAAAGATATAACTCAAACATGTCTAAAAAAATTTTAGGGTATATGGGCAGAGCTAAAATGGTCATTTGAAAACGGTCTAATTGGTTATTACTTTAAAATGGTCTGTAGTTGGGAACAGAAAGATAATACAGTGAGTACTATTTGCCCTGCATGCAGCTGACCTATATTCAATCCCCAGCACTACATATGCTCCCCCAAATCTGCCAGGCATGATCCCTGAGCACAAAGTCAGGAGTCAGTTATGAGCACTGCCAGATATGGCCCCAAAACAAAACTTTAAAATATAGTCTATAGCTATATTTTTTATTTTGTTTTCAAATTCCATTTGACCTTCAGTTAAGTACTCTGAATTTATTTCTTTTTAGTAGAAAGTTTTGTTATGTAATGTTTTCAAATTTTCATGTGTTATTAAATAATCTAAAGTCACTTCAGGATGTCAGTCAAGTTATACTGTCCCCAAATTAGCAGATAGTTTTACATTGATTTGTGGGACCATTTTTAGTTTTTTCACTTGCAAGAGTAGACATTGCATGTATCAGTGTCCTGGAATCCTCAGGATTTCCACTGCCACGAAGGGCAGTATTCAGATTGAGAAATGGAAATAGTGGGAGATCCAGAGGAAAGATTTATCAAATTTGCCTAGAGTTGAATGATTCAGCATACTGGTGGCATCCATGTCATCCAGATGAATGTTTCATGAGCATGGACACTAACTCTTCTGGGATACTGTCAACTCCATGGAGCACTTTGTTTGAAAAAACTGAGAACCGAGAGCCAGCATTGTTCCTTAGAAGTAGAGTGTGTGGGGCCTGTGGTAAGGTATTTGCCTTGCATGCAGAAAGTTGGTTCAAATCCCAGCATTTCATATGGTCCCCTGAGCCTGCCAGGAGCAATTTCTGAGCATAGAGCCAGGAGTAACCCTGAGCACTGCTGGGTGTGACCCAAAAATAAAAAAAATAAAAAATAAAAAAAAAAAGAAAGAAAGAAAAGAAGGGAACCAGAGAGAGAGTATGGAGGTAAGGCAATCCTTGCATGTAGAAAGATGGTAGTTCGAATCCCAGCATCCCATATGGTCCCCCAAGCCTGCCAGGGGCGATTTCTGAGCATAGATCCAGGAGTGGCCCCTGAAGTGCTGCCGAGTATGACCCAAAAACCAAAAAAAAAAAAAAAAGTAGAGTGTGTGTTCCTTGTGTATGGATCTCTGGGTTAGATCCCCCGCACTGAAAAATAATTATGAAAAAATTCTGAAAATCCTTTTGCCAAATATTTATCACATCTTATATTTATGCCTAGATCATGAACAACACAGTAACCGAAGAAAATCCTATAACAGCTGATGAACAGACAGTCCAACACTGACATTGTTCAGACCTGTCATAATGTGCCACCTGACTTTCTCCAGTATGACTGTTTAAATTCTGAATTGACAATCTGAGAGAATCTTCCTTCATATGCTTGCAAATATATTTTTTTATGAACTGGTATTGACAATTATAAATAAAATATTTTCTGTAGCTATGTTAAAGCTGTGCCTTCACATTAAATAAAAGCATATGGCCTGTAAAATGTTTAAATTTACTATATGTAATAGCTGTGGGCTGTAGATATATCTCAGTGGTAAAGCATGCCTTGTGGATGTGAGACTTGGGTTCATTCCTCCAGCAGCCCATGGGAGTAGCCTTGCTTGGGAGGCTTCCAAAGAAATATTTGTGGATCAATTAATTTCTAGATAGGCCTTAGATTATAACAAAGTATGCAATTATGTAAATTCTACAGAAACAAGATCTATTACATTTGATCTTAGCTAAAAGGCCGAGAAGCGATGAGAAACAAGATCTATTAAGAAGGCTGTTCAGCAATAAAATTTTGACTCTTACTGATGTAACGGTTAGAAATAAAACTTGAGGGGCCGGGCGGTGGCGCTAAAGGTAAGGTGTCTGCCTTGCCTGCGCTAGCCTTGGACGGACTGCGGTTCGATCCCCCGGTGTCCCATATGGTCCCCCAAGCCAGGAGCAACTTCTGAGCACATAGCCAGGAGTAACCCCTGAGCGTTACCGGGTGTGGCCCAAAAACCAAAAAAAAAAAAAGAAATAAAACTTGAGAGGCCAGAGCACAGTGGTAGGGCATTTACCTTTCATGTAGATGACCTGAGATGGACCCGGGTTCAATCCCTGACGTCCCGTGTGGACCCCAAGCCTGCCTGGAGCAATTTCTGAGCGCAGAGCCAGGAGTAACTCCTGAGCGCCACCAGGTGAGGCCCCAGAACCCCACCCCCAAATATAACTTGAAAATATGTATAAGTATGCATTTTTGTAGACTAAATTTTAAAAAGTCCAAATCCTTTTTAAAAATTTGATAGAGTCCACAGTGCTATTACAGGGGATAGAACACTTGCCTGTTATGCCAGCCCCAATGTAATCCCTGGCACCACATATTATTCCCCAAGTACCACCAAGAGAGACCCCTGAGAAAACAACCAAGAGTTAGCCCCCCTTAACATCACCAGGTATTTCCCAAAATTCATAAATAAACTTTGATAGCATAAAATACTTCTGTTCTGCATATGTATCAGAATATATTTTTCAGGTATCCTGAAACCTGATATATAAAAATGAGTCATTAGAAAAACACAAGAAATGAAATCAGTGTTTGTTTTGGACTAGATCCAGTGGTACTCAGAAGCCATTCCTGACTCTTTTGCTGAGGAATGACTTCAAGAAATACTCCAAGAAACAGATGTGGTTTCGGGTATTCTAACCTGAAATCCATAGTTTCTGGTGATCTATTTTCATAAAGATACAGCTTAAACTTCTATGTTATGTTCAGTTTCATTATTATATATATGATATCTTAAAAGTTCTTGTTGGTTTTCTAAAGCATGTTTCTTGTAAAATCATCTGTTAATACTCAATTTATTGTATTATATCTAACACTCCCTCCTTACTCATACTCCTTCACCTTTAAAGAAACCCACTTAACCTTTTAATTTTGATGGAGAATGACTGCAGATATGCAGTGTGCTTCAAAGGAAAGAACCTGAGACAAAACAGAGGAAAGTAGTACAAGAATGTGAGTAGCTTAAGACACTTGTATCAGTTTTATCTGCAAAATGAATTGGTTTCAACCTACAAAGTTAGCACACTGGTACCTACCAACTTTAACTATCTCTTTTTGTGCTAAATTCTCAAGTGTTGCCTTGATAATTTTTCTGGGAGTCTAATTGTTTTTGTTTTCTTATCTGCAAGAAATACTACATTTCGGGCTAGTGCGATATAGCACAGTGGGTAGGATTCTTGCCTTTGTACACACCCAACCCAGATTCCATTCCCAATATCCCATATGGTTGGCCCCCGACCCCCTGCCAACAGTAATTCCTGAGTGGAAAGCCAGCTTGAGCATTGCCAGGTGTGGCCCAAAAAGAAAAAAAGAGAGATTTTACATTTCTCTGTAAATAATGTATAAAATACTTGAACAACACTATGTTCTTCCATTCCAAGACTAATTCAGCTGATTAAACGATAAAACTTAAGGGCCAGAGTGATAGAACAGTAGTAAGGGTGCTTGCCTTGCACAAACATGATCCGGGTTAATTCCAGGCATCCCACGTGGTCTACTAAGCATCATCAGAAGTCATTCCTGATTGCAATCAGAAGTAAGTGCCGAGCAATCACTGGCTGTGAACAACAACAACCAAAAAAAAAAAATGTGAATAAAGCTGATACCTTTAAAGTAGACTAGGACTGGGTCTAGAGCAATAGTGGGTATGGTGGTGTTTGCCTTGCACACGGCCAACCAGGGTTCAATCTTCAGCATCCCAAATAGTCCCCTGAACCTGCCAACAGTAATTTCTGAGTACAGAGTCAGAAGTAACCTCTGAGCTCCACTGACTGTGGAACAAACAAAGTAGACCAGACCTTTAGTGTTTCAACTCAAAATTCAGCTTTTGAGGAAATTGATTGCTCTATTAACTTGCTGAGTTAACAGATAAAGATCTCTTCAGGGGCCAGAGAGATAGCACTAAGGTAGGGCTTTGCCTTGCAAGCAGCCAATCCAGGATGGACGTGGTTCAAATCCTGGCATCCCATATGGTCTCCCATGCCTGCAAGGAGTGATTTCTGAGCGCTGAGCCAGGAGTAACCCCTGAGTGCT
The DNA here is from genome assembly GCF_024139225.1 of Suncus etruscus. NCBI lineage: Eukaryota > Metazoa > Chordata > Mammalia > Eulipotyphla > Soricidae > Suncus > Suncus etruscus. The sequence continues at coordinate 95,156,368 of NC_064857.1, read as the reverse complement.
GCCGGGTGTGACCCAAAAACAAACAACAACAAAAAAGATCTCTTCAGAGTTCATCTTTTTAATAAGCCCTTTGATGTGTTATAAATCATAATATATGCCTGATAAGGAGCCATCTTAATTTTACTTCTATAATATCAAGTTTGATTTTTTTCCAAAGAAGTTATTTGGCAGATTCTCATGGAGAGAACAGATTAAAGTGCCATTTTAAAACTCAAACAGTATCTTTATTTATAATACCAATAAATATGTTCACTGAAATACAACTTTTTTTAGTGAAATTATCATTACTTTAATCCTTCCTTTATGATAACCACAAGTCTCATCCATATTTTGTGAACAACATTAAAAAGTTTGCAACTGGGGCCGGAGCAGTGGCGCAAGCAGTAGGGTGTCTGCCTTGCACGTGCTCACCTAGGACGGACCACAGTTTGATCCCCTGACGTCCCAGATGGTCCCCCAAGCCAGGAGCGATTTCTGAGCGCATAGCCAGGAATAACCCATGAGCGTCACCGGTTGTGGCCAAAACAAAACAAAACAAAAAAAAGTTTACAATTAAAAGATCTTAGGTTTTTGTTTGTTTGTTTGTTTTTGGTGTGTCGGGACAGGGATATCTTGTGTCTGAGGATTGATTCTGCCAGTATTGGGAACCGTGTGTTGCCAGGATCAAACCCCTCTCAGATGCTTTCTGTGTGCTTGGTGCTTGATCTAACTCTCCAGAGCTGCGAGAATTGGTTTTGGTTTTTTTTTTTTTTGGTTGGTTGGTTTTTTGTGGGTTTTGGGTCACAATCGGCAGTGCTCAGGGGTTATTCCTGGCTCTATGCTCAGAAATTGCTCCTGGCAGGCACGGGGGACCATGTGGGACGCCGGGATTTGAACCAATGATCTTCTGCATGAAAGGCAAATGCCTTACCTCCATGCTATCTCTCCGGCCCCTGGTTTTGTTTTGTTTTGTTTTGTTTTGTTTTGTTTTTTGGTTTTTGGGTCACACCCGGCTGTGCTCAGGGATTACTCCTGGCTGTCTGCTCAGAAATAGCTCCTGGCAGGCACGGGGGACCATATGGGACACCGGGATTCGAACCAACCACCTTTGGTCCTGGATCAGCTGCTTGCAAGGCAAACACCGCTGTGCTATCTCTCCGGGCCCCTGGTTTTGTTTTTTAAGATAGATTGAAAAGACTCCCTTGTCAAGGAGGCACTAGAATAGGACTAAGTTAGGGACTTTTTTTTTTTTTTTTTTTGGTTTTTGGGCCACACCCGGCGGTGCTCAGGGGTTACTCCTGGCTGTCTGCTCAGAAACAGCTCCTGGCAGGCACGGGGATTCAAACCAACCACCTTAGGTCCTGGATCAGCTGCTTGCAAGGCAAACGCCACTGTGCTGTCTCTCCAGGCCCGGGACTATTTTTTTTCAATATCTAAAATTATCTAGGTAGCCTTCAGTTCCCAAAAAGGACAAATCAGTGTAAATAAAATTATTTTTGTCTGTTTTATGCCTCCTCTCATACTTTGTTCAAAGGAGAATCTTTAAAATAATATGATCAAATTTTTACTTGTTAGGTGATTGGTTTAAATTTGTAATTGTAGCACTTTGATAAGTTAGTGTAAATTAATACTTTTGTAACACTACTAGTTTTTATTTTTCTATGAACAGCATTTAAAAGCGAAGTATTAGAAGTGCTTTAAGAACTTTTCATTATGTACCAATACTGACAAACAAAACATTTTTAATGTATTGAATTCACAATGGCATTTAATAAATTCTATTTTAAAGTAAAATTTGCATCTGTCTTGTTTGGGATGGTGAAAATACTTATAATGAACAAGATATACTAAATCACATCAACATAAAGTATAAGAACAATATAATCTCTGTGTAATCATAAAACTCTATTCTTCAGTATCACTTACTAGAAATTTATATTGACCTGGGACCGGAATGGTGGCACAAGCGGTAAGGCATTTGCCTTGCACATGTTAACCTAGGACGGACCACAGTTCAATTCCCCGTCGTCCCATATGGTCCCCCAAGCCAGAAACGATTTCTGAGCGCATAGCCAGGAATAACCCCTGAGTGTCACCTAGCGTGGCCCAAAAACTAAAAAAAAAAAAAAATTATATTGATCTTAACAAATATTTAAGGTTGATGTAAATTTGAGCTGGGAATGTGTCTCCGTGGTAGAGCATGTGCCTTGTATATGTAGGCTTTGGGTGTGATTAGGAGGGGCCGGGAAATAGCCCTTATTAATATTCACTAAATTATGGGTTGGAGTGGTAGTACAGCTGGTAGGGCTTTTGCCTTGCAAATAGCCAACCTGGTTTGATTTTCAACATCCCATATGGTCCCCTGTGCCCACCAGGAGTAATCCTTGCATGCAGAGCCAGGAGTAAGTCCTGAGCACTACTGATCGTGACCCAAAACAAAGAAAAAAAATTTTTTTTTTTTTTGGTTTTTGGGCCACACCCGGTAACGCTCAGGGGTTACTCCTGGCTATGTGCTCAGAAGTTGCTCCTGGCTTGGGGGACCATATGGGACACCGGGGGATCGAACCGCGGTCCGTCCAAGGCTAGCGCAGGCAAGGCAGGCACCTTACCTTTAGCGCCACCGCCCGGCCCCAAGAAAATTTATTGAATTAAATTAATGACTAATGTGTTCATTTATTAACACACACCCTTTATTTTTTTAATTCTGGACCTTAGCAAACTACAAACATGTTTGTAGTTAACGTGGTGCTTAAATAAAGATTTTTTAAAGTAATATAAAAAATAAAATTTATTTTATTTTTAAAAAGATCAAAAGAAAAAAACTCATGAGTATAGCTTATTGTTGTTATTTCTACTTTGTATTTATATTTGAAATTTTTCATGTAAAAATCAGGTACATATGTTCTCTAAAAACAAAAAAGACAATTTTCAATGGGGAAAAAAGTAAATGTGTATCTCACAGTGATTCATTTAAATAAATTATTTTTTAAAATAAGTATTATAGAGGAAAAAAATAATTTCTGGGCCTTACCCAGTGATGCTCAGGTTTCACTCCTGGTTCTGCACTCAGGCATTACCTCTAAAGATGTGCCAGGGACCAAATCTTGGTCAAACTCATGAAAGACAAGTGTCTTACCCTCTGTACTATCTTTCTGACCCTCATTTATTATTCTGTTTACTGAGAAGTTATGTGTTCATATGATGAACATTCGTGATGTTTGTCCACAAATGACTGAGATCTCTCCTGCCATTGTGAATTTCTTTGGCTTAGGAGGATGATGCTTGGTGTCAGGGATTGAACTGGAGTCAGCCACATGCAAGACCTGTCTGTGTCTTAAGATCTATCCTATCTTTATGACCTATAAGTAAGTGATGGTTAATCTAGATTCGGATCTGTAGTGTTCATCTTCATCCTTCCATGCCCTACTACAAAGGATCCTTGTTAAGATTCCACAGGCGGGGCCGGGCGGTGGCGCAAGAGGTAAGGTGCCTGCCTTGCCTGCGCTAGCCTAGGACGGACCGAGGTTCGATCCCCCGGCGTCCCATATGGTCCCCCAAGCCAGGAGCAACTTCTGAGCGCATAGCCAGGAGTAACCCCTGAGCGTCACCGGGTGTGGCCCAAAAACCAAAAAAAAAAATAATAATAATAAAAAAAAAGATTCCACAGGCACATATATCCCAAAAGGGGGCCGAAGAAATAGCACAGCGGTAGAACGTTTGCCTTGCACGGATGACCAGTAACAGACCAAGGTTTGATTCCCAGTATCCCATATGGTCCCCTGAACCTGCCAGAAGTGACTTCTGAGTGCAGAGCCAGGCGTAACCCCTAAGTATTGCTGGGTGTGGCCCAAAAACAAAACAAAATATATATCCCAAAAGATGCTGGAAGAATTGCTATCTCTGTTAAGACACCTAGTCTGAGGGGTTACTTATTTTTCACTATACACTCATACATTTAGGATTTGCTACTATATGTTTTTATTAGATTCCAAATAGATACAAATATGAAATATTTTCCTTTTGCAGGTATTCATATTCACATATTTGTTTAAAGAACAAATTATTCATGTCATTTTCTTTGGCTAGTAAGCCTCTTTTTTTTTGGGGGGGGGGGTCACACCCAGCAGTGCTCAGGGGTTACTCCTGGCTCTACGTTCACAAATCTCCCCTGGCAGGCTAGGGAGACCATATGGGATGCCGGGATTTGAACCACCGACCTTCTGCATCCAAGGCAAGTGCCTTACCTCCATGTTATCTCTCCGCCCCCCCCTTTTTTTTTTTTTTTGGGCCACACCCGGCAGTGCTCAGGGGTTACTCCTGGCTATATGCTCAGAAATACCTCCTGGCAGGCACGGGGGACCATATTGGATGCTGGGATTCGAACCAACCACCTTAGGTCCTGGATCGGCTGCTTGCAAGGCAAACACCGCTGTGCTATCTCTACAGCCCTGCTAGTAAGCCTCTTAAACAATCTAATGTATATAGTGGAATAAAGAAAAATATTTTATCATCTGTGAAGTTTTCTTCTCCTAAAATTAACTTATGGGTGTCAAGTAAATAACTCAGCAATAGAGCACTTGCCATACATGTATGAATCTCTGGGTTCAATTCTCAGTGCTGGGAGGTGGGGGATGACAAAATATGTCCTCACAGGCCAAATGGATGCTTTGTATGATAAATGAGTTGGATTTACTCCCCAGCATAATTTATAAGTACCACCAAGAATAACCCACAGGTGTTAATCCAAGAGTCACCTCCTGAGCTCTGCCAGGTATGACCCCACCCACCCCACTCAAATAATAATACCATATTTTTAGCTTGAAATTCATTGTTTTACTATAAAATGGGAGGAGGACTAAGATCATTTCCATTTCTATAATCTGATGAGGTGTCTAGAGTTGAGATCAGTACTTTATTTTGGTCTTACCAAATGATCCACAGCAAATTTTATCAAAAATAAAAGCAAAAACAAAAAAAAAAGAAAAAGAAAAAGAAAAGAAAAGAAAATACAGGGTCAGAGAGATAGCACAGTGGTGTTTGCCTTGCAAACAGCCGATCCAGGACCTAAGGTGGTTGATTCGAATCCCGGCATCCCATGTGGTCCCCCGTGCCTGCCAGGACCTAATTCTAAGCAGATAACCAGGAGTAACCCCTGAGCACCGCCGGGTGTGGCCCAAAAAAACAAAAATAAAAAAATAAAAAAATAAAACAAAAGTAAAAATAGTGTTTTGGGGACTGGAGTACAGCCAGTAATGAGGGACTGAATCTAAGTTGAGTGTATGAAAGGCAAACACTTTCTACAGCAGATAGTACCTGCTGGACTATCACTCCAGCCCCTCAAATCTTAAATGACTTCTATGTTTGTGTATTGGTTATCCAATCACATTCAGTTATACAGGTGATTTATTGAGTTGAGCCAGGACTATGATTTAGTCAAGCAAGTTCAAGAAAGTAAAATAGGAACAAGGGAGTTTAGGTTGTATAGGAGAAGTTAATAGAATTGTTAACCATGAATTTTATGGGTAAGAAAGTACATGAGGATTTGAGAGGGGTCATAGTGAAAGTTCTTGGTATAAATGCATTCTAGACTCCTGCCATGTTGAATGATGGTTGGATCTGGCATATTAAAAGAAGTTGGATTGTAGGCCAAGAGATAGTACAGTGAGTAGAGCACTTGCCTTGCACACCGTTGGGCCACGTTTGATCCAGCACAACATATAATTCTCCAAGTCCTACCAGAAATAATTTCTGAGCACTACTGGGTGTGACCCCAAAATAAACAACAACAACAAAAAAAAAAACTAAGAAAGAAAAAGGAAGAGGAGGAGGAGAATGAGAAAGGAGAAAAGAAGTTGGATTGATTGGCACTGATAGTCCAAGTATATTGTTAGATATTGAATTAGGAGGAATCAACATTACTTGTGATAAGGCCAATGTAAGGTTCCCAGATAAAATATGGGATGTCGGGGCAAAGAGATAGCATAGAGGTGAGGCATTTGCCTTTCATGCAGAAGGTTGGTGGTTTGAATCCCGGCATCCCATATGGTCTCCTGAACCTGCCAGGAGCGATTTCTGAGCATAGAGCCAGGAGGAACCCCTGAACACTGCTGGGTGTTACCCAAAAACAAAAAAAAAAAATGAAATGTCAAATTAAATTTGAGTTTGTGATAAACCATTATTTTTAGAATAAACATGTCCCAAAACATATTTGTGTACTTAAGATATTCTCTTCTCTCTCTTCTGTTTGTATCTATAGTATAGATGTGTATCTGTTTTCTCAGTATCAGTTTTTACCCATTTTACTGATCACTCAATAAAGTCTGGTAATCTCAAATTTAGGAAACTATAATTTTCTTACTTGCATTTGTTCTTTCTAAAATTCATAAGATTTTAATGTACCTCTTGAACTAATCCTGCCTTGTCCTTTTCTTTCCTCTCAAATATTCTACTACTTGTCTTTGTGATATGTGAAAAATTTCTTGAACATTTTTTCCAACCCCCCCTTTTTTATTTCTTTTGACATGTGTTTAATTTCTCAGACATCTTATTTGCTGTCACTTTATTCTTTTAGTTTCTATTGCATTGATGCCATATATTCTTTTAACTTTTTGAATATATGAATGATAATATATATCCATCTGGTTTTGAAAGTTTTCTGCATATAATCATTGTTTTCTGACAATCCTATTTTTTGTTACATCTTAGAAGTTTTTTTTAGAAGGTTTTTTTTTTTTTTTTTGGAGGGAGTTGGGGGGAGGCTTGGGCCACCCCCGGCAGCGCTCAGGGGTTACTCCTGGCTCTGTGCTCAGAAATTGCCCCTGGTAGGCTCAGGACAATATGGGATGCCAGAATTAAACCCGGGTCCTCCCCAGGTCAGCTGAGATCAAAGCAAATGCCTTACTGTACTATCTCTGATCCATCTTAGAAGTTTATTTTTCTGTGAATGAAAGTAATCATTAGTTTTCAGCTCATAGTTGAGAGTGAGAAACTGAACATATAATTGGACATGCTGAGCACTTAAGTAGAGTTGTTAAAAGTTAGGGGCTGGGCGGTGGCGCTGGAGGTAAGGTGCCTGCCTTGCCTGCGCTAGCCTAGGACGGACCTCGGTTCGATCCCCCGGCGTCCCATATGGTCCCCCAAGAAGCCAGGAGCAACTTCTGAGTGCATAGCCAGGAGTAACCCCTGAGCGTCACAGGGTGTGGCCCAAAAACCTAAAAAAAAAAAAAGTTAGATACATTGGGGCCAGAGAGATAGTATGGAGGTAGGGCATTTGCCTTGCATGCAGAAGGACGGTGGTTCGAATCTGGCATCCCATATGGTCCCCCAAGCCTGCCAGGAGCGATTTCTGAGTGTAGAGCCAGGAGTGGCCCCTGAGCGCTGTCAGGTGTGACCCACAAACCCAAAAAAAAAAAAAATGAAAGTGAGATACGTTGAAGTATTTTCTGATTCTGCTGCTGCTGCTGCAAATTCCGTGTCAATAGCTTTAAGAGTTTCCTCACAGGGGGCCGGGCGGTGGCGCTGGAGGTAAGGTGCCTGCCTTACCTGCGCTAGCCTAGGAGACGGACCGCGGTTCGATCCCCCGGCGTCCCATATGGTCCCCCAAGCCAGGAGCGACCTCTGAGCGCATATAGCCAGGAGTAACCCCTGAGCGTCACCGGGTGTGGCCCAAAAACCCAAAAAAAAAAAAAAAGAAAAAAAAAAAAAAAAAGAGTTTCCTCACAAACTGATCAGACTCCTTTAAAAACTCAAATCTCTTAGAGTCCTGTGGAAAATGTTGATAGTCTCAGCTATCTGTTCTCAAACATTCGTTCTGGGGCCCGGAGAGATAGCGCAGCAGCATTTGCCTTGCAAGCAGCCGATCCAGGACCAAAGGTGGTTGGTTCGAATCCCGGTGTCCATATGGTCCCCCGTGCCTGCCAGGAGCTATTTCTGAGCAGACAGCCAGGAGTAAACCCTGAGAACTGCTGGGTGTGGCCCAAAAACAAAAAGAAAAAAAGAAAACAACAACAACAACAACAAAAACATTCATTCTGAACACTACTTTCAAGGTGTTATGGTGTTATCCTTGTGTGCCCTTAATTATAACTGAACCCCTGTTTTACTCGCTCCCTCTCCAGAAAATAACCCTCTAGTTTTCTGCCAAAAACAAACAGTAAAGGACATTTGGGTGTAGCCCAAAAACCAAACAAAAAAAGAAAGAAAGAAAGAAAGAAAAATCATAGGAAGCAGGGATCTGTAGCTTCATGAACGATAAGATTTTTAAAATAAAAAACAAACACCAGGGGCCAGAGAGATAGCACGGAGGTAAGGCGTTTGCCTTTCATGCAGAAGGTCATTGGTTCAAATTCCAGCATCCTATATGGTCCCCTGAGCCTGCCAGGAGCGACTTCTGAGCATGGAGCCAGGAGTAACCCCTAAGTGCTGCCGGGTACGACCCAAAAACAAAAAAAAGACCAACAAACACCAGAGAATCAAAACAGAATAAGGCACTTGTCTTGCATGTGGCTGACCCTGACTCAGTCTCAGGCAACATGTGTGGTCCCAAGTCTGGCCAGAGTGTCCTGGGTGAATCTTAGATTCACTTTGTAGGGGGTTAGGGGTGCAGGGCACACTTGACAGTGCCCAGGGCTTACTCCTAGCTCTATGCTCAGAGATCATTCCTGATGGAGTATGAGGGCCGTCTGCCACATGCAAGGTAAATGCCTTATATGCTGTACTATCACTTCTGCCCTTCAGAATTTCACATTAAACCTCAGCCTGGTTGGCCCTCACCTGGGGGTGCTCAGAGCTTACTCTGGCTCTGCACTCAGGAATCACTCCTGGTGGGTTCAGGGAACCATATGGGGTGCCTGGGTAAGTTATATGAAAGTCAGCCCTACTCACTGTACTATTGCTCTGGCCCCTGAAATGAAATCATTTGTTTAGGCGATCATTGTCAATGTCTGAAACATTCGATGAAAAGTCCAGCTCATGTTGTCAGCATTTGAAACATTTTAAAATGTTACCCTTACTGAAAACAGGACTAAGAGGGTCTAGAGAGATAGCACAGCGGCGTTTGCCTTGCAAGCAGCTGATTCAGGACCTAAGGTGGTTGGTTCGAATTCCGGTGTCCCATATGGTTCCCCCGTGCCTGCCAGGAGCTATTTCTGAACAGACAGCCAGGAGTAACCCCTGAGCACCGCCGGGTGTGGCCAAAAACCAAAAATAAAAAAGGAAGGAAGGAAGGAAGGAAGGAAGGAAGGAAGGAAGGAAGGAAGGAAGGAAGGAAGGAAGGAAGGAAGGAAGGAAGGAAGGAAGGAAGGAAGGAAGGAAGGAAGGAAGGGGGAAGGAAGGAAAAGGAAGGAAGGAAGGAAGAAAGAAAGTGTTATGAAGTGTTCTTGATTTTTTTTAATGAAGAGACATAATTTAGACTTTAGATTCTAGAGGGTTCCAAGAAATAGTGCAGTAATTTAAAATTCCTGCCTTCCAAGCACTTGATCGTAAGTTTAAATCCCCAGGACCCCAGAAGTGCCGAGAAGGGTCCAGGCAACTTCACTCTGTTTTTTAATCTGGCCTCTGTGCTATGATCTTTAGCTTCACCAGCAATTTCCAGCACTGGCAGCCAGAAGGGTTTGAACACCACGAAAGCAAGCAGTTAACTGAAAAGAAGGTTGAGCACCACAAGCAAGCAGGAAGTGTAACTCCTGGCAGGCAGGATGTGAACACTGCAGCAAGCACAGTGAGCACTACAACTAAATGTGTGAGTACTTCAACCAAACTTGTAAATGACATCCACACGACGTGACTACCATAACATCATCGGAAATAGTAGTGAAGGGAAGGAGAAAGGGTAGGGCATTAAAAAAAAAAGGTTGGCGGGGCCAGAGCAATACCAGAGCTGGTAGGACATTTCCTTGCATGAATCTGACCCAGGTTTGGTCCCCAGCATCCCATACGGTGACATGTGTGTGAGAATCATGTGCATAGCACCAATCCACAGGCCCAGAGAGCACGTGTACCTGGGCCCCTTCATTGAGCCTGGTTAACTGACAGGTAACAGTCCTCCCCAGCCTCCTGCACATTACTTGGAAAGCACATAATAAAATAACAAAGTCAAAACAAAGTCAAAAAATTACTTCCTGGAGCACAGAGGTAGTGCATTTGCCTTGCATGTGGCTGAGCTAGGACAGACGTCGGTTTGATACCCGGCATCCCATATGGTCCCCCCAAAGCCAGAGGCGATTTCTGAGTGCATAGCTAGGAGTAACCCCTGAGCGTCACCGGGTGTGGCCCCAAAAACAAACAAAAAATTACTTCTTTATTACTAATCACCACATTCATATACAATAAAATTGAAAAGCTTGGGCCCGGAGAGCCTTGCAAGCAGCCGATCCAGGACCTAAGGTGGTTGGTTCGAATCCCGGTGTCCCATATGGTCCCCCGTGCCTGCCAGGAGCGATTTCTGAGCAGATAGCCACGAGTGACCCCTGAGCACCGCCGAGAGTGGCCCAAAACCCCCCCCCCAAATTGAAAAGCTTTATTTTTGTTCTCAGTGATTTAAGAATATGTATTTATCATCTAGATATGATATGCCAGGCACTAATACTAAACTACTTGGATTAAAGATTAGTATATGAAACATTCCAGGTAGTTTGGTTTGCCACTTTATAAGCATGTCTCATTTTTCCCTTTTTCTGTGCAAATCTGCTTAATTCATTTGAAGGAATGCCTAAGAAAAAAAATCCACTAATCCTCTATTCAAAGTAACTAAAAATATTGTTTAATTATTCTGCTTATATAATCAGAGTGCTTATAAGCCAAACACTTGTGAGTGTGTAATTTTATTTTTATTTATTTTTTTTTTTTGTGGTTTTTGGGTCACACCCGGCAGTGCTCAGGGGTTATTCCTGGCTCCAGGCTCAGAAATTGCTCCTGGCAGGCACGAGGGACCATATGGGGTGCCAGGATTCGAACCGATGACCTCCTGCATGAAAGGCAAATGCCTTACCTCCATGCTATCTCTCCGGCCCCTTTTTCTTTTTTTTTTTTTTTTTGGAGTGTGTAATTTTAAATGACAGGAGAAGATTGCGTAAAAATAGTCGTTTTATCATATTATCTCTCTTTTTTTAATATAATTTTTATTTTGATCATAGTGGCTTACATATTGTTGACAATAATATTTTAGGTACATATTTAAATGATTTTAATTGTTTAATAATGCCAGCATTTTGCCCAGAGAGATAGCACAGCGGCGTTTGCCTTGCAAGCAGCCGATCCAGGACCAAAGGTGGTTGGTTCGATTCCCAGTGTTCCATATGGTCCCCGTGCCTGCCAGGAGCTATTTCTGAGCAGACAGCCAGGAGTAATCCCTGAGCACCGCCGGGTGTGACCCAAAAACCAAAAAAAAAAAAAAATAAATAATGCCAGCATTTTGAGTTGCTTTTCTGTCATTTTGAGAGACACTGTTATTTTTTAATTGCCTGAGGACTCACACCCATGGCAAATACTTTCAGGGTAAAGTTAGAACATGATTAATGTGGAAACAATCACACAAGCCAACTCTTTGAATATGGAAATGTAAACTAAAATTCTTGATGAATTTATTAACTAGTATGAGGACAAGATTTGATGAAAGAGTTTTCTATTATAACAAAGAGTTTTTTGTGATTAGTGAAAGACTTATCTGTTGTTGTTTAATTTCACAGGAAGTTATGTAGCATAAGGGCTAAGGGAATATATCTGGAATTGTGTTGCCTTCGTTGAAGGCCTAGTGCTGCTCTGTGCCTCAGTTTATCTATTTGAGAGAGTTGATACATACTATCAAAGTACCAATAGCTCTTTACCACAATTCATTGGACCCTCTTCCTCTTTCTTTTTTTTTTTTTTTTTTTTGGGGGGGTCACACCCGGTAGAGCTCAGGGGTTACTCCTGGCTCTACGCTCAGAAATCGATCCTGGCAGGCTCAGGGGACCATATGGTATTATGGGATGCCGGGATTGGAACCACCATCCTTCTGCATGCAAGGCAAATGCCCTACCTCCATGCTGTCTCTTTGGACCTTTTCCTCCTTTCTTTAAAAAAATTTTTTTTTTAATTTTGGACCATATTTGGCTGTGCTCAGGCCTTACTGCTACTGGTTCTGCACTCAGAAATCATACATCTTGTGACAGAGAGATAGCATAGAAGTAGAGCGTTTGCCTTGCATGCAGAAGGACAGTGGTTCGAATCACGGCATCCAATATGGTCCCCTGAGCCTGCCAGGAGTGATTACTAAGCGTAGAGCTAGAAGTAACCCCTGAGTGCTGCAGGTTTGACCCAAAAACAAATAAACAAAAAATTAACTGCTCTGGGCCCGGAGAGATAGCACAGCGGCATTTGCCTTGCAAGCAGCCGATCCAGGACCAAAGGTGGTTGGTTCGAATCCCGGTGTCCCATATGGTCCCCCGTGCCTGCCAGGAGCTATTTCTGAGCAGACAGCCAGGAGTAACCCCTGAGCACCACTGGGTGTGACCCAAAAACCAAAAAAAAAAAAAAATTAACTGCTCACATATGGGTGGGCTTATTTCTGGGTTCTCAGTTATACTTCACTGGATTTTTTTCCCCACTAGATTATTTTTATTTAAATATTATATCATTTTGACTACTAAACATTTAAGTAACATAGTGTGCTTTAAGGGCTACTTTTGTCTTTCTTTGTGCTTGGGAGTCTCTCCCAGCAGAATTTCTGTACTTATTAAACAAATCAGGAAGCACTCTAAAAAGTAGAAAGATTTAAAAACTAAAAGATTGTTTGTATTTTATTTATTTGTTTGTTTGTTTGTTTGTTTATATTTGGTTATGCCTGGCAGCACTCAGTGGTTATTCCTGGCTCTGCACTCAGAAATTGCCCCTGGAAGGCTCAGGGGATCATATGGAATTGAACCACTGTCAGTACTGGGTTGGTCATTTGCAAAGCAAAAATGCTGTGCTATCTCTCTGGCCCTATTTGCTTGTTTTGAGTCACACCCAGTAGTGCTCCGGGCTACTACTCATTGCTGAAGTTTGCTTATGATGCTTAGGGAACCAAATTACAGAGTTTCTGCAGGCAAATCACACACTCCAATTCATTGAACACTCTCCTTAGCAACCAAAATGAAAGATTTTTTCTTTTTTCTTTTTCTTTTTTTTTTTTGGTTTTTGGGTCACATCGGGCAGCGCTCAGGGATTCCTCCTGGCTCTGCACTCAGAAATCGCTCCTGGCAGACATGGAGCACCATATGGGATACCAGGATTCGAACCACTGTCAATCCTGGATCGGCTGTGTGCAAGCAAACACCCTACTCCTGTGCTATCTCTACGGCCCCTTTTGTTTTCTTTTCTTTTGTGGTTTATGGGCCTCACCTGAACAGTCAGAGATTACCCCTGGTGTGCTCACTGCACCCATATCACATGCTGAAAATCAAATCCAGATCAGTTTTGTGCAAGGCAAGTGCCTGTACCTACTGTACTATATCACTCTGGTTAATTTTTCTTTTTTAATACTTATATCTCATAATTTTCTTTAAGAAAATTGATCCTTGTGGCTGAGGCAATAGATAACACAGCGGATAGGACATTTGCCTTGCACACAGCCAACTTGGATTCAATCCCTGCCATCCCATATGGTCCCCTGAATCTGCCAGGAGTAATTTCTTTTTTTTTTTTTTTTTTTGGTTTTTGGGCCACACCCGGTGACGCTCAGGGGTTACTCCTGGCTATGCGCTCAGAAGTCGCTCCTGGCTTGGGGGACCATATGGGACGCCGGGGGATCGAACCGTGGTCCGTCCTAGGGTAGCGCAGGTAAGGCAGGCACCTTACCTTTAGCGCCACCGCCCGGCCCCCCAGGAGTAATTTCTAAGTGCAGAACCAAGAGTAACCCCTGAGTGCTGCTGGATGTAGTCCAAAAACAAACAAAAAATAATAATCTGCTTTAAAAAAAAGTTTATTTTTTTTTGGTTTTTGGCTCACACCTGGCAGCACTCAAGGATTAACTCCTGGCTCTATGCTCAGAAATCGCTCCTGGCAAGCTCGGGGGACCACATAGGATGCCAGGATTCAAACCACCGTCTTTCTGCATCCAAGGCAAACACCTTACCGCTGTGCTATCTCTCCAGCTCCTACTTCAAACTTTTATGGAGAAATACCCAGCAGTGCTGGGGCACCTTCAAGCCCTATATTCAGAGGTTGCTCCTGGTAATGCTAGGGGGATCATTTAGTGTCAAGAATTCAAAAAAAAAAAAAAGAATTCAACCTTAGGGTCCAGAGAGATAGCATGGAGGTAGGGCGTTTGCCTTGCATGCAAAAGGATGGTGATTTGAATATGGCATCACATATGGTCCCCCAAGCCTGCCAGGAGCAATTTCTGAGCGTAGAGCCAGGAGTAACCCCTGAGTGCTGCCCGGTGTGACCCCCCCAAAAAAAACAAAAACAAAAAAATAATTTAACCTGAGCCTTCTTCAGTATGTGATCCTTTGAGTTATCCCTCCAGGCCAGATGAGACTTTTCTAGGCATATGTTTCCGAGTTGCACACCCTATCCATGAAATTTTATGTATTTATGTATTAAATATTATGTATATACAATATACTTAAATATAATGCATGTACACATGATTATATATATAGTCTTTTTCACTCCTAAAATGATCAATGATCAGGTTTCATAGAGGATAATACCACTTCCTTTGAGGCTTAAAAGGAATGCAGTCACCAAAACTCAAGACTTGGGGACTGAAGAAACAGAACAAGGATTGGGGCACTTTCATTGTCTTAGGCTCAACCTTTGATTCTTGGTCCCCTGAGGACTTCCAGGAATGATTACTGAGCACAGACCCAGGAGTAGGCTCTGAGCACCATCAAGTGGCTCTCCAGTTGAAACAAACAAACAAAAAAACATCACCACCAAAATTCAGTTTAAAGAAGAGGCCCATGGTACAGTATTACCACATTTTATTCTTCGCAGCACATAGTATCAAATATGGACTTCATACAAAATGCAGAGCAAAAATATTTAGACTATTGTAATTGAATTTAAAAATATTTTTGGAGCCTCACCCTGCTCTATACTCAAGGGTGACTCCAGGTAGGTTCTTGGAAAACCATATGGGGTTCTGGGGATTGAATCCAGGTTGGCTGTATGTAAGGTAAGCTCCCATATTTGCTATATTATCACTCTGGCCCTGATGTAGTTTTAATAAACATTTTTCTGAAATGTCAAATTTGTCTATCTTGTTTGAAGAGAACAATGAAAAGAACTGATCCTGTAATGGTCTACAGCAGTGGTCGGCAACCTTTTATTTCAACTGAGCCAACTCTCGCCAAAACCACAATTGAAATGTATTTTGAGAGCCACACAGAGTTCTGACTCCTGGAGGTTGCCCGGCGTTTGCCAAATTAAAAGTGTAAAGAGCCACATGCAGATTGCCGACCACTGGTAAAGGAAAGTTGTCTTGAATACCCTTGGCCCCAGAGTTTAGCAAGAAGAAGGAAAGAAACTGAGTGGAGGAGGAGGAGAAATACAAACATGAAAGGATTGGGGCCAGGGGACAAGCGGTCTCAGGTGCATTGGTAGTGTTAAAAAGAACAGATCTAAATATTCAAGCCAAAGGCAACAACAATGGGATCAAGAGACTCAAATCCTGACAATCTAAACCAGGGGTCTCAAACTCAAGGCCCGCGGGCTGTTTGCAGCTCTCCCTACAACATTTGGCCAGCCTTCAAATATCGCAGTATTCACAATCGCATACCGAATAATCACAATAAAAATTGCATTAGTAGAAAAAAACGCATTAAACATTCGCATACTCCGAGCAGTTCCGTTCGGGGTATGCAAATATTTAATGCGATTTTTTGCGATTTTTTCTTACTAATGCGATTTTTTATTACGAATATTCGGTAAGCGAATAATCGCGAATATTTTGTGCCTAGCGCAGACATCATTTCCACTGCTCCTGCCCTATCGGAAGCCTAAGGGAGAGAAGGGAGAGAAGTTTATTACAGAATTAGATTTTGTCATACATTCATCATGACTTCATCAAAGCCTGCAGTGAAGAGAAAGATTGATGACGAGCACAGACAATTTCAGAAAAAGTGGGAGACGCAGTATTTCTTTGTTGAGCACAGGGGCATCCCCACATGTCTTATTTGCTCAGAGAAAGTTGCAGTGCACAACGAATACAACTTTTTTTGTTTGTTTGTATTTTGGGCCACACCCGGCGGTGCTCAGGGGTTACTCCTGGCTGTCTGCTCAGAAATAGCTCCTGGCAGGCATGGGGGACCATATGGGACACCGGGATTCGAACCAACCACCTTTGGTCTTGGATCGGCTGCTTGCAAGGCAAACGCTGCTGTGCTAGGTCTCCAGGCCCAAGGAATACAACTTGAAATGTCATTATTCAACTAAACATGCTGAGGAATGTGCAAAATATCAAGGAAATGAGAGAGCCAAGCGGGTTGCCAGTCTTAAAGCATGTCTAATGATGCAACAAGATATTTTTTTTTAAGTTTTTGGGTCACACCCGGCTCCTGCTCAGGGGTTACTCCTGGCTATCTGCTCAGTAATAGCTCCTGGCAGGCACGGGGGACCATACGGGACAGCGGGATTTGAACCAACCACCTTAGGTCCTGGATCTGCTGCTTGCAGCTATCTCTCCGGGCTCAACAAGATTTCTTCAAGAAAGCAACCAAAGTGAATGTTGCATCAGTCGAAGCTAGTTACATGGTTAGTGAGATGATTGCTAAGGCAGGGAAACCATTCACAGAAGGAGAGTTTGTTAAAAAAATGCATGTTATAGGCTGCAAGTATTTTCTGTCCAGAAAAGAAAGGTCAGTTTAGCAAAATCAGCCTTTCTGCCAACACTGTGGCAGAGCGCATTTCTTTTTTTGGGCTTTGGTTTTTGGGCCACATCCGGCGGTGTTCAGGGGTCACTCCTGGCTTTCTGCTCAGAAATAGCTCCTGGCAGGCATGGGGGACCATATGGGACACCAGGATTCGAACCAACCACCTTTGATCCTGGATAGGCTGCTTGCAAGGCAAACGCCGCTGTGCTATCTTTCTGGGCCCAGAGCGCATTTCTGATATGTCAAGTGACATTTATCATCAACTGTGTGAGAAAGCCAAATGTTTTGATGCATACTCAGTTGCTCTTGAGGGCACAGCTATAACAGACACTGCACAGCAAACAATTTATGTCCGTGGTGTTGGTTGCAATTTTGAATTGACAGAGGAGCTGTTCACAATAATTCCAATGCATGGCCAGACCACCACTAATGAGATATTTCGGCATCTGTGTGATGCCATTGAGAATGCAGGTTTGCCATGGAAGAGGTTTGTTGGAATGATAACAGATGGAGCGCCATCGATGACAGGGAAGAAAAATGGACTGGTGGCACTTGTTCAAAAAAACCTTGAAGAGGAGGGTGTAGAGAAGGCCATTGCTCTTCACTGCATTATCCATCAGCAGGCTCTTTGCAGTAAATGCCTGCCTGCCATGTGACAATGTGATGTCTGTTGTTGTGAAATGCACCAACCAAATCAGATCCAGGGGCTTAAAATACAGGAGGTTCCGTGCTTTTTTTTTTTAGAGAAAATGGAGTCAGAATATGGAGATGTGGGGCCGGGCGGTGGCGCTGGACGTAAGGTGCCTGCCTTGCCTGTGCTAGCCTAGGACGAACTGCGGTTCAATCCCCCGGCGTCCCATATGGTCCCCCAAGAAGCCAGGAGCAACTTCTGAGCGCATAGCCAGGAGTAACCCCTGAGCGTCACAGGGTGTGGCCCAAAAACCAAAAAAAAAAAAAAAAAAAAAAAAAAAAGAATATGGAGATGTGCTCTATTTCACCAAGGTACGTTGGTTCAGCAGGGGAAATGTCCTGAAAAGATTTTTTTGAGTTGAGAGAAGAAGTGAAAGCCTTCATGGAGAAGGATGGGAATGTTGTTTCTGAGTTGACTGAGCACAAATGGCTCATGGACTTAGCTTTTCTTGTTGACATCACACATAAACTGAATGTACTAAACAAGATGTTACAAGGCCCGGGGCAGCTTATCAGTGCTGCCTATGACAACATGAGAGCATTCTCCACAAAACTTGTGTTATGGAAATCCCAGCTCTCTCAGACAAACCTTTGCCATTTCCCAGCATGCAAGGAACTTGTGGATGCAGGCATACCATTCAGTGGTGAGAAATATGTTGATGCTATTTTTAAGCTAGAGAAGGAATTTGGTCACAGATTTACAGACTTCCAAAAGCACAGAGCCACTTTCCAAATTTTTGTGGACCCCTTTTCCTTTGATGTGCAAGATGCCCCTCCTGTGCTTCAAATGAAGCTCATTGACCTGCAATGCAACTTTGATCTCAAAGCCAAGTTCAGGGAGATTAGTGGAAAAGCAGACATGTATGGGCAATTTTTGAAAGAATTGCCCCCCAGCTTTCCTGAGCTTTTCCGAATGTTCAAGTGCACCATGTGCCTTTTTGGGAGCACATATTTGTGTGAAAAGTTATTCTCCACATTGAACTTCAATAAGTCAAAGTACAGGTCTAGACTTTTTTTTTTTGGTTTTTCGGGCCACACCCGTTTGATGCTCAGGGGTTACTCCTGGCTAAGCACTCAGAAATTGCCCCTGGCTTGGGGGGACCATATGGGATGCCGGGGGATCGAAAAGCGGTCTTTCCTTGGCTAGCGCTTGCAAGGCAGACACCTTACCTCTAGCGCCACCTCGCTGGCCCCTACAGGTCTAGGCTTAATGATGATCATTTTCAAGCCATACTGAGGGTCTCAACTGCTTCCTCTCTAAAGCCAAATGTGGTTCAGATTTGTGAGAAGTGCTGTCAAGTCTCTGGCAGCAAGGAATAGGCAAAAGATGCCATGTTCATGATCTTCACTCAATGTTTTTTCATGTTCAGAAGAAATAATTAAAACTGTTAATAATGACGTTTGAGGACTTTTTTTTTTTTTTTTTTTTTGGGTTTTTGGGCCACACCCGGTGACGCTCAGGGGTTACTCCTGGCTATATGCGCTCAGAAGTCGCTCCTGGCTTGTGGGACCATATGGGACGCCGGGGGATAGAACCGCGGTCCGTCTCCTAGGCTAGCGCAGGTAAGGCAGGCACCTTACCTCCAGCGCCACCGCCCGGCCCCACTTTTTTTTTTTTTTTGTGAAATCCCTTATGCGGCCCTGCCTTACCCTGACTTTGCCTCTTGCGGCCCCCAGGTACATTGAGTTTGAGACCCCTGATCTAAACTTTAAGTATGTTTTTTTATAACTGGCAGGCTGGGGGGTAGAGGGAACATTGTTGGAGGGAGGTTGACACTCCTGGTGGGATTGATTCATTATATGTCCGAAACCCAACTATGAAGGACTTTGTAAATCACAATGGTTTCAATAAAATAAAATAACTGATCCTCAAATATTCTTTTTTTTGGGGGGGGGCACACCCGGTGATGCTCAGGGGTAACTTTTGGCTCTGCACTCAGAAATTATCCCTGCTTGGGGAACCATATAGGACACCGGGGGATTGAACTGCGGTGTGTTCTAGGTTAGCACGTGCAAGGCAGATGCCTTACCGCTTGCACCAACGCTCTGGCCCAATGCAGAAATATTCTTTAAAAATATTATTATTATTATTATTATTATTATTATTATATTGGGTTTGGAGCCATACCCAGTGGTACTCAGAGGTTACTCCTGGCTCTGCAGTCAGAAACTACTCCTGGCTGGCTCAGGAGATTAGGTGGGATGCCAGAGATAGAACTCCAGTCAACTGAGTGCAAGGTAAATGTCCTACCTACTGTACTATCCTCTGGCCGCTCAATATTTATTTTGGTTTTGGGGTCACACCCGGCAGTGCTCAGGGGATACTCCTGGCTCTATGCTCAGAAGTCGCCCTGGCGACCATATGGGATGCCGGGATTCGAACCACCGTCCTTCTGCATGTAAGGCAAACGCCTTACCTCCATGCTATCTCTTCGGCCCCATATTTTTATTCATTTTCTTTTTTTTTTTTTTGTTCTTTTGGGGGGGGGAGGCACACCCATTGATGCGCAGAGGTTACTCCTGGCTATGCACTCAGAAATTGTTCCTGGGTTGGGGGGGACCATATGGGACACCAGGGGATCGAACCGCGGTCAGATGCCTTACCTCTAGTGTCACTGTGCCGGCCCCTCAATATTTATTTTATCTCAAAAATTAATTTCTGAAAATCAAAACATGCAGATCTCAGTGCTATCTGATCAACTATAAATTAAGGAATCTAGGGATTAGAAAAAGTGGTTAAGGTGCTTGCTTTGCATGAGGCTGACCCTGTTTGATCCCCCAGCACTTCAGATGCTTCTCTGAGCATAGAACCAGCACCACCAGGTGTGGCCTCTAAGCCACTCTTCCCAATTTAGAAATTTATTTCCATTAGTTAAACTGAGGAATCAACTCTACCCCATTCCTAAATGAAGTGCTCTAGTTTAAAATACCAAAGAATTCTGGAGACCAAATGTCATGGTATAATTCTTGTTTCCTTTAATAAACAAAGGACAAAATACTTATAGTCTGTTTTAGAAAAATAATAGCTGCATTTGTGAGGGATGTGGCTCAAAGGTAGAGCATATGACTTGCATGTGTGAGGGCCTAGATTTCATTCCTGGCAGCACATGGAGTAAGGCGTGGGGCACTGCTGCGTGTGGCCCCCAAACAAAAATGTGAACAGGCCAGGGACAGTGTGGCAGAGGAATGAGTGAAGTATACTTTGATCTCATTATATTTGGATTTTCTGATTTGTTGCCACTTTACGCCCAGCACTCATCTGGAAAATAAAGATTTATTTAATGCATGCAGAAATCAGACAAGATCCTTGTCCCAAGAGATCGATAATTTAATAGGAAAGGTATGACACATATTTTAAAACATATTTTAACACATATTTTCCTTTAGTCTTGTAAATCCTGCCAGATAACTCTAGAATGCACACTCAATACCTGATGCTTATTGCCAAGCATGGCCATGAGGAGAAAGAAGATGGAGAAATTACAAACGCAGAACTGGAGGTGATAAAGGTGGTGAAGATCTGCGTAATCGCTAGTGGAGCAGATTTCTTGGGTACATGAAAATGTGAACAATGGGCCGGAGAGATAGCACGGAGGTAAGGCGTTTGCCTTGCATGCAGGACGGTGGTTGGAATCCCGGGATCCCATAGGGTCCCCCGAGCCTGCCAGGAGCGATTTCTGAGCACAGAGCCAGGAGGAACCCCTGAGCGCTGCCGGATGTGACCCCAAAACCAAACCCCAAAAAATACTCAAAGAAAATGTGAACACTTGCCAAATTGTACAGCTGAGTATATTAAGGTTATACTGTACTGACTCCTTTCACTTATTTATTGGTTCTGGGCCACGCGGGGCTGTGCTCAGGGATTCCTTCTGGCTCTGCCAGACTTGGGGAACCCTCTGGGATGCCAGGGATCAAACCCAGGTCTGCCATAGGCAAGACAAACACGCTGTGCCACCTCTACCGCTGTGTCGGGATCCTAATGATGTTGACTTTTTCCTTTTTTTTTTGTTGGTTTTTGGTTTTTGGGCCACACCCGGCTGTGCTCAGGGGTTACTCCTGGCTGTCTGCTCAGAAATAGCTCCTGGCAGGCACGGGGGACCATATGGGACGCCGGGATTCGAACCAACCACCTTTGGTCCTGGATCGGCTGCTTGCAAGGCAAACACCACTGTGCTATCTCTCCGGGCCCTGACTTTTTCCTTTTATGTTTTAAAGGAAAGGACAGATCAGAGGAGCAGAGGGAAGAGCTTAATGTCTTTCGGAAGGAGGAAGGCGGCCTTGGAAAAGCAAAGTTGGCCAACTGTCGTTAAGAGCCCACCTGGGCTGCTGTGACTGCGAGGCTTGTGGTCGAGGCGAGCCTAGTGTGACCGAGTGCGAGGCCAGACGGAGCTCAGGGCGGGCCAGCCAGGAATCAACCTGATCAAGGTGGCGCGTGAGCGAGTCTGCGCGGACGCCTCCGGAGGGAGGGCGGGGCAGGGCCGGGCGCACCGGGAAGGGGAAGGCAGGAGGGGCTGCGGGAAGGCCCGAGAGCCGCGGGAAGAACTCGATTCGGGCCCCGACAGTCAGAATTCTTTTTTTGGGGGGTGGGTGGCACCCGGCAGCACTCAGGGGTTCCTCGAGGCTCTCCGCTTTGCCCTGCGTTTAGGACGCCGTCGTTTAGGACGCCCCGCTCTCCTTTCGAGAAAGGGCTCCAGGCCAGCGCGGCAGGGAGCGGCCTGGGCTTCCCGGGGAGCCCTGAGGGAAAGGCTTTCGCCCGCCGCCCCGCCTCCTCGCGCACGCGCCCGTCACGTGGTCCGCCCCAGCTCCGCCTCGTCTCGGCTTCGGGGCGGGCGGGGGCGGGGCGCTCGTGGCCGGCGCGTGCGCGAGGCGGGGCGCGCGCGTGTGTCCGTCACACGTCACGTGACCCTCCACGCGGCTCGTCTCCAGCCCCGCCTTTCCCAGAGCCCGGAGGTGGCGGCGAGGCCGGGGCGGGCGGGGGCGGGCGAGGGCGGGGCTCGGGGGGTGGGGCGGGGAACGCCGACTCGCGCCCGGCCGCGCGCCTCGGGAGCGCGCGCCCTCACGTGACCCGACGCGACGGGACGGGACGCGACGCACACGGCGCGCCCGCGGTCACGTGGCCGGCCCTGAGCGGCGTCGCGGGCGGCGGAGGCGGAGGCGGCGGCGGGGGCGGAGCGGCGCGGCGGGCGGGCGCGCGCGTCCCTGAGGCCAGTCCCCCGGCGGCGCTGGTCGCACAATTATGAAAGACTCGGCTTCTGCTGCTGCCGCTGCTGCTAGCGCCGGAGCCGAGTCGCCTGCGAGCGCGTCCCCCCGGGCTGCCCCGCTCCGGCGGCCGCCGCCGCCGCCTCCCGAGACGCGCCCCGATCGATGGCTGCGGGCCGCGGCGGGCGAGGAGGTGGAGCCGCTGCCCTTGCGGAGGAGCCCGCCGCGTGACGAGGATGGTAGGCGCGGGCGGCGGGCGGCGTCGCGGGCTCCGCCGGGGAAGGGCCTCGGGCCGCCCGGGTCGCTCCCGGGCGCGGCTGCGCCGGCTCGGCGGCCGAGGCCCCGCGTCCTCCGTGCGTCCCGGGGGCCGGCGGCCCGGCGGAGGGCGGGGGCCTGGCTCGGACCCGTGCCGCACGACGCCGTGGCCGCGCTCCCGCTCCCGCCCGTTCGCCCTGCCGAGCCCCGGGAAGGAGCCCGGCGGGGACGGACGCGCGCGGGGCTTTGCCGGGGCTGCCGGCTTCTGCGCCCTTCCGAAAGCCAAGCGTCTCCCGAACACGACTCGGCTCGCGTGGGAAGACGGTCGCGAGCGTCGCGCACAACCCCGCCGCGGCGCCGAGCGGGTCTCCGCGGAGGCTGCGCGCAGGTCCCGCGGCTCTCACGCGCGCCCGTGGGGACCGACGTGCGGCGATGGCGCGCCGCAGTTTCTCACTCCGCAAACGGTTTAAGTCCCTCCAGCGGCCCCGCTGAACTTTCACGTCTCAGTACGAGACGTGTTTTGCGAGTCTCCCTCGTTCTCCCGTCTCCTCGCCGTTGGTTGTGGGGCGTCTGAATCGAACGTATTTTATTTGGAGAGACGCTTTGAATCAGCTCACTTCACTCCTCTGCAGACTTTTCCTTTATAGGTAGTACAATTCGCTGCCATTGACTGTGCTCGAGGTAGTTGCCAGTCTTTAAGTCTGTCCTGGAAGTCTTTAGCCCCAGGTGTTGTATTTAAGTTCAACCGGTTATCTTTTTTTTCTCTTGGTTTTTGGGTCACACCCGGCAGCACTCAGTCTTACTCCTGGCTCTACGCTCAGAAATCGCTCCTGGCAGGCTCGGGGAACCCTATGGGATGCTGGGATTCGAACCACCGTCCTTTTGCATGCAAGGCAAACGCCTTACCTCCAGGCTATCTCTCCGGCCCCTCCACTGGTTATCTTAATGTCTTCTTATCTTTTGGAACTTTCAGTAGTTTGAGTGGAATCTAAATTTCTCTTGTTTCTGTTGCTTTTCATTCATGCCCGATTTTAAAATGGTAGATGTACTCCCCGAACTCTGGTTTGTGTACACAAGCTGTCACTTTTTTTTGGGGGGGGGGTTGGGTCACACCCCGCGATGCTAAGGAGTTACTCCTGGCTGTCTGCTCAGAAATAGCTCCTGGCAGGCACAGGGGACCATATGAGACACCGGGATTCAAAGCAACCACCTTTGGTCCTTGATCTGCTGCTTGCAAGGCAAACGCTGCTGTGCTCTCTCTCCTGGCCCACTTATTCTTAGCATAGAGTCTGAACTCACTATTGCTTTATGCTTTAAATATGTTGATCCTACCAGAGAAATTCTCACTTGAAAAATTTGAAACTAAGGCAGGAAGGTAGCTCTGTAGTTCGGGATGTAAGAACACTTGTCTTACCATGCGTAAGGCGCTAGCTAGTAAGTATCTGCAGCAGAGGTGGAAAGAAAAAGAAAAAAAAAATGAGGCGCAATTTTTTTTTTCATTGCTTCTAGCTGGTATGGAAGTTTTTCAAGATTTTCAATTCAGTTACATTGCAACCTTACGGTTACCCTAAAAAGACTCTTTTCTATAGTATGAATTTGTTGAGTCTCCTCAACTTCCAGATAAACACTGAAAAGTTCACCTTTCAGAAAACTTTAAAACCAATCAATCAAAAGGTAATATAAAACAAAATAACAAGAAATGAGAATTTAAAAACTAGAATAAAATACAATTTTGTCTCAAAATGACCTTACTGAAGCTACTGGAAATATTTATTTAATTTATTTGGAAGTTGCTCACTGTTGAATATATTTCCAGGGTCAGGAGTGGGCAAGATGTGTTAGACAGCTTTCCCACATTAAAATAGTTCACATTCTAGTTAGTTATTTGTAAGAGATTTCCTTTCAGTTATCAATGGGAGACATTTTTACTTTATAAAGCATTTGGTGTCTACTTTGTTGCAGATACTGATATTTACTAGCATAGACAAAAAATAAAAGGATACTGTTGCATAGATAACTGGAATAATAATGGTGATTTTCAAGGGAGAAAGACTTAGATAGGTTTGCAAAGAAGCTGAGAGTGAGGAACGATGATTTTTGGTCAGCAGAGGTGACTCAGTAAGCTGAATTATGTAATACTTTGCATGCAGGACACTGGGATTCAAGCTTCATGGTATCCTGAGCATTTCTCAAAATAAAAAACAAAACAAAAAAAAAGGAAATGTGGATCTTGTTAAAGTCAGTCGGGATTAGAATTAGCCTACAAGTAGGGTGTTGAATTATGTGAATTATGTAGCTTATGTGTTGATTTTTTCTCCAGTTTTTTGGGTCACATCAGAGATGCTCAGAGTGTATTCCTGCCTCTGCATTCAGGAATTACCTCTGGTGGTGCTCAGGGGACCATATGGGTTGCGGAGTATCAAACCGAAGCCAGGCAAAGTGAGCGCTGTGCTGTCTCTCCAGCCCCAGTAGTTTGCTTTTAGACTAGAGAACTGAACTTTAGAAAAGAAAAACATCTTGGTTTATTTTGGGAATGGTTGTGCAAATACTTAGTGTACATAGTTTTAAATTTAATGTTAGGGATTTTGAACAGCACTCTGTGGTATTAGGATGGTGGGAGAGGGTTGCTATTGGAGGTTCTTAGGGGGGCCTTGCAGTGATGGGTATTAAAGCCAGGACTCACACACATAGCATGTACTCCAGCTCTTGGGTTTTTTCAAAAAACTGCCCCTCCCCCATACATAGTTTTAAACGAGTAGGGATTATGGGATAAAATAAGGTGATGGTACAACTGTACATGGTGCAGTTGGTAGGAAAGGTCAATCTTTTGGTTTGTTTTCTTTGGGTTTTGATTTTTGGGCCAGTACCAGGGGACTTAGGGCTTACTCTTGGCTCTGCTCAGAGATTACTCCTGGTAGAGTTCAGGGACTGTATGTGGTGCATGGGATTTGAACTAACAGGCACCTTTACTTCTATACTCTCTCTGGTCCTAGGGCCAGTATTTTGAGTACAGCATGCAGAGGAATAGATGAATTTGGATCTTATTTTGGAGATTTTGGGGAATTCACATAAGAAAAAAATATGGAGGATGACTTGGTGAGTATTTAAGCTGAAAAGAGAGTTATAAAAAGAGTTGATAGCAAGTGGGGGCCGGAGAGATAGCGTGGAGGTAAGGCGTTTGCCTTTCATGCAGGAGGTCATCAGTTCGAATCCCGGCGCCCCATATGGTCCCCTG
Source organism: Suncus etruscus (assembly GCF_024139225.1). Lineage (NCBI taxonomy): Eukaryota > Metazoa > Chordata > Mammalia > Eulipotyphla > Soricidae > Suncus > Suncus etruscus. The sequence continues at coordinate 95,130,175 of NC_064857.1, read as the reverse complement.
TGCCTGCCAGGAGCAATTTCTGAGCCTGGAGCCAGAAATAACCCCTGAGCACTGCCGGGTGTGACCCAAAAACCACAAAAAAAAAAAAAAAAAAAAAAAGAAGAGTTGATAGCAAGTATTCGTTTTATTTTTGTTTGGGGGGGGTCACACCTGGTGTTGTTTATAAGGCTTAAATTTGAGGGGGAGAGAGGGGAGAGAGAGAAGCAGACAGACAGACAGACAGGCAGGCAGACTCGGAGGCTGAGAGGATGAAAACAGGGCTTTTCACATGTGGCATGTTCTGTAGCCCTTTTAACTGTCCCTATCCCCCTCCTTTTAAGTTTGGTACTTGGAGACAAAATTCTGTGTGATTAAGGTAAATTTAGAATGGGAGCATCCTTTCACTATTTTTGGGGATTAAAACAGAATCACTTACGTGAACTGATTCTTAAAAGCTAGAGGCTCATGTTAGATATCCAGTACTGCCTGTTCCTCTGAGCACTGCCAGTAGTGAACTCTTATGACATTCCATGGCGGACCGTATGGGATGCTGGAGACTGAACCTAAGTAGGCTATGCACAAGGCAAGTGCTTAGCCAGTGTACTATCACTCTGCCCCCTGAATTAGTATTTTTGGGTATTTTAATGAGACTAATTCTGTTCATTTTGGACTTGGAAAATGATTCTAGGTAGCCAGAAAATTACTCTGACCTTTAACTTATGGGGGGGGGGGATTTGTATTAGGTTTGTTTGTTTGCTTGTTTTTAGACCATACATAGTGGTATTAGAGATCAATCTCCTGCTTACAAAGCATGTGCTTAGTATTGTAAATTCTGTCTTTGGACCTTAATTTACTTAACCATTTAGATTATTTAGAAGTTTATTGGGGGCCGGAGATATAGCACGGAGGTAAGGGGAGATATAGCACGGAGGTAAGGCATTTGCCTCTCATGCAGAAGGTCAGTAGTTCGAATCCCGGTGTCCCATATGGTCCCGAACCTGCCAGGAGCGATTTCTGAGCATAGAGCCAGGAGTAACCCCTGAGCACTGCCAGGTGTGACCCAAAACAAAAACAACAACAAAAAAAGTTTATTGGCCTTTTGATCTGGAGGTAAGCAGATTAACTTTAAAGTTGGCAGATATGATTCTCACCTAAATATCTTTGCCACCTTACCCTCTTCAATGACTATCACTGTATCCTCTCCTCTGTAAAAAGCAGATGATAATCTTTTCTATATGTCACCTCAAGAACAATACTAGGAATGGATTGGAGAGATAGTACAATGGGCAGTTCTACTGACCCAGAGCTTGATGTCCGGTACCACCGATGGAGTCTTGTCAGGAGTGGTTCCTGAGTAGAACCAAGAGTAAGCCCTGAGCAGTGTCAGGTGTAGTTCAACAAAACAATAACAATGCTAGAATTAAAGTTTGGGACATGGGGCCGGGTAGGTGGCGCTGGAGGTAAGGTGTCTGCCTTGCAAGCGCTAGCCAAGGAAGGACTGCGGTTCGATCCCCCGGCGTCCCATATGGTCCCCCCAAGCCAGGGGCGATTTCTGAGCACATAGCCAGGAGAAACCCCTGAGTGTCAAATGGGTGTGGCCCAAAAAAAAAAAAAAGTTTGGGACATAACTATTTGACATCTTCCCCACACAACGTGAGGTCATTTTAATACTAAGTGTGATACCTAAACTGTCCAACTATCAGTTGTATAGAAAACACAACCTTTAAAATACCGAGTTTCTCATGGAAAGAAAAAAATAAAAACCTGTGGAGTCAGAGTCTCATCAGGAATACTGCAACACTGAGCCCATAGTTCACTGAAAAATATGTGCAAAGTGAGATTTAGTAGGCTGTGTTTTCTGCTTCCTCTGATGATATATAGTAAGTTGGGAATGATAGAAGGGAAGTTTCCTGAGCTGCAGACTAATACTTAATAAAAGAGACTGGAGAAACAAGAACCAGAATAAAAAGATAGACCTGTAAATGGCCTTTTGGTATGTGATTCAATATCTTCCTTATCTTTGAGTGTGATTTATGGGGTCAGAAAAATAGTATAGGGGCTAAGGTGCTTGCTTTGCATGTAGCTGATCTCAATTTCACCCCTAGTAATGGATGCCATCCCCTGAGCACTTCAAAGTGTGGCCCCTTACCATGCCCCTCTAACTATACCCAAATAGTTTTATTGACTAAGTAAAAGAATAGTTTTGGTAACTATTCATAATTTAAGCAAATCCGATTACTATCATAAATGGTAGAGTGGTATTGATTTGCCAAATAGAAGCTTAGAGAAGAATAATTGTATTTGGGATGCATGTGTATTTATGAATGAGATCTAAGTTGACAGTTAAGGTTAAAAAAAAATTAGAGTGAACCTAGTCCTGTTTCAGTGCTTAGGTATCACTCCAGATAGTGCTTGATGGGGGAGTAGGGGAACCTCACCAGTGTCAGGGATTGAGCCTGGGCCTTCTGCATTCATTCTCATCCTTTTGAGTCATCTCTCTGACCTCTATCTTTCGTACAGTGAGTCAGCATTTTTACATGTATAATCTTACATGGATATCTGGGAGTAGAGATGCAGGTGTCCAGGTAGGGGCATCTTCAGCATGACAGAAGAGCCTAAATATTGACCATCATAGTCAATAAAGTTGTGCAATTTTCCCCCTTATTTTCTTAAGAATGTGTCTTTTTTTACGAGAGAGAGATCTGGGAAGCACATGCATTTTACTTTACTACTCAGCCACCCAAGCAGTGCTGGGGGACCAGAGCGGGTGAGAAGTGGGGCCTCCAGGGCTACATCCTGCCTAGATGGCACTATGTGGTGCCAGAGACCAAGTTGAAATCTGCTACATGCAAGGCACACACCTTAACCCCTGTACTATCTTTCTGTACAATCGTCTGTTTGGTGGTCTTCTTTTGAATCTTAAGTACAGTTGTTTCTTTGTCTTAGAATTTTCGATTGCATCCTAGTTTCTTTCTGGGGTAGGAATCACTCAGTGATTCTGGGGGAGGCTAGGAAAGGAGAGAACCATGTGGTGCTGGATATGGCCCAGCTTCCCGCATGCAGAACATATGCTCCAGCCCTTTGGTTGAACTCCCAGTGTTGTATCCTAGATCAGCATTCTCAGTGGGGGACCATATGGACCCTTAGGATAGTCCAAGGGGCCACAGGTGAGAATTGTGTAAGTGGGATGGGGCATAGAATGAGACTAGAAGGTCAAGTGGTAGGAAGAGGCGCCACAGGAAGGAAGCACACTCAGAAAACAGCTAAGAAACTGTCCTAGGTATTTTGTATATTATCTTATAGTGACTATGAGTTCTGTTCCTGTCCTCTGAATTCAGAGTAATACCACTACTTGGGGAGGAGGATGCATACCTGGCAGTGTTTAGGGGCCTCTCCCTCACTCAGGAATCAGTCCTGGTGGCCTCAGGGGACAATATGGGGTGTCAGAGATTGAACCCTGGTCGACTATGTGCAAGGCAAGGCCTTACCTGCTGTACTCTCTCCTGCCCTTTTGTTAAAATAGTTAAGGACTGGGCCCGGAGAGGTAGCACAGCGGCGTTTGCCTTGCAAGCAGCCGATCCAGGACCAAAGGTGGTTGGTTCGAATCCCGGTGTCCCATATGGTCCCCCTGCCTGCCAGGAGCTATTTCTGAGCAGACAGCCAGGAGTAACCCCTGAGCACCTCTGGGTGTGGCCCCAAAACAAAAACAAACAAAAAAAAAAGTTAAGGACTGAGTGTTTTTGTCCAACCATATTAAATATCTAACTTATTTCTGTCCCCTCTGAAAAATGGGGTTTTGGGGGATAATTAGGATCCACTGGGGTTATCAGTATAGGACTCTGAAGTGATAAGGTCATTGCCCTTAATAGAATAAATTTCTAAGAATCAGCCCTTTTTCCACCATGCCAGGAAGCATACCTGCAATCTGAGGTGAGGGTGCTCGCAAATACCAATACTATGCTCTTGAGTTCAATTTCTACAACTATTATAAATAAATTAATGGTTGTTTGGGCCACTTAGTTGATATTTGTTACGACAGTCTGTGTAGCTAATAAATTCCAAATTCAGTCTTTAGTGCACAGGAAAAAGTACCTGTCCAGGTATTTTATTTTTATTTATTTTATTTTAATAATTAATTAATTAATTATTTTTATTATTATTTATTTCATTTTATTATTTTATTATTATTTATTTATTTATTTTATTTTTTTTGTTTTTGGGTCACACCCGGCAGTGCTCATGGCTTACTTCTGGCTCTATGCTCAGAAATCACTACTGGCAGACTTGGGGGACCCTATGGGATGCTGGGATTCGAATCAACATCCTTCTGCATGCAAGGTAAATACCTTACCTCCATGCTATCTCTCCGGCCCTGGTATTTTATTTTATTTTATTTTATTTTATTTTATTTTATTTTATTTTATTTATTTATTTTTTGGTTTTTCGGGCCACACCTGTTTGATGCTCAGGGGTTACTCCTGGCTAAGCGCTCAGAAATTGCCCCTGGCTTGGGGGGACCATATTGGATGCGGGGGGATCGAACCGCGGTCCTTCCTTGGCTAGTGCTTGCAAGGCACACACCTTACCTCTAGCGCCACCTCCCTGCCCCCCTCCCCGTAATTTTTTTTTTTTAAACCGGCTTTTTTTTTTTTTTTTGGTTTTTGGGCCACACCCAGCGGTGCTCAGGGGTTACTCTTGGCTGTCTGCTCAGAAATAGCTCCTGGCAGGCACAGGGGACCATATGGGACACCGGGATTCGAACCAACCACCTTTGGTCCTGGATGGGCTGCTTGCAAGGTATACACTGCTGTGCTATCTCTCCGGGCCCTAAACCAGCTTTTGAATTCAGTTGAATCCCATACCTTGGTGCCAGAGGGTTTGAGCAATTACCATATTTTTTGCTCTATAAGTCACACCTGACCAGCACATAGTTTTTAGATGCTCTCTTCTTCTATACTCAGGCTTCTGCAACAGGTGGTATTTTTTTGGGGGAGGGAAATGTGTGGACCACATTTGGGGGGAGGGGAAGTGTGTCATATGGTATGAAAAATACAGTAATATCTAATATGTAGAACTCCTTTTTATAACTTTTGTTTTTAGAATTTTTTCATTGTTCTATGTTTACTCTTATCTTGAATTTAGTATTTTAAGTTCTTGCATCATGGTTAAAACTAGAATTTTTTTTTTTTTTTGGCCACACTCGTTTAATGCTCAGGGGTTACTCCTGGCCAGGGGCTCAGAAATTGCTCCTGGCTTGGGGGGGACCATGTGGGATGTCGGGGGATCAAACCTTGCAAGGCAGACACCTTACCTCTAGTGCCACCTCGCGGGCCCCAAGACTAGAATTTTTATTGGAATTTTAGCTGTTTGTAGTTGTGAAACCTTAAAAACCTAGAAAACCTTTCAAAAATTTTTTTTGCTGTTTCTTTTAAGTATAGACTACATCCAACTTTTATTTATTTACTTAGTTTTTTTTTTTGGGGGGTCATACTTGGGAGTGCTCAGGGGTTACTCCTGGCTCTACGCTCAGAAATCGCTCCTGGCAGGCTCGGGAGACCAGCTATGGGATCTAACTGTGGTCCTTCTGCATGCAAGGCAAAGCCTTAACTCCATGCTATCTCTTTGGCCCCACTATGTCCAATTTTTGCCTGCCTCTGTGCTAAGTTGTAATTCTCCTTTTTGTTTTGTTCTGAAGATAAATGATTGTTCCTTGGTAGTGTTATTTATCCAAACTTTCTTAGCTAGAAATTCCTTTTTAAAGTTAATATATTTTGAGGCCAGAGTGATAACACAGTGGGTAGGGTATTTGCCTTGCATGTAGCTGTCCTGGATTCAGTCCCCGGCATCCCACATGGTCCCCTGAGCCTACAAGGAGTAATATCTAAGTACAGAGCCAGGAGTAAATCCTGAGCGCTACCAGGTGTGCCCTCCTCCAGTTAATATATTTCTGTTATATAGAGAGCAGTACAGTATACTCAGCTGTAAAAATCAATATTTCCATATATGTTATTTGAAGTATTTTATCAGCAGTTTTTTTTTTTTTTGTTTTTTTTTTTGTTCTTTGGTTTTTTGGATCACACCCGGCAGCACTCAGATTACTCCTGGCTCTACGCTCAGAAATCACTCCTGGAAGGCTCGGGGGATCATATGGGATGCCAGGATTCGAACCACTGTCCTGCATGCAAGGCAAATGACCTACCCCATGCTATCTCTCCAGCCCCATTATCAGCAGTATTTTTAAGTTTTTCATGGATACTGACCCATCAGCATCTAGCCAAGAAGATATCCCAGTGTTTCTTTAGACTAGGATGTGGTTGGCAGGTTTATATCATTTAAAGGAGCATTATTTACCACTGGCTGCTATCCCTGCAATTTTGTTACATTGCTGGGATATGTTTGTCAAGCATTGTGCCTAAAATGCTGAATTATTTGAGTGAGTGAGGGAAGGGAGATGAGGGTTTGGGGCGCACTCAGCTGCTGTACTTGAACAGGGATTTAGCCACATGCAAGACAAGCCCTTAACACCCTGAGCCTCACTTTCAGAGCTTTTTAGAAATGGGCTGTTACCCTATTTTATAGGTAAAGAAGCTAAGGTACAGAAACTGACTTTTAAGTTTCCTAGATAATCAACTGAACTGGATCTTTTCTATTTGTTTTGGGGCTACTCTGGGCATGCTATTTGGGGGGGGTCCTTCCTGGCAGTTTTTAGGAGGACCAATTGGTGGTGTGGAGGTGAGCTATGTCTCCAGCATGCAGAGAAAGCTCCACAGTAGTCATCTGAGCTATCTCCTGGCCCCTAGAATCCTAGTCTGAAAGATAGTACAGTGAGCAGGAGGGTGATTGTCTTGCATGCAGCCAACCCAGGTTAGATACCAGGTATCCCATATGGTTCTCTTGTGTCCATTGGGAATGATATTTGATCATAGCCAGGAGTAACCTCTGAGCACTTCCAGGTGTGGCTCAATAACCAAAAGCAATCACAAAAGCATCTCTCTTTCCCTCCTCCCTTCACCTCCTTCCCCTCCTTCCCCTCCTCTCTCTCCTCTCTTTTCTCCCTCTCTCACTCTTCCATTTCTTCCTTCCAAGATAAAACTCTGGACCTCATATATGCAATAAATGCATTCTATCATTGAGTTCTCAGTCTCAATCTGTGCTTTTTTTGTTTGTTCGTTTGTTTTTTGTTTTGTTTTTGGGCCACACCCGGTGATGCTCAGGGGTTACTCCTGGCCATGCGCTCAGAAGTTGCTCTGGATTGGGGGACCATATGGGATGCCGGGGGATCGAACCACGGTCCGTCCAAGGCTAGCGCAGGCAAGGCAGGCACCTTACCTCTAGTTCCACAGCCCGGCCCACTAACATTCTTTAATTATAGTTTCAACGTTGAGCTATGGCAATTAGAACTTTTCAGATTTATGTGTATAGGGTGCCACCTCTTGGCAGAATTTTGGTAAAGCAGCTTTAGCGAACGAGACAACTACCATTTGGAATTTATATGTATGTGTCCACCTTTGATAGGGTACCTGGTGACAGCAGAAACTGAGTTTTCCTTTTTTTTTTTTTTTTAAATGTTTTGAAGAATTTGTGATTTTTGTTTGTTTTGGGGCCATGCCTTTGCCAAGGAGCTACTCCCATTTCTGTTTGAGTATGTCTTCTAGAAATACTGAGGGACCATGCAGTGCTGGGGATTGAATCTGGGCTTCCTGTCTACAAAGTATGTGTTCAGCCTATTGAACTGTCTCCTCACCCTAGACTTATGAGCCTGGACATGTGATTTATTAATATTAATATTAGAAAAAATGAAGGGCATATACAAAAATGCTGGAGTTTGGAACATATTTATACTTTCTGTGATACAGTGAGAAAGAATCCTTGCAGTCAGGAATGATTGTGAGCAGCTTAAGTAGATGCCATAAGAGATAGTCTTTTGGGCCCAGAGAGATAGCACAGTGGCGTTTGCCTTGCAAGCAGCCGATCCAGGACCAAAGGTGGTTGGTTCGAATCCCGGTGTCCCATATGGTCCCCCGTGCCTGCCAGGAGCTATTAAAAAAAGAGAGATAGATAGTCTTTTTATTTTTATTTTTTGGTTTTTGGGTCACACCCGGCAGCACTCGGGTTACTCCTGGCTCTATGCTTAGAAATGGCTGCTGGCAGGCTCGGGACCATATGGGATGCTGGGATTTGAACCACTGACCTTCTGCATGCAAGGCAAACGCTTTTCCTCCATGCTGTCTCTCTGACCCCAAGAGATAGTCTTAAAACATTATAGTACTTTTGCATATCTGTAGTCACAAAATTTTCTTGGTTGTTTTTGTTTTGTTTTTTTTTTTGGTTTTTGGGCCACACCCGGTGACACTCAGGGGTTACTCCTGGCTATGCGCTCAGAAGTCGCTCCTGGCTTGGGGGACCATATGGGATGCCGGGGGATCGAACCGCGGTCCGTCCTAGGCTAGCACAGGCAAGGCAGGCACCTTACCTCCAGGGCCACCGCCCGGCCCCTTCTTGGTTGTTTTTATTCTCAGGACCATACCCAGTGGTACTCAGGGCATACTCCTGGAACTGTGCTCAGGGCTAACTCCTGGCTCAGGGGACTGTGTGGAATGCAGGGGATCTAACCTGGGTTAGCCTCGTGCAAGGCTTATGCCCCACTTTCTATAGCATTGCTTTGGCCCTGTACTCACAAATCTATTTTTTGGAGTTAGAATTTCGGCAAAACTTTTTTTTTTTTTTTTGGGCCACACCCGTTTGACGCTCAGGGGTTACTCCTGGCTATGCGCTCAGAAATCGCCCCTGGCTTGGGGGGACCATATGGGACGCTGGGGGATATAACTGCGCTTGCAAGGCAGACACCTTACCTCTAGCGCCACCTTCCTGGCCCCTCGGCAAAACTTTTGTTACAGTTTAGGACCTATTTGGGAATTAAAAACTACAGTGAGGGGCTGGAGAATTTGCCTTTCATGCAGAAGGTCATTGGTTTGAATCCCGGCATCCCATATGGTCCGCCGAGTCTGCCAGGAGCGATTTCTAAGCATGGAGCCAGGAGTACCCCCTGAGCGTTGCCGGGTGTGACCCCCCCCCAAAAAAAAAAAACTACAGTGAAAGATTTGAGGTTATTATGGAATAACTGGTACAACTCTTTTTCTTGGGGGCCACAACTGGCACTCCTTGAGGTGCTCAGAGAAGTAAATGGGAACTGAGCTAGATGTCAGCTGCATGCAAGGCAAATAAATTCCTTAGCCTGTTATTTCTCCAAACCTTTATCTTTTTTCTTTTATTTTCTTTCCTTTTTTTTGTTTTGTTTTGTTTTGTTTTGTTTTGTTTTGGAGCCACATTCGGCAGTGCTCAAGGGTTACTCCTGACTCTGCCCTCAGAAATTGCTCCTGGCAGGCTCTGGGGACCATATGGGATTCCAGGGATCAAACCTGGGTCTGTCCTAGGTAGGCTGAATACAAAGCAAATGTCCTACTGCTGTGATATTACTCTGGACCCACCAAACCTTTTGTTTGTCTTACTTGGACTACAGCTGCTGACACTCGGGGGTTACTCCTGGCTATGTGCTTAGAAATCGCTCCTGGCTTGGGGGGGACCATATGGGATGCTGGGGGATTGAACCACAGTCCGACCTAGGCTAGCATGTGCAAGGCATAGGCTTTACCTCTAGCGCCACTGCTCCAGCCCCATACCAAACCTCTTTTTTTTTTTTTTTTTTTTTTAATTTTTCGATCACACCCGGCAGCGCTCAGGGGTTACTCCTGGTTCCATGCTCAGAAATCGCTCCTGGCTGGCTCGGGGGACCACATGGGATGCTGGGATTCGAATCTTCTGCATGCAAGGCAAATGCCTTACCTCTATGCTATCTCTCCGGCCTCCTCATTATTTTTCTTTAATCAAAAGATAATTTTTGGGCCGGGCGGTGGCGCTAAAGGTAAGGTGCCTGCCTTGCCTGCGCTATCCTTGGACGGACCGCGGTTCGATCCCCCGGTGTCCCATATGGTCCCCCAAGCCAGGAGCAACTTCTGAGCGCATAGCCAGGAGTAACCCCTGAGCGTTACCGGGTGTGGCCCAAAAACCAAAAAAAAAAAAAAAAAAAAGATAATTTTGAAATATAAAATTATACAGTGGTAAATAACTTCAAATTAAAATTTCCTGCTTGAGAAATTTCTCCTGATAATGGTGAGAAATGACCACAAAGAAATCCATGTTGCTTGAACCTATTTATTTACTCCTGGCTCTGAGGTTAGAAATCGCTCCTGCCTTGGAGGACCATATGGGATCCTGAGGACTTGAACGGTGGTTCGCCCTAGGTTAGCGCGTTCAAGGCAAATGCCCTACTGCTTGCACCACTGCTCTGGCCCCTGAACTTTTTTTTTTAACAACAAAGATAAAATGAAATTTGTGAATAGATTTTTAATAAGCTCAGAGTTTCTTTTTTTTCAAGAACATTTCTATTTTGAGTATGGTTTTGTTTTATGTTGGTTTTTTGGGGGAAGTGCCAAGAGTAACCCTACTCCTGACTCTATTTAGCAATTGCTCCAGGCAGTGCCCTAAGGACCACATAGAATGTCAGATAATGAAGCTATGTTTATCACATGCAAGGCAAGCACCCTACCCACTGTTCTGATTAGTTTTATATTCTCAAAATATGAAAGTGGTTACTAAATGCATCTAAAGCATATTTCAAGTTTATAGAAAAGATTGTTTTAAACAAAAGCTAGGCACATGTTCTCTCGCTAGGATTTCTTTAGGTTTTTGTTGTTACATTCTTTAAAAAATTTTATTTATTGGGCCGGAGAGATAGCACAGCAGCGTTTGCTGTGCAAGCAGCCAACTCAGGACCTAAAGTGGTTGGTTCGAATCCCGGTGTCCCATATGGTCCCCGTGCCTGCCAGGAGCTATTTCTGAGCAGATAGCCAGGAGTAACCCCTGAGCACCGCCCGGTGTGGTCCAGAAACCATAAAAAAAATTTAATTTATTTTTGGTTTTTGGGCCACACTCAGTAATGGTCAGGGGTTACCCCTGGCTATGCGCTCAGAAATCTGTCTTAGGTCAGTGCATGCAAGGTGTCACTGCTCTGGCCCTAAAAATAATGTTTATTTTTGGTTTTGGGGTCCCATCTGGTAGTACTCAGGGCTTACTCCTGACTCTGGGCTCAGGAATGACTCCTGGTGAATCCTGGATGCCAGGATATCAGGGATAGAATTTATATTAGCCATGTACAAGAACCCTACCAGCTCCACTGTCACTTTGCCCACTCCCGTTTTCCCAAGTCCAACCTTTTACCAAAAAAAAAAAAAAAAAAAAAAGCAAAAAAAAAAAAACCTAACTTTTGTTTGCTTTGCTACCTCAAAACTAAAAAAAAAAAAAATAATAATAATTGTGTTGGCCAGAGCAGTAGTACAGTGAGTAGGGAGCTTGCCTTGCGTGCTCTCTCCTGGGTTTAATTCACAGAATCCCATATGGTACCCCAATTCCACCAGGAGTGATCCCTGAGTGCAGGAGTGCCATGAGTAAGCCCTGAGCACTTTAGGATATATCCCCCACAAAAAACCTAAAAAATTTTTTTTGCATATTTCTCTTGCAGAGTATAACTCTATTCTACAGTTCACTGCAGAATCGTCATAAACTTTATGCCTAATTTTCTTGGAAGAAAGTGAGATATAACCATTTCATGAAACTTCTTAAATGCCTGTATTACATTAAAGTAAGATATGTTGATTATATAGTGAAACATTGCATTTTTTTTTATGGACATTGGGAAATTGATGGTCGCATCAATTAAAGGTAGAGTTTCCCAGAGTATTAGCCTTACCCTCATTTCAGGAAAAAATATCAGCATATTTTTTGAGCCACTCCTGGCTGTGCCCAGGGCTTCCTCCTTGCTTTGCACTCAAGAATCACTCCTAAGATAGCACAGTAGGGCGTTTGCCTTGCACTCAGCCCATCCAGGACAGATGGTGGTTCAAATCCCGCCATCCCATATGGTCCCCCGTGCCTGCCAGGGCCAATTTTTGAACTCAGCCAGGAGTGACCCCTGAAGGCCACTGGGTGTGACCTAAAAACAAAAAACAAAACAGACAAAAAGAATCACTCCTGTTGGGCTATATGGGATGTTGGATCGAACCCAGGACATCTGGTGCAAGACAGTGCCTCACTTCAGCTCTGGCGGGTTTCCTTTTTGAAGAGCTGCTATCTCTGCTAGTCACGATCTTTGGTGCTTCACGTTGTGGCTGTCTATAGTCATGCATGTGTGTGGTCATCACAGCAAAAGTGTATAAACCCTAGCAGGCACTAGAAGTTGTATGAGCATCACTACAAGGAATTGTGACTCTTGGAAGCATGTATACGGGCATGATAGTGACTACAATCAGAACTCGCTTTCTGCAGCTAACAGCTACCCATGATGAGTACATGTACAGGTACAACTAAAAGGATTACCAACCTTGATGAGCACTGCAACCTGGAACCCACGTCATCTCCCAGCAAGTACTATGGCTAAATAGATGGGAAACCCCCAGTCAAGCCTTGTTTGACAACCATTAGTGCAGCATCAGCACCAACAGTGAATGAAAGTGGGAGGGAGGCTGGAGCAGAGAGCTCCAGAGCAGTGGTAGGGCGTTTGCCTTGCACGCGGCTGACCCAGGATGGACTGTGGTTCAATCCCCTGGCATCCTATATGGTTCTCCAAACCAGGATCCATTTCTGAGTGCATAGCCAGGTGTAACCCCTGAGTGTCACCGGGTGTGGCCCAACCCCTCCCCCCAATGAAAAGAAAGTGGGAGAAAGGTTATCATCGGGGGGGGGGGGGGGGGGGCTGGATACATTGTGGTAGAATCCATGCTTTTTTTTGCATGTTTGAGGCTATGGGCTCAATTTCTTACCTCTGGGCGTGCGCATGCGTGTGTGTGTGTGTGTGTGTGTGTGTGTGTGTGTGTGTGTGTGTGTGTGTGTAAGGGCTCAATTTCTTACCTCTGGGCGTGCGCATGCTTTTGTGTGTGCATGTGTGGTTCTGGGCTCAATGTGTGTGTGTGTGTGTGTGTGTTTGTGTCTCTGGGCTCAGTGTGTGTGTGTGTGTGTGTGTGTGTGTGTGTCTGGACTCAGTTCTTACCGTGTGGAGGGAGAGAGAGAGAGAGAGAGAGAGAGAGAGAGAGAGAGAGAGAGAGAGAGAGAGAGAGAGAGAGAGAGAGAGAGAAATGCAGTGACTTTGAAATGCTTATTATTGGCAGGAATGGAGGGGTTTGACCCACACTTAATGGTGCTCAAGGGACAGCTCCTGTTCTATGCTCAAGAGGCACTCCTGGTGCTACTCAGGCCATGTGGTGTGGAGGATCCAATCCAGACCTTTAGTATGCAATGCATGTACTCCAGTATCTCTCTGGCCTGAAATGTTTGTTTTAAATATCTCTTTTTTTTTTTTTTTTTTTTTTTTTTTTTTTTTTTTTTTTTTTTTTTGGTTTTTGGGCCACACCCAGTAACGCTCAGGGGTTACTCCTGGCTATGTGCTCAGAAGTTGCTCCTGGCTTGGGGGACCATATGGGACACCGGGGGATCGAACCGCGGTCCGTCCAAGGTTAGCGCAGGCAAGGCAGGCACCTTACCTTTAGCGCCACCGCCCGGCCCCTGTTTTAAATATCTCTTAAAAGTCAGTAGAGGCTTTGGAGTCAGGGCATGCAATTAGCTGTGCAACTTTAGCTGTTCATAACTTCTGTGTCTAGTGTGCAAATGTTGTCAGTTTATAGAATTCCTGTGATTAGGATTGCTATCAGCATAGCATGAGTTAATGCATTTTAAATGTTTAGAGCATTACCTGACATACACATCCTTTACTACTTAAAGTTGCTTTTATGTGTACTTTGGGCAAAAGATTTGCAAAGAATACCATGTCTGCTGTTTTTGGACAACTCTTAAAAAATGTGACCTTTAGGGGCCGGCGAGGTGGCGCTAGAGGTAAGGTGTCTGCCTTGCAAGTGCTAGCCAAGGAAGGACCGAATTTCGATCCCCCCCCCCCCCCGCATCCCATATGGTCCCCCCAAGCCCGGGGCAATTTCTGAGCACTTAGCCAGGAGTAACCCCTGAGCATCAAATGAGAGTGGTCTGAAAAACCAAAAAAAAAAAAAAAAAAAAAAAAAGTGACCTTTTAGTAAAATGTATTGTGGAATGGGAAACTATAAATTCAGTGTTGGGTGCCAGAGTGATTACACAGCAGGATAGTACTGTGGGTAGGGCCTTTGCCTTGAATGCTGTGCATGCTGCCGAAAGTGGTGTATTCCTGTGTTAGCTGGTACTACCTGCCCCATGCGCAGTCTGTGATCCTGAGGATATTTGTAGAAGCAGCAAATCTCAGGTGTGACCTCCCTAATATTATGACAGCCTAAGAGCCCCCTTGTGCACTTTGATATTCTTAGTTGTAAGAAGCAGTTTATAAACAATCACTGTCTTCTAGAAAGTAGATTTTGTTGGGCCTGGAGAGATAGCACATCGGTGTTTGCCTTGCAATCAGCCGATCCAGGACCTAAGGTGGTTGGTTCGAATCCCGGTGTTTCATATGGTCCCCTGTGCCTGCCAGGAGCTATTTCTGAGTAGACAGCCAGGAGTCACCCCTGAGCATCGCCGGTGTGGCCCAAAAACCAAAAAAAAAAAAGAAAAAAAAGAAAAGATTTTGTTGTAAGTAGAGGGCACAATAGAAGACCATGTTCTTCTAAGTTTAGCTGTATTTTTTAAAAATATTTTTTTTTGTTTAGCTGTATTTTTAAGTTATTTTTGTTTTCTTTCATGTTGTGAAAATATGAGACAGGGTGGGTTCCCTGGCAGTGAGATCCTGGAAGCGATCTATCACCTGCCTTTTGCCATCTACAGATCTTTTTTTTTTTTTTTTTTGTGGTTTTTGGGTCACACCCGGCAGTGCTCAGGGGTTACTCCTGGCTCCATGCTCAGAAGTTGCTCCTGGCAGGCACGGGGGACCATATGGGACGCCGGGATTAGAACCGATGACCTTCTGCATGAAAGGCAAACGCCTTACCTCTATGCTATCTCTCCGGCCCCCATCTACAGATCTTAAGGCTTGGCACCCAACCACCTCCCCAGGAAAGGAAACCTTAGCAGGAACTAGAAGCTGAAAGAATCCCATTCTCTCCCCCTGAAAATGACTCACCAACCATTTTATCTGCATGGAAAGCCCTAACAAAGAGCAGTTGGGAAAAACCCTCTAAAATGAACTTGCAAAGCAAGTAGTGTGCATTCCATTCTGGAATTACTCATATTCTATCTTGGGGTATATGATTCCTTTCTTTTCCTTTATGCCGTTTCCTCTTGTCTTCGCTCTTCCTAAGTAAGTAAAGCTACTTAACTTACAATATGTCTGTCTAATCATGTTCTTGTTTTTTTTTTTCCACGTAAAAAGACAAGAGCCTGAACCTAGGCCGAGTGTTGTCTTCCCCCAGGCATTACCGTCACGTAACAGTTTCACCAATACTGTCAAATTATAGGGGGGCTTTTTGTTGTTTTTGTTTTACTTTTATGTTTTTGGGCCACAGCCAGTGATGGTCAGGGTTACTCCTGGTTTTGCTCTTAGAAATGACTCCTGGGGGCCGGAGAGATAGCATGGAGGTAAGGCGTTTGCCTCTCATGCAAAAGGTCATCGGTTCGAATCCCGGCGTCCCATATGGTCCCCCGTGCTCGCCAGGAGCGACTTCTGAGCATGGAGCCAGGAGTAACTCCTGAGCACTGCCGGGTGAGACCCAAAAACCAAAAAAAAAAAAAAAAAAAAAAAGAAATGACTCCTGGCAGGCTTGGGACCATGTGGGTTGCTGAAGATTGAACCTGGGTTGGCCGCATGTAAGGCAAATTCCTTACCTGCTGTGCTTTGGGCCACCTTTTTTTTTAAACGGTCTTTGGACTTTTTTTTTTTTTTTTTTTTTTTTTTTTTGTGGTTTTTGGGTCACACCCGGCAGTGCTCAGGGGTTACTCCTGGCTCCATGCTCAGAAATTGCTCCTGGCAGGCACGGGGGACCATATGGGACGCTGGGATTCGAACCGATGACCTCTTGCATGAAAGGCAAACGCCTTACCTCCATGCTATCTCTCCAGCCCCAATCTTTGGACTTTTGCTCTTAGACTCTTCAGTTGATGTTTTTCATCAGTTCTTTGGGATATTGTCATAGCTATTTCTCTAAAGATTTTCCCTGTCCAATTGGTGGTGGGGAATGTACACTGGTGAAGAGACAGGTATTCGAACACTATATGTCTGAAACTCAATCATGAACAACTTTGCAACTGTATAAGGGTGATTTAATTAAAATAAGGATTCTCTCTGTCCATTCTTTTTATCTTCAGGAACTCTCTTAGAACAGTTTCAGTTACTTTTTGTTTAATCCATCATAGTTTACAAAATTAGAATTAATTTACAGATCTAATTGACTTTTTAAAGTGGTTCATGAAAATCATCTAACAAGTACAAAGGAACTTCTAGGGCCTTGCTCAAATTGGAAAGTTTTTATGTTAGAAAGGGTGGACAAGCTACTTGCAAAATTAAGATGTTTCTCAGGGTAAGAGTGAGGGGTTTGTCATGCAGATAAACCTAGTACTAATTCTATGTGACTATTTGCAACAAAACTTGCAGATTTGGCTTTAGGTCCTTGGAAAGGATTGAAACTACTTGCTTTGGTTACATATTTATTTAGTCTTGGAGCATTCCCTATAACCTCTCTTAAAAAAAAAAGAAGAGGGGCTGGAGCTATAGCACAGCAGTAGGGCATTTGCCTTACATGCTGCCAACATAGGGAGGACCAGATTAGATTTCTGGTATCACATATGGTCCCCTGAGCCTGCCAGGAGTGATTTCTTAGTGCTTCTTGGTGTAAACCCCCCCCCCCCCCAAAAGAAGAATGTGATTCTTTAGAGAGAGAGAGGAGAGAGAAGAGACAGAGAGACAGAGACAGAGACTTGGCAACGCTCAGGTATTACTCTTGTGCTCAAAAATTACTCCTGGCAGGCTCGGGAGCATATGGGATATGGGAGATTGAACCCTGGTCAGCAGTGTGCAAGACAAACACCCTATCCTCTGTCCTATTGCTCTGATCCTTTTTTTGTTTTTTTTTGTTTTTGGTTTTTGGGTCAATGCTCAGGGGTTACTCCTGGCTGTCTGCTCAGAAATTGCTCCTGGCAGGCTCAGGGGACCATATCGGATGCCAGGATTCAAACCACCGTGCTTCTACATGCAAGGCATGCCCTACCTCCATGCTATCTCTCTGGCCCCTATTTTTAACTCTTCTCAACTTATTTTTTTATTTTTTGGTTTTTGGGCCACACCTGGCGGTGCTCAGGGGTTACTCCTGGCTGTCTGCTCAGAAATAGCTCTTGGCAGGCATGGGGGACCGTATGGGACACCGGGATTCGAATCAACCACCTTTGGTCCTGGATCGGCTGTTTGTAAGGCAAACGTCGTTGTGCTATCTCTCCGGGCCCTCTTCTCAACTTTTAAATGGCTTTTTTGTTTGTGGTTGTATAAATATACAATGGACTCATTTTTAATAAATTATCCTTTGAAACTACCATAAATTTTAGAATAATTCTATCACCTCACCTGCCTGAAATGTTTGCAGTTTATCTCTGCTCTCTTATCTTAGCTCCAGTTAATAAATTCACAGTTTCTATAGCTTTTTCCAGTTTTAGAGATTTACAAATAGGTATATAGCATATACTAAATTTTTTGATACCTGGCTGGTTTCATTGCTTGAGGGAAGCCATCAAACCTAGTTCAGATCTGAAAAGGAGTATCCTGCCCTGTCTACACACAAGACTTAAGATATCCCAAAGGTTAGGGAGATACTAAAGTGTGCTGAGCTCATATTTACTTAGTGGGAGGCCTGATGGCCAGATGTGTAGGTGTGGCCCCCAAAACAAATAAAAACTATCACAGCCCAGACATCTACTCATGAATCTGCTCATGGGCCAGAGAGGTAAGAGGCCAACGCTTACCAGTCAGATTCCCAGTGTCACGTATGGTCTCCCAAACACTACCAGAGCACTGGGCCAGAAGTAAGCTCACAGGGGTCCTCAAACTTTTTAAACAGGGGCCAGTTCACTGTCCCTCAGACCATTGGAGGGTCTGACTATAGTGAAAACAAAATTTATGAACGAATTCTTATGCACACTGCATATATCTTATTTTGCAATGAAGTAACAAAACAGATACAAATACAATATGTGGCCCACGGGCCATAGTTTGAGGACGACCACTGCAAGGAGACAATTCAGGAACTGACAGCCTGATAAGACTGAAGGAATATCTGAACTCAGTCCTTTTTTTCTTTCCTTTTTTTTTTAAATTACTTTATTTAAATACTGGTTAGCAGATTGTTCATACTACAATTGGGTTCTTTTTCCTTCACAATTGCCAAGTTCATGATTTAAGTTTTAGTCATACAACATCTTTTATTAGTGTACATTTCCTACTACCAATGACCCTAGTTTTCCTTCCACGCTCTCAGAGTTCAGAAACCTTGACTTTGCCCTAGAGAAGTTAGCCAAGAAAGGGCCTATAAAAGCAGTTTTCCAGGTAACACCCTCCATACTCCGTCTGGCATAGAGTAATTGCTCTTCAAAGCACACCCCTCTGGAATTGCTTCAGTTTTTGTTTAGATGGAGAATTTCTTTTTTGGTCACACCCAACATTGCTCAGGGGTTACTCCTGGCTCTGTGCTCAGAAATAGCTCCTGGCAGACTGGGAACCATATGGGATGCCGGGATTCGAACCACCGCCATCCAAGGCCTACACTCTACCTCTGTGCTATCTCTCCGGCCCCACCCCTACTATCTTTTTTTCCCGGGCCACACCCATTTGATGCTCAGGGGTTACTCCTGGCTAAGTGCTCAGAAATTGTCCCTGGCTTGGGGGGACCATATGAGAAGCCCGGAGATCGTGGTGTGGCAAGGCAGACACCTTACCTCTAGTGCCACCTTGCTGGCCCCCCTGCTATCTTTTCTTGAAAGGGAATAGGACTGGACTTGGTCTCTCACCCTAGCCAAAAAGTCCAATCTAAATTGTGGTACCTAAAGGCTGAATTTGGCCTTGACTGTAAATTCTTCAGGGTGAGTTTATCAGACCGACAAATCCTTACCTTCCTCCCTCCCAAGGGTAGAGGGAAACTTCAGTCTAGTCCTTCCTTGCTCAGTATTTTTTTGGGGGAGGGAGGGTTAGGTTTTTGGTCATACCCAGCAGCGCTCAGGAGCTACTTCTGGCTCTACGCTCAGAAATCGCTCCTGGCAGGCACGGGAGACCATTTGGGAAGCCAGGATTTGAATCACCCCCCTCTGCATGCAAGGCATACCTCCATGCTATCTCTCCGGTCCCTCCTTGCTCAGTTTTAAGCAACTTGTTCACTACTTGGATTCCTAGAGTGGCAGTGATCAGTCACTTTGCCTTAATGAGATTGTCTTCAGGATGTGTGTAACTATTTTCTTCTGTATACCAGTCCCCGGAACCTGGTGCAGCAAACTCCTGGTGGGTATGTGCATACCAGTGAACTGTGCACGATTCCTGAAGATGAATGTATTGTTTTCTAGCAGTAGAGAAGAAAGTTGCCGATTTAGACACATGATTTTGATTTTCTCGTAATTAAAATCCCCAATCCTATGCCCTTTGAGGGGACAGGTAAGCCACACTGCCCCCTGCTGTCTGTCTTATATATAAACTTGCAATTAATTAGCACTGCCTAAATCTCTCTTTGGTTTGAATTAATTTCTGTTTGAAAGCCAAAGAGCCCTAATCTACTATAGTTTTGGTAGAATTATTACCACAAGTCAGAAGAAACTGCTGATACTGCTATTTGTTTCTGGAGAACTCCCAGATGAGTTTTCATTTTTTTTTTCTTGGTTTTTGGGTCACACCCAGCAGCGCTTAGGGTTGCTCCTGGCAGGCATGGGGGACCATATGGGATGCTGGGATTCAAACCACTGTCCTTCTGCATGCAAGGCAATCGCCTTACCTCCATGCTATCTCTCCGGCCCCCCAGATGAGTTTTCAAATGAAGTCTGTGTCCTGAATGGGTTGCCCATATGGTATAGCCTTGAGAGCGCTATTGCAGTCATGCTTGACCTCCCCCGCCACCCCCATTTTGGTCCTCTCTGGGAAATACTTGGGGGTTAGAATTGATAAAAAGTTGCCTAATAGGCTGGTCCGATGGCAGTGCTTTATCAGAACTTATTATCGTTGGTATCACAAAAATTGGTATATAACACCCCCACTGCTCAAATTGACTGGCTTTAAAAAAAATTAAAAAAAAAATTGCCTAATAGCACCTGCATTAGTAGTGTTTCATTAATCAACCTCACAAGGCAGCCCTCAAACCTCATCTTAGTTTCACTTACTCTGTATGTTGTGGAACTTGATAGTCATCACCTGAGATTTTAGGGTACTGTGGTCTCAGGCTAAAGCTAAGGATTATTATTATTATTATTATTTTTTTTGGTGTTTGGGCCATACCCGGTGGTGCTCAGGGATTATTCCTGGCTGTCTGCTCAGAAATAGCTCTTGGCAGGCACGGGGGACCATATGGGACACTGGGATTCGAACCAACCGCCTTTGGTCCTGGATCGGCTGCTTGCAAGGCAAACGCCACTGTGCTATCTCTCCGGGCCCCCGGATTATTTTTTATAAGAAAGTCTGTCCTGACCTCAGCTAGGTTTTCCAGGTTCTTAATTTCAGTAGGAGGCAAACAGTGAAGTAAAATTGTTTCGTTTAGGACAGAAATGGGGGGGCCGGCGAGGTGGTGCCAGAGGTAAGGTGTCTGCCTTGCAAGCACTAGCCAAGGAAGGACCGTGGTTCGATCCCCCGGCATCCCATATGGTCCCCCAAGCCGGGGGCAGTTTCTGAGCACTTAGCCAGGAGTAACCCCTGAGCATCAAATGGGTGTGGCCCCCCCCCCAAAAAAAGACAGAAATGGGGAGGTGGGGGAGAGAACACAGGTTTTTCCAGAATGCAAAGGAAGCCCTTACAAAGTAAAATAAATGCATTTCTTACTCTGAGTTGAGATATTACTGGCCTCAAAGTCTCAAGGTTGGTTTTCCCCAGTCTCCCTCTCCCCCCACCCCCATTTGAAATTTTCTCTGTTAGAGTTATTGCTAGTGTATTGTCAAAGGGAATAAACTTTCAACTTTTGAATATTTGGTATCTGCCAAAATATCCCCTCTTGAAAACAGTCTTGCACTTCTTTGGGTCTTGCACTGACACCAGCTGAGCCTTACCAGGCTTCAGCCCCTTTGTATGTCTTCCTGTTTGGGGCCACTTTAGGATTGGTGATAGAGTAAATTCTGTAAATCACATTTTGGTTTCATTACTTACAAAGACCTACTACCATGGGCTTCCCCTATCAGTTTGCCTGATTTTTCTGCAAGAGATAGAACCCTGCTAATGTCCTTTGGGGGTGGGGGTAGATATACTCAACATTTAGTGCCACTTTTTTTTTTTTTTTTTTTTTTGGTTTTTGGGCCACACCCGGCAGTGCTCAGGGGTTACTCCTGGCTGTCTGCTCAGAAATAGCTCCTGGCAGGCACGGGGGACCATATGGGACACCGGGATTCGAACCAACCACCTTTTGGTCCTGGATCGGCTGCTTGCAAGGCAAACGCCGCTGTGCTATCTCTCCGGGCCCTAGTGCCACTTTTAAGTCTTCATTTGTATTTGCGTTTATTGGGGGGCAGGGCAGTATCTTCTTTTTTTTTTTTTTTTTTTTTGGTTTTTGGTTTTTGGGCCACACCCGGTAACGCTCAGGGGTTACTCCTGGCTATGCGCTCAGAAGTTGCTCCTGGCTTGGGGGACCATATGGGACACCGGGGGATCGAACCGCGGTCCATCCAAGGCTAGCGCTGGCAAGGCAGGCACCTTACCTTTAGCGCCACCGCCCGGCCCCAGGGCAGTATCTTCTAATGAATGCTCTAGGACCTGTTGATACTGGGGTTCAAATGTGGCTCCAACTCAGGTTCCTATGTGTGAAACCTAGTCTTAAATAATAGTGCAGTGAAATTTCTTGAGTTTAAAGCAGTAAATTAGCATTGGGAGAAATGTAGCTACATCATAAAATATCAGAATAGCACTTTCAAATGATTTTTTTCACCCAATTTACAAGTTATGTGAATAAATGTCTTCAGTTGCAGAAGATCTTGTTGGATACAGGATATTGTGAAATGGGAAAAGGGTACATATAGGGAAAAATAAACTTAAATCAGCAGCTTAACACGGACATGAGATCTTTTTTTGTTCTCAGGGCAATATGATCCTGGGGATAGGTCCATTGCTTTGGACCTCAGATGTTTGTCAAGAGAACAAGGAAATAAACTTGATAGGTTCCACAAATGAAATAGCTCAGATTTGAGCTAAAAATTTTAAGCCCTAGGATTCTGCACCCTGTTACAGTGTGTTGGGGAGCTGTGCTGGCTTTTCTCCTGAATTACTAAGTAGTTCTTTAAAACTAGTTGAATAAATAAACTACAGTCTGTTCACTTATGACACTTATGCATTCAGAGAGCTTAGAACCTCACATAGTTAAGTGCTCAGTCCTGAAAGAATCCTTATCCCCCTTTCAGATGCCAGTCAAACTCCTGATTCCCCTGTGCTGCTGTCTGGCTGTAGGTTGGAGATTCTAAGTACCCTCTCCTTGGGTTAATTAAATTTGCCAGAGGCACACAACTTAGGAAACTAATACCCTTTTGTTAAAAGGTATTGGTATGTTAATATGGTAGAGGTTAGGTGTGGTTGCTGCTGGGACCTGCCTACAGTTTAGAATAAGGCCAGTGATATCAGCAGGAAATCGGTCACTTGTGATTTTTCTTTTTTCCTTCCTTCCTTCCTTCCTTCCTTCCTTCCTTCCTTCCTTCCTTCCTTCCTTCCTTCCTTCCTTCCTTCCTTCCTTCCTTCCTTCCTTCCTTCCTTCCTTCCTTCCTCCCTCCCTCCCTCCCTCCCTCCCTCCCTCCCTCCCTCCCTCCCCCCTCCCTCCCCCCTCCCTCCCTCCCTCCCACACCCAGCAGTGCTCAGGGGTTATTTCTGGCTCCAGGCTCAGAAATTGCTCCTGGCAGGCACAGGGGACCATATGGGACTCTGGGATTCGAACAGATGACCTCCTGCATGAAAGGCAAATGCCTTACCTCCATGCTATCTCTCTGGCCCCTAGGTGATTTTTCTTAAATGACCCATTTAAAAAAACTACACATCAGGGTTGGAGAGATAGCACGGAGGTAGGGTGTTTGCCTTAGACGGCCAAAGGATGGGAGTTCAAATCCTGGCATTCCTTGAGCCTGCCAGGAGTGATTTCTGAGCATAGAGCCAGGAGTAACCTCTGAGCACTGCTGGGTGTGATCCAAAACAAACAAACAAATGAAAACAACCTACACTTCAGTCTGTCTTGATATGTTTTAAGTTTGGGAGGAAGGGTAGAATCTCAAACTGGTATTTGACCCAGCAGTATCTACACAGTACCGTTCATCTTTTTCCTCAGCTGCCAATTTAAAGCATTTTGTGTATAGCAAGTAATCTAGTATATTGGAAAAGTTATATAGTATGTAATCACTATGTATTTACAATTAATCTATTCCTTTTAGTGTAAATGAATTCCTTTGTAATCTGTCTTTAATTTTTTTTGTTTCAGTCCCAGAAATCCTGGATAGAAAACACTTTGACCAAGAGGGAATGTGTATATATTATACCAAGTTCCAAAGACCCTCACAGGTAAGCACACACTTTTCTTTCTTCTGGACTTTTCTAGACACTTTTTTTTTTTTTTGGTTTTTGGTTTTTGGGCCACACCCTGTGGTGCTCAGGAGTTACTCCTGGCTATCTGCTCAGAAATAGCTCCTGGCAGGCTGGGGGTGGGGTGGGGGGGGGTAGGGGGACTGGACCATATGGGATGCTGTGATTCTAACCAACCACCTTGCAAGGCAAACACTGCTGTGCTATCTCTCCGGCCCCTTCTAGACACTTTTAACTAAACTTTTTAACTAGGCAATTAGACCATTTTTTTTGTTCGTTTATTTTTGGGCCATGCCAGGTGGCCACTCGGGTTAATCCTTGCTCTGCGCTCAGAAATCACTCCTGGCAGGTGGGGGGCAAATGCAAGGCAAATGCCCTATTGCTGTGCTAGCTCTTCGGCCCCCAATTAGACAATTTTAAATAGACTCATTTTTCTAGACAATTTTAACTATTGCTAGATAACATTCTATTTACATATTTCTGATATTTGCAATATTCTTTGCAAAGAATTGAAATAGAATATCAATATCCTATTTATATATCTGATATTTGTAATATTCTTTGCAAAGAATATTGCAATATTCTATTTTGTTTGTTTTTTTTGAGCCACACCTGGTGTTGCTCAGGGCTTACCATTGGTACTGTGCTCAAGGATAATTTCTGAGCACCCTGGGCTCAAGGGACCATAAAATACTAGGATTGAACCTGGGTCTGTTACATGCAAAGCAAGCACTCACCTGCTGCATTATCACTCAGGCTCCTATTTGTAATATTCTATATGATGTATTTCTGTATACATTTCTAGATAAATAATACTGTTATTCAAACAAAATCATTATATGAATTACTGCTAGAATGTGTGTGTGTTTTAATAGGTATAAAAGGGTTTATTGGAAAATTTTAGTGTCATATATTCAAAGTTATCATCTTGTCTGCATGGTCACAAGAAGAGATTTTGTTTTGTTTTGTTTTGTTTTTGGGTCACACCCGGCAGCACTCAGGGGTTACTCCTGGCTCTATGCTCAGAAATCGCTCTTGGCAGACTTGGGAGACCATCTGGGATGCCGGGATTCGAACCACCGACCTTCTGCATGCAAGGCAAACGTCTTTCCTCCATGCTATCTCTCCAGCCTTGTGTGCATATTTTTATTTACATTCCTTCTTTTGTAATTCCAGAGAAGTTCCAGAATTCAGTTGATGTTTTGCCTGATTATTTCATAAAACCAGCCTCAGTCCTTAGATGTGTCCACGTAAAGGGATTATAAATCCTTGGCAAAAGAAACAAAAATAAACCTAGGCAATAGCTCCAGGAACTGTAGGTTCAACACCTCAATCCCAGCATCATCAGATTAATGGCAGTTTTTTTTTTGTTTGTTTGTTTTTGGGCCACACCCGGTGGCTCTCAGAAGTCACTCTTGGCTTGGGGGACCATATGGGACGTTGGGGGATCAAACCGAGGTCTGTCCTAGGCTAGTGTGGGCAAGGCAGACAGACACCTTACCTCTAGTGCCACCGCGCCGCTAATGACAGTTTTTTTTTTTGGTTTTTGGGTCACACCCAGTAGTGCTCAGGGGTTACTCCTGGCTCTATGCTCAGAAATCGCTCCTGTCAGGATCAGGGGACCAACCATATGGGACACCGGGATTCAAACCACTGACCTTTTGCATGAGAGGCAAATGCCTTACCGCCATGCTATATCTCGGGCCCCATAATGACAGTTTTTTTTTTTTTTTTTTTGTGGTTTTTGGGTCACACCCGGCAGTGCTCAGGGGTACTCCTGGCTCCATGCTCAGAAATTGCTCCTGGCAGGCACGGGGGACCATATGGGACGCTGGGATTCGAACCGATGACCTCTTGCATGAAAGGCAAACGCCTTACCTCCATGCTATCTCTCCAGCCCCCCATAATGACAGTTTTATGGGCATTTTTTCTCTTGGTTTTTGGGCCACACCCAGTGGTTACACCTGGCTCTAGGTTTATAAATCGCTCCTTGGCAGGCTCGGGGGACCATATGGGTTGACGGGAATTAAACCCAAATCTGTCCTGGATTGGTCGCGTGTAAGGCAGATGCCCTATTACTGTGCTATCTCTCCGGCCCCAGTTTTATGGGCTTTGAAGTCTTCAAGCATTTAGAAAAACAGCAATGACTTTATCTCTGAGACCCTCTCAGGTTCATCTCTATCTTGCAAGGTCTTTAGAAAACTGAAATGTTACAGTATGTTAGCACAAGTCATCTAAAAATATTTTAAAAACTGGCAGCTAATTTAGAAAGTTACAAAAAAAACGGGATTTTTTCCAGTTTATAAGCAAAACCTTCATAAGGAGATTAAGAACAGAATCTAATTTCTCCCAAAAGGAATGCTACTGAAACAGTATTTTTCTTTTCACTTTCGCTGCTAATCTACTAAATGTTAGAGAAGATTACATTTACTTCTAATAAATGCGGCCACTCATTTTGCATAAAATGCACAGTAAGAACATATAGTTACAGAGTTTCTGTAACAGGTGAGTTTAAGTGGAGTGTTTTTTTTTATTTGGGGGTGTTTTGGGGTCACACCCGGTGGCGCTCAGGGGTTACTACTAGCTCTGCACTTAGAAATCGCTTTTGGCTTGGGGGACCAAATGGGACGCTAGGGATTGAACCCAGGTTCATCCTGGGTCAGCCACATGCAAGGCAAATGCCCTTCCGCTGTGCTACTGCTCCAGCCCCAAGTGGAGTGTTTAAATGACCACTCTGGGCTCAGAGGTCACCTGACTTTTTCTTTCTCAGAATCAGTTTTTTTTTTTGTTTGTTTGTTTGTTTTTGGGCCACACCCGGCGATGCTCAGGGGTTACTCCTGGCTGTCTGCTCAGAAATAGCTCCTGGCAGGCACGGGGGACCATATGGGACACCGGGATTCGAACCAACCACCTTTGGTTCTGGATCGGCAGCTTGCAAGGCAAACGCCACTGTGCTATCTCTCCGGGCCCTCAGAATCAGTTTTTAATGAAATCTATAGTAGCACAAAGTACCCAGGGGGCATCTTGTCATATTTTCCAAAGTACAAGCCTCAAGCCAGTCTGTTTTAACTTTTCCTAGCTCCAGAGTTTTTTTTTTTTTTGTTTGTATGTTTGTTTGGTTTTTGGGCCACACCCGGTGGTGCTCAGGGGTCACTCCTGGCTGTCTGCTCAGAAATAGCTCCTGGCAGGCACGGGGGATCATATGGGACACCGGGATTCGAACCAACCACCTTAGGTCCTGGATCGGCTGCTTGCAAGGCAAACCGCCGCTGTGCCATCTCTCCGGGCCCAGATCCAGAGTTTTTAAGTTCCTCCTCATCACCTCTTTTGTGTTACAGTTTGTCACATGTCAGCGCTTTTGACCAGCTATGTATAACTAGATTATTTGAGTCTCCTTGTGTTGAAACTGAAGTGGTATAGTGACTGCTCTGGGCCTATATGAGACTCATGATGAAATTCACATTTTGGGTGTTCAGGATTAAGGCCGATTTTAGAATGGATGCTTAAGTTAAGCTAATAAGGCAAAGATCCAGGTTTTATTTTTATTGTCTTTAAAATGATTAGGTATCATTTTCTGGATTATATGTTGTGCACTGTCAGTTGTATTTAAAATACAGAACTATGAGTTGGAACATGATCTGTGATTGATTCAAAGGTAAAGATTTAAGTTTTTTTTGTTTTGTTTTTTGTTTTTTGGGCCACACCCATTTGACGCTCAGGGGTTACTGCTGGCTATGCACTCAGAAATCGCCCCTGGCTTGGGGGGACCATATGGGACACCGGGGATCGAACTGCGGTCCGTCCTATGCTAGCGCTTGCAAGGCAGACACCTTACCTCTAGCGCCACCTTCCCGGCCCCAAGATTTAAGTTTTAATTTTGATGTTTTTAGTTTCAGATAAGAGAAATATGTATATTGTTATGTGTATTTTTTTATTTTTTAAATTAAAATATAATTTTGTTAGGGGCAGGAGCATAGTGGTAGGTTGTTTGCCTTGCACAAGGCTGACCCAGGACAGACCTGAGTTCCATCCATGGTGTCCCATATGGTCCCCCGAGTCTGGAGCAATTTCTAAGCGCAGAGCTAGGAGTAATCCCTGCTGTGAGGAATTAGCTCAAAAAACTGAAACATGGGGCCGGAGAGATAGCGTGGAGGTAGGGCGTTTGCCTTGCATGCAGAAGGACAGTTGTTTGAATCCCGGCATCCCATATGGTCCCCCGAGCCTGCCAGGAGCAATTTCTGAGATTTCTGAGTTTAGAGCCAGGAATAACCCCTGAGCGCTGCCGGGTGTGGCCCCAAAACAAAGAAACAAAAACCAACAAAAAAAAAAAGAGAGAAACACATGCTTTGCATATGGGAATCCTAGGTTCAGTTTTTAGCACTTTATGGTCTCTTAACACAAAGAGACCGTATGGTCTCTCGCACAGTTTGTGTGACCCCCAGAACAAAAATTAAGTTTTAAAAGCTTTATTTCTTTTATACTTACACATTGATTTTATTATTTTTTTTGAGGGGGGGATGAGAGAGAGGAGGGGTAGTGGGAGAGGAGGGAGAGAAAGAGGGAGAAAGGAGTGAGAGGAAGGAGAGAGAGGGAGAAAGAAAGGAGAGGGAGGGAGAGAGTGGGAGAGGGAAAGCCAGGAAAGGAGAGAGAAAGGAGTAAAGCAGAGGATGGAAGAGAGAAGGAGAAGGGGAGGGAGAGGGAAAGGAGTGAGAGGAAGGAGAGAGAGGGAGCGAGAAAGGAGAAGGAGGGAGAGAGGGGGGAGAGGGAAAACAGGAAAGTAGAGAGAAAGGAGTAAGGGAGAGGGAGGGAGAGAAGGGAGAAGAGGAGGGAAAGGGAAAAGAGAAAGGAGTGAGAGGGAGGGAGAGGGGGAAATAAAGGGAAAGGAAGAGAGAAAGGGAGAGGGATAGGGAGAAAGGGAAGAAGGAAGGGAGAGGGACATGCAGAAAGGGAAGAAGAGAGGGGGAAGGAAAGGGAGGGAGAGGGAGAAGGAGGGAAAGAGGGGAGAGCACACATTGATTTTATATATAAAATTTTAAACTAAAACTTTTCTCTAAAATTTCACCTTTTATGCCAATTTTATAGATGCCTTCCAGGATGTCAGATTTGTCAGCAGCTTGTCAGGTAAGTTTAGTAACATAGTTATGTTGCATAGATTTTTTTTTTTTATTATTATTTATTTTTGTTGTTGTTGTTGCTTAGATTTAAAAAAAATTTAGTTCAGACAGGCAGACAGACAGATAGGTTGGTTTTCTAGTTTAGTTACCAGTGTAGTCTGAGAATGTTATGTGATTTCCATCAATTTTTAATTTTGTGAGAGTTTTTATTTGTCTAAATTTTTAAATGCCTTTTGAAACTTACTCTTTTTTCGTTAGGTGTTTTTGTGGTCGCTTAGTCAAGCAGCATGCTTGTTTTACTGCAAGTCTTGCCATGAAATACTCAGATGTGAAATTGGGTGATCATCTTAATCAGATAGAAGAGTGGTCTGTGGAAAAGCATACAGAACTGAGTCCAACAGATGCTTATGGAATCATAAATTTTCAAGGGGGTTCTCATTCTTACAGAGCAAAGGTATGTGCCTTTTTTTTTTTTTTACTACTAGCATATGCATTATATGTCAGTTTATATAAACTGTCTCAGAAAATAAGTCTCTTATTTATCTTTTAATATTTTAGCACATACAAATGTTTGTATAATTATGGAATCTTAGTTGAATTTTTGATGGTTATCAAGTGTTATTTATCATTTTATTTGACAAAATATACTTTTTCCTCTAGTCAGTATGGCTGAGCTTTCTTTCTTTCTTTTTACTTTTTACCTTTTCTTTTCCTAGTGAAAAATTTTTTTAAGTATGATGATTTTTTTAAGTCTACTGTCTTTTTTGGTTTCCATTTCTTATTTTAATTTTTTCCTTGTTAGCATGTAATCTATATTCTTTTTCTATTCATCAGAATTGTCTTAGAATAGACATTAAATTCCATTTGATTTGTTAGTTATGGAAAAGTACCTTCCCTACTTGCTGGGCAACAAAAAAACCGTTAGCAGCCTGTAACTATGTTTATAGTCCTCATGGCTATGTACTTTTGTTGGCATGGGCTTTCCCCCCCCATGATATATGCTAAGTCACCAAAGTATTGGTCTTATTCATTGGAATTTTCCAAATAGGCCAGCATTTTACCTTATGTGCTCTTTTGTCTGCCACCCCGCATGAAGGAAAAAAACAGCCAAATGGTGAATCTGTAGTGTTTCTTATTATCCTGAAATCCTGATCCCACCATCCTTGATATATTGATAGCTCTCTGGTGCCTAAAAAACAGATGTTTTTATGTACTTTCTAGGCCCTCTAGTTCTCAAGGGAAAATTATTTTTAATTTTTAGATTTTTTTTGGCAGTGCCAGGAATTGACCCCAAGTCTTGCTAAAGGCAGAACAGCCTAATTTGTTATTGTAAAAATGGAATTCCTAGAGGCTAGAGAGATAGCATGGAGGTAGGGTGTTTGCCTTGCATGCAGAAGGACAGTGGTTTGAATCCCGGCATCCCATATGGTCCCCCCAGCCTGCCAGGAACGATTTCTGAGTGTAGAGCCAGGAGTAAACCCTGAGCGCTGCTGGGTGTGACCCAAAAACAAAACAACAAACAAACAAACAAACAAAAAAGGAATTTCTAGCATATTTTTAATTTATATGTTTTTTTGGTGTGGTGCATAACTAGTGGTGCTTAGGGACTAGTATCAGCTCTGAGCTGCAAGGTTGTCCTTGGAACTCTTCCGGAGAATCTGTGGTACCAGGAATCAAACTTAGGTCTCCTTCATACAGAGCATGCCCTCAGCCCACTAGCATTTTATTTATTTATTATTTATTTTTATTTTTTTTTACTTATTTACTTTTTTTTTATTTTGGTTTTGGGGTCACACCCAGCAGCGCTCAGGGGTTCCTCCTGGCTCCACACTCAGAAATCGCTCCTGGCAGGCTCGGGGGACCACATGGGATGCCGGGATTCAAATCACCATCCTTCTGCATGCAAGGCAAATGCCTTACCTCTATGCTATCCGGGCCCCATCTAGCATTTTTTTTTTTTAACTATAGCTTTAGACTTTTTTTTTTTTTTTTTTTTTTTTTTTTTTGTGGTTTTTGGGTCACACCCGGCAGTGCTCAGGGGTTACTCCTGGCTCCATGCTCAGAAATTGCTCCTGGCAGGCACGGGGGACCATATGGGACGCTGGGATTCGAACCGATGACCTCTTGCATGAAAGGCAAACGCCTTACCTCCATGCTATCTCTCCAGCCCCTTTAGACTTATTTTTTATTTATTTATTTATTTTTGGTTTTTGGGCCACACCCGGTTATGCTCAGGGTTTACTCCTGGCTATGCGCTCAGAAGTTGCTCCTGGCTTGGGGGACCATATGGGATGCCGGGGGATCGAACCACGGTTCGTCCAAGGCTAGCGCAGGCAAGGCAGGCACCTTACCTCTAGCGCCACTGCCCGGACCTCGCTTTAGACTTTTTTTTAACAGTACCGTACCATATGTGCCAAAGCATAATAATGAATTAAGGGATCAGAACATGACTCAAGTGGGGACCTCACACTCCCTGAGCACTTGAGAAGGTGATTGCAGGCCCAAGCACCTCCTTATGTGATCCTGCACACTTTAAAAAAAGACAGAAAACTAATACAGATAGATTTAGTACAGAACAAATAACTTTGCAAAATAATCTCCCTATTTAAATTTTTCCCTTTTTATGGTGCTGGGGATCCAGCCCAAGGACTTTCTTTACTCATGTAAGGTACAAACATTTTTTAGCAACACTGGAGTTTTATTTGTTTTATTGGATTTTGATATTTGGGGGTTTGATATTTTGGGGTATATTAAGCCATTTTTATTGATGTTTGATCTCTGTTTGTAAAGGAATGGACAGCACATTGTTTTGCAAAGAACCTTTCTTGAAGATGATTAAAAATATTCTTCCAACATCTGAATATTTCAGATTTCTTATGAGCTAATTCATATATGTGCTTTAGACAAAGAGAATGAATTAAAGTTATAGCAAGTAAGTTTTATGATATCACTTAACAGAAAGATAATTTTTTAAAAATCTTTCAAGCCAGAGGAAGTTATTTCACAGATGTGACTGCTTATTTTTTTAAAAATGGTTTTTTTAAATTAAACCATTAAATCCATTTGAACATTTAAAATGTTAATTAAAATTTTTGGTAACTTCTCAGTAATTTAATTTATGGATCACATCAGTAATTCTAGTGAAAGAAATGGTTGTCCATATGAAAAATATCTTCGTTATTTGCTAGTCACGATTTTGTTATGATGGACTGGATCACTGACTAAACTTTTGAAAAGATAATTCCATATTTCTATTTTAATAGCAAGAGTTATAGAAACCGTCATTTTTTTCCCACCATTTTCTCTTTTTTTCCTTTTCATTCTGACAGCCTTATTCTCACTGCTTAACTCATAGTTATATAAGGCAATAAATTTTTAAGCTTGATAAGTAGTAATTTTAATACAATGAAAAAGAATAGCAGTTTGTGTCTTAAAAAATAAAGTTAAGAGTATCACTACTTCTGTTTTATAGAATCAGTTTCAAACTAATCAATTGTTGCTATGTAAATGCATTGGAACTAGCCTATGAAATTTATTTAATGATTGAATCAAATGAAGTTACATAATATTGTGCTAAGAAATGTTGACCTTTTAAAAATCTTTTTTTAGTATGTGAGATTATCATATGACACCAAACCCGAAGTCATTCTGCAACTTCTGCTTAAAGAATGGCAAATGGAATTACCCAAATTAGTTATCTCTGTACATGGGGGCATGCAGAAATTTGAGTTACATCCACGAATCAAGCAATTGCTTGGGAAGGGGCTTATCAAAGCTGCAGTTACAACTGGAGCCTGGATTTTAACTGGAGGTGTAAATACAGGTAATGTCACAGAATCATATCAATTTTTATTTAGTGGTGCCCAGGGATTATTTCCAGTGGGCTTTGGGCATCATATAGGATGCCAGTGATCAAATCTGGATCAGCTGTATGCAAGACCAGCTCCTTACATGCTGTACAATTTTTCCGATCCCTGGTCTTACTTCCTGGCCATAATGCTTGCACATCCTTTAGTTGCTATGCTCACCATGGGTTGTATGCACCCTTTTGTGTTGTGTACAGGTAGTGGTACAGCCGGAAATTGATGTACTGGGGGATCGCAGGTTTAGACTTTAAAGTTCCCAGGATAATGCTTGGTGTGTGTGGGACAAAGGATATTTAAACTCATGCCTAAAGAGTATTGTTTGATTCTTGCTATTCCTGCATACAATATTTTTTTTTGTTTTTTCAGGCCACACCTGTTTGATGCTCAGGGGTTACTCCTGGCTAAGTGCTCAGAAATTGCCCCTGGCTTGGGGGGACCATATGGGATGCTGGGGGATTGAACAGCGGTCCTTCCTTGGCTAGTGCTTGCAAGGCAAACAGACACCTTACCTCTAGCGCCACCTCGCCAGCCCCTGATTCTTGCTATTCCTATGGATTTGGGGAGGGTTAACAAAACACTTCATCACAAGTGTAGTGAAGAGTTACATTTACTTTTATGTTTTGTTTTCTGCTTTTATTTTGAATAACTTTATCATGCTTGTATGTATATATTCTTTGCTGATGCTTCTGAGCATTACTCATTTCTTTTAAAATGATACAGAGAAGTAACCCCTAAAATATAGTTACTTAAATAAAGATTGTAAGAAAGGATTTGTTTTACCAGCATAGCATAAACTAGTTTACTGTATCTTTCATGCAGTGAGATTTTTTTTTCTCTCCACTGTAATATTCTTGTAAGTTTGCCTTGTTACTTTGGATTTTCTATATGCAGAGAAAAATATCACAAGTTGCAGTGTTACAGATTGATCAGAGAATTATTTTAAACAACGAAAACCTTTAAAATAAAGTGAATTAAATTTTATATAAACAGGTGTGGCAAAACATGTTGGTGACGCCCTCAAAGAACACGCCTCCAGGTTCTCCCGAAAGATTTGCACGATCGGAATTGCTCCCTGGGGAGTGATTGAAAACAGAAATGATCTTGTTGGAAAAGATGTGAGAATTCTTTTTAAATTTTCTTAGTATTTGGATTTAGGTATAAACAAAATTACATTTCAAATAGTGTCAATCAGCTTAAATTATTCATGATCATACCATGCTAAATTTCAGGTTCTATTTTCTTGAGTTGCTGTTTTCCTGACCATTCGAAAGGGCTATTTATTAGATTTTGGACTTACTCCTGGTTCTACACTCAGGAAAAACTTTTGGTGGTACTCGGGGGGCCATATGGGATACCAGGGATTGAATACAGGTTGACTATTTTCAAGGCAAACATCCTACTCACTCTACTATCACTTCAGCCCAGAAAGGGCTTTCAAAAATGTTTTCATAGGGACCGGAGAGATAGCACAGCGATAAGGCGTTTTGCCTTGCATGTGGCAGACCCAGAACAGATGGTGGTTCAATTTCCAGCATCCCATATGGTCCCCCCGATCCTGCCAGGAGCTATTTCTGAGTGTAGAGGTAGGAGTAACCCCAGAGCCCCACTGGGTGACCCAATCCCCCCCCCCCCCAAAAAAAAAGGAAATGTTTTTATAGATTAAAAAAAAATATGTTGGAGCCAGAGTGATAGTACAACTAGTAGGGTATTTGTCTTGCAAACTTGGGTTTTGATCCCTGGCATCCATATGGTTTCCTGAAACCAAGTGATTTCTTATTGTCCAAGAGTGATTTCTAGTACAGAGCCAAGAGTAACCCATGAATACTGCCAGGCCCCAAAACAAATAAAAATAACTTACTGCTTCTTCACATTATTTGCTTATTTTTTGTATACAATAATCAAATATATTCTTCAGTAAAGGTCAAAATAATTGTATGTTAATGCATTATTAGTAAATTTTTAGATGCTTATAAGCTTGTTTTAGTTAAACTAAGAAATTTATCCCTTTATTCTATACTTTAAAAATTGTAGATTATTTCAAAGTTTACTTTTACTTTACATTCTATTTATTTTTGCCCACTAACTGTTACATTTACTATTGTTTAGGTGGTTGCTCCTTATCAAACTTTATTGAACCCTCTGAGTAAATTGAATGTTTTGAATAATCTACATTCCCATTTCATATTGGTGGATGATGGCACTGTTGGAAAGTATGGGGCAGAAGTCAAACTGAGAAGAGAACTTGAGAAAACTATTAATCAACAGAGAATTCATGCTAGTAAGAGGATTTATAAATTTTGTTCTTGAGATTATTCTGGGGTTATATTAATTGCTTGCAACATTCTAAAAAGCTAGAATGTCCTGCTCTTTATTTTCAAGGACACAGCATATGAAACTGTCCACAAATGATCCTAACAATACAGATAAATAAGAAGGCCTGGGAAATAAGATTTAAGGCCAAATAGAGTGCTCAAATATTAAGGCCAAAACCACATAGGTTCATTGGAATCTGTTGTTATTGCAACCTCTTATTAGACCAGTTAATCAGAAAATTATAAATGTTGTGTTATGTTTATATAAAAGACTTAGAAATTCATGTTTGAAACCTATAAAGAGAAACTTTGTTTTTGGTTCAAACGTGGCAGTCTGGGCTCATACCTAGTGTGACTTGGGACTATTTGGGATTCTGGGGATCCAATCCATGTCAGCCATCTGCAAGGCAAGTCCTTTAGCCACTGTTACATCTCTTGCCCTGGGAACCTTTATTTTAAAATAAAATGAGCTTGCTTAAAATTTATAACAAGAGGGACCAGAGAGAGCATGGAGATAAGGTGTTTGCCTTGCTTGCAGAAGGTCGGTGGTTCAAATCCCGGCATCCCATGTGGTCCCCTGAGTCTGCCAGGAGCGATTTCTGAGCCTGGAGCCAGGAGTGACCCCGGAGCGCTGCGGGGTGTGACCCAAAAAAACAAAACAACAAAAAAAAAGAAGTGTAACAAGAGTAGGCATCACTTTCTTGACACTGGTTCTATTTCCCAACCAATGCTCAAACTTTCTGGAATTCAACATGGTAGATTTTTATCAAAAGAAGAAGTTTTGGGGCCGGAGAGATAGCATAGTGGTAGGGCATTTGCCTTGCAAGCGCTGACCCAGGACTGGCATTGGTTCAAATCCTGGCATCCCATATCCCCATTTACCCCACCCCCGTGCCTGCCAGGGGTGATTTTTGAGCGCAGAACCAGGAGTAACCTCTGAGTGCCGCCGGATGTGGCCCAAAAATCAAAAAATGAAAAAAAGATAAAAAAAGTTTTGTGATAGTAAAATATCCAAGAAGGTGAGATTTATGACAAAGTGAAATAGAGGCACAAAATTTTATGACAGTGCTCTGATTATGGTGCAGTGCTTAAATTGAATCTGGATCTTTTTTGTGCTTGGTTCACATTATTCGTGAATGCTCTCTTTTGGGTGGATAGGGTCAGTGGTTTGAACCAAGCATAGCCGTGCTCTGGGCATTCTCTGACTTTTTGCTCAGTAGTCACTCCCATCAGTTCTTGGGGGACCATATGCAGTATCAGTGATTGAACCAGGGTTCAGTCATGTGTACAGCAAGGACTTTAACTCCTGCAGTGTATTTCTGACCCTACATCTAGCTTTTGGGGGCTATCTCCCCCAGTTCAAAAATTATGCTTCGCTCCTGGCATGGGGGAACCATATGGGACGCTGGAGGATCGAATGTCCTGGGTCAGCTGCATGCAAGGCAAATGCCCTACCGCTGCACCATCTCTCCAGCCCCTCAGTTATATAGTCTTTAAGAAACATAATTTTTACTGACTATATACATTCTGTCAAATGTCTAATTATATATGGGTTTCTTAAATTTTTTGATTTGGGGACATATCTAGGTATGCTCGAGTTACTCCCAACTCTGTGATTGACATTATTATTCCTTTTTTGTGCTCTGGTACTTGGGCAGTGCCATCAATTAAACCCAGACTCTGCTCACAAACCTAGACTCAGCCCTTTTGAGTTCTTTTTCTAATGCCTAGATTTCCTAATATTTTTAATTTAGCCAAGACTTTAAGTAAATGGAAGATAATTATTCATTATTTTATTTATGGCAGACCAATATTATAGTGAATACTTCAAAGGAAGTCAACAGTCTTCTAAGAAATGATTATGTTTTAGATGACGGTGAGATAACTAGTACAGGGATTAAGGTACGTGCCTTGTGTGCTGCCAGAACCCGACTCATCTTCTGCATATAAGTCAGTAGAACTTTTGAGGTTCCAGAGAATTACTGGGTATGCCCAGATAATCTACAGCATCAGTTGTTTGAGCACTCTGTATCCCACTCTATCCCCATGTCCTTATTTTGGATCAGTGTACCAGATGCCTGAGAATTGCTGGTATTGGCACCAGGGGCATGGTGAGCATCACTTGAGATCCTCTTCCCTCCTATCCCCAAAGAAAAGTTATGTTTTGGCCTTCATTGGTTTCTTTAATTGAGTAAAAGCACAAACTTTTCCATTTTGCTTAATATCTTAACCTTTTTTGTAGGAATTGGTCAAGGCGTTCCTGTTGTGGCACTTATATTCGAAGGTGGGCCAAATGTTATTCTCACAGTTCTAGAATACCTTCAGGAAAGTCCTCCTGTTCCCGTTGTTATTTGTGAAGGAACTGGGAGAGCTGCAGATCTGCTAGCATATATTCATAAGCAGACAGAAGAAGGAGGGTAAGTGCCTGATTACAACACAAGTAAACTGGAAAGACATCAGACTTATGAAGATTAATTTGGTTGTTTTTAAGACAATAAAATTTCAGTTTTAGACACTACCTTACTATGGCTTGAGGAAATGACGGTTACATCATTAAACTGAGTTAAAATAGAGTAGCAATTATTTTTGTTGTTTTTCTTTTGTTTTTGGGTCACACCTGGCAGCGCTCAGGGATTACTCCAGGCTTTACACTCAGAAATCACACCTGGCAGGCTCGGGATCATATGTGATACTGGGATTTGAACCACCGTCCTTCTGCATGCAAGGCAGTGCCCTACCTCCATGCAATCTGTCCAATCCCTAGAGTAGCAATTTTTGAGGGTAGTTTTGCAAAGTTAGTCTTGCATTTGGAGGCACAGTAGTCTTGTTTCTGTGTGCATGTGCTGGTGTGAATCAGCATGTATAAAGTTACACAAATTGTGTGTAATAGTAAAAGATTAAAAACAAAATAGAGGGCCTGGAAGGTGGCGCTAGAGGTAAGGTGTCTGCCTTGCAAGCCCTAGCGTAGGACGGACCACGGTTCGATCCCCCGGCGTCCCATATGGTCTCTCCAAGCCAGGGGCAATTTCTGAGCGCATAGCCAGGAGTAACCCCTGAGCATCAAATGGGTGTGCTCCCCCCAAAAAAAAAACAAAAAACAAAATAGAACTTGGGGACTGGAGAGATAGCGTGGAGGCAGGGCATTTGCCTTGCATGCAGAAGGACGGTGGTTCGAATCCTGGCATCCCATATGGTCCCCCATGCCTGCCACGAACGATTTCTGAGCATAGAGCCTGGAGTAACCCCTGAGCGCTGCCAGGGGTGACCCAAAAACAAAAATAAAAACAAACAAAAAAAGGGAACATTTATCAAAAAGACTAAACTGGTATGTTTGTATAGTGGAATCATTTGTGGCTATGTAAGATTGATATCTGTATACTCAACTTGGAAAGATAATCAAAATACATAGAAAAAGGATGATGAAAATATAGTATATATATAGTGTTACCTTCTATATAGAAAGAAAGGAGTGGGAATATAATATATTGAAAAGTTAAATAAAATAAGGTTTTCTGGAGGTGAAGTAGAATCTGGCAGATAGAAAACAGAAAGAGGGCCAGAGAGATAGTTTTGCCTGCATGCGACTGACCAAAGATGTACCCAAGTTCGACCCCTGACATCCCATATGGTCCTCCAAGCCTGCCAGGAGCGATTTCTGAGTGCAGATCCAGGAGTAACTAATCCCTGAATGCTGCCAGATGTGGCCCAAAAGCCCCCCAAAAAATTAAGTATGAAGGAGACATTGACTATGTTTTTATTTGCATGTTTTATATTTGAGCCATATCAATAGTCTTCCTGAAAAAAGTAAATTAAAATCTTTATATGCTAGTATTTAAGACATGTTTGCAAAACACTAATTTATATTGCCATAATATCTTAAAGCTATCTTTATATGATTTTTTTTTTTTTTTTTTGGTTTTGGGCCACACCCAGTGACACTCAGGGGTTACTCCTGGCTATGTGCTCAGAAATTGCTCATGACTTGGGAGACCATATGGGACACCAGGGATCAAATCCAGGTCCATTCTGGGCAGCCATGTGTAAAGCAAATGCCCTACCATTGTGCTTTTGCTCTGGCCCTATGTTTATACGGTTTTCAATAAAACATAAGTACTTGTCTAGGGATGTGGCTCCAGGGGTAGAGTACATGTGAAGCTTTGGTTCAGAACCTGGAATACATGATTGTCAGATGTAGCCCTCTAGGCTTTTGAGCCCTCACAGGAACCATACCTCCCTCAAAAATAAATAAATAAATAATAAATAAAATAAAAAAAACAAAACACCTCATCCCAGTACTTACACTGGATACTGATATATTGGATTACATGTCTTAATCTACTTTTTTTTTTGAGGGGAAAGCAATATTCAGCAGTACTCAGGGCTTATTACTGATTCTGAGCTCAAAAATCACCCCTGGAACCATATGAGATGCAGGGATTGAACCTGAGATGGCCATACATACTAAAATGCCTTGCATACTGTACTATCTCCAACCCCTTGTAAGCCAGAATTAAAAATATTTTATTATACCATCGTACCAGAGATATAGTATGCAGGTAGGGGATTGGAATATGTATATTGTTACATATAACTATATAAAATTAATCAAAGAAAAAGCACTCTTCCATTTTTTCCATTGTATGTATAATGGCTCTTTCATAAGAAAGTTTCATCTAACATCTCTAAAGATCTATGGATCCACATGTACTTCAAATTAGATTATTCAAAAAGTACAAATTGAAATCTGTAACT
Source organism: Suncus etruscus (assembly GCF_024139225.1). Taxonomy (NCBI): domain Eukaryota; kingdom Metazoa; phylum Chordata; class Mammalia; order Eulipotyphla; family Soricidae; genus Suncus; species Suncus etruscus. Next base: position 95,090,418 of record NC_064857.1, on the reverse strand, counting down.
CAATGTTTCTTCATATTCCAGGAATCTTCCTGATGCAGCTGAGCCTGATATTATTTCAACCATCAAAAAAACATTTAACTTTGGCCAGAGTGAAGCAATTCATTTATTTCAAACATTAATGGAGTGCATGAAAAGAAAAGAACTTGTAAGTCATCTCAACAAAATAACCCTTTTTTCATTTTTTTATGATGCAGACTAACTTTTTGTTTATTGGGCCATTCCTAAGTGCTAAGGGACTGTTCCTGGCATTGCACTTGGGGTGGTGCCTGAGGGCCCCCAGGACCACACCCAGCTGTACTCAAGAATCTTTAGGGCTGCACACATTGATGCTAAAAGGATCATGTTTTTCTGAGAATCGAGCTTCTTTGACTCTGTTCTGAACTAAATACACTCTCACTCTCTCCCTCACACATCACACTTTCTTACTTTTTGCTTTATGATACTTTATGCCTTATCTTTTAAAATAAGAAGTGAGGCTTCAAAAATAGCTCAAAGAACCACAGTAGGGGCCGGTGAGGTGGCACTAGCCAAGGAAGGACCATGGTTCGATCCCCTGGAGTCCCATATAGTCCCCCAAGCCAGGGGCAATTTCTGAGCACTTAGGCAGGAGTAACCCCTGAGCATCAAATGGGTGTGGCCCCAAAAACCAAAAAAAAAAAAAGAACCAGAGTAATATTTTGCATGTAAGATCCCAGGGTTGTACAAAATGATCCCCTAAGTGCTGCTAGAATCAACTCCCGAACACCAAGCCAGATATATTAGAATTCTGAACACTTGCCACAATTGTGGCTGCCGATAAAAGAGAAAAAAATATAAAATTATAATATTCATTTTTAAATAGATCACAGTCTTCCACATTGGGTCAGATGAACAGCAAGAGATAGATGTGGCAATACTTACTGCACTGCTTAAAGGTAAGATTTTAAAACTGTTATAGTAGTTTTCATTTATGCCCTATTTATTTAGATTAGGACTCTTTAATTGGGAATACATTTTTTAATAACTTGTTACACATATAATATTGGCTTTTTTGACATTAAGTTACCTTTAATTTGTATTTCATAGAATATATTTTAGATTTATAGCAGGAATATGCCTCCAGTTGTGTTTGTTTTTACCATTATGGAAAATAAGTGTTTAACATGATGATTTTGCTCGAATGTGGAAGATGCAAAAAAGAAAAATCCAAATTTAAAGAAATCAGAAAACCTCTTAGCAAGAACAAAATGGTGCTTATCAGATGAGAAAAGGGAATAAGGATGAATATACTGAGTAAAGGAGATCAGTTAATATGGTTGATATGGATAAAAAGCTAGATTTTCCAGCTATACCACTCCTAGGGATATACCTAGGACAATGGTCGGCAACCTTTTTTTTCAACTGAGCTAAATTTCGCCAAAACCACGATTGAAATTTATTTTGAGAGCCACACAGGGCGCGCACTGACAGAGGCTAGGAGCAGAGTCCTGACTCCTGGAGCGGCCGCCCGGCACACAGAAGAGACAAATTAAAAGTGTAAAGAGCCACGTGTGGCTTGTGAGCCGCAGGTTGCTGACCACTGCCCTAGGAACACAGAAGCACAATACAAAATGCCCTCTGCATGCCTATGTTCATTGCAGCACTGTTTACAATAGCCAGAATCTGGAAACAACCCAGATGCCCTTCAACAGACGAATAGCTAAAGAAACCGTGGTACATATATACAATGTAATACTATGCAGCCATCAGGAGAGATGAAGTCATGAAATTTTTCTATACCTGAATGGACATGGAAACTTTGCTGAGTGAAATAAGTCAGAGGGAGAGAGATAAACGCAGAATAGTCTCACTCATCTGTGTGATTTAAGAAAAATAAAAGACGGGGCCGGGCGGTGGCGCTGGAGGTAAGGTGCCTGCCTTGCCTGCGCTAGCCTAGGATGGACCGCGGTTCGATCCCCCGGTGTCCCATATGGTCCCCCAAGAAGCCAGGAGCAACTTCTGAGCGCATAGCCAGGAGTAACCCCTGAGCGTCACAGGGTGTGGCCCAAAAACCAAAAAAAAAAAAAAAAAAAAAAAAAAAAGAAAAAGAAAAGACAGTATGTTTAATACCCAGAGATAATAGAGATGGTACTGTAAGGACCAGCCCATGATATGAAGCTTACCACAAAGAGTGGTGAGTGCAGTTAGAGTAATAATTACACTGACAACTGTCATTAGTTACCAATTGTCACAGTGGTAGTTAGTGAGAGAAATAGAATGCTTGGGGCCGGGCGGTGGCGCTGGAGGTAAGGTGCCTGCCTTACCTGCGCTAGCCTAGGAGACGGACCGCGGTTCGATCCCCTGGCGTCCCATATGGTCCCCCAAGCCAGGAGCAACTTCTGAGCGCATAGCCAGGAGTAACCCCTGAGCGTTACCGGGTGTGGCCCAAAAACCAAAAAAAAAAAAAAAAAAGAAATAGAATGCTTGTCTTGAATACAGGCAGGGGATAGGGGAGGAGGAAGATGGGGGACATTGGTGTGGTGGCAGGAAGGTTGTACTGGTGAAGGGGAATGTACTTTTGTGACTGAAACCCAACTACAAATGTGTTTGTAACCATGGTGCTTAAATAAAGACATTATTTTAAAAATAAGTTAAAAAATACAAATTTTGGCAAGAAACATACTACATTAGGGTAGGGTGCTTGGGTCTGTCCCGAGCACTCCCAGCCCCCTCCCTCCCAGGAGGGATCCTTGATCTCAGAGCCAGGAACAAGTCCTAAGCACAGCCAGATGTGACCCAAAAATTCACAAATAATTAAACAAGTTTTTATTTTACACTGCCAAATACTCATATGCCCTGTAGATGGTGTAAGCTTTCTAAACTATTTTGGCAGTATACCAAAAGCTTTAAAGTGTATGTCCTGCTGGGTATGTCATTTGGTGTAGAATGTCTGATTAACATGCTACAATTCCCAAGTTCTGTACACAGCACCACAAAGCCAAAAATTGGGAATGTAATTCAGTGGTAGATACTTGCATCATGTTTAAATCCCTGGCACTGCAAAAAATTTATGCATTTTTCTTCTACAAAATTACTCTAAATAAACACAAGCTAAAAATTATACTCACCAAAAAATAAATATAAGCCACTGTTTCATAAAACTAAGATATACTATTAATATGCATGACTGAGGCTATTTAGTTTGGCCCCACAGCTACTTAGTTTATAATATTGCTACCTGTATTTTTGTATGAATTTAGATTGTATTTGTTTCTGTGGATACACACAAATTTAAGGGCTGAAAGGCCTTTTTTTTTTTTTTCATAATTTAATACCTCCTCTATGGTAGAAACAAATTCTCCTTGAATTTCTTGTTCTGTATTTTCAATTATTTGCAGTAATGAGACTTTTTTCTATAGTTGAAAATTAAAAAAATTATTTATTTATTTTTTTGGTTTTTTTTGGGTCACACCCGGCAGCGCTCAGGGGTTACTCCTGGCTTTGCACTCTGAGGTCGTTCCTGGCAGGTTTGGGGACTGTATGGGATGCCCGGATTTGAACCAATGACCTTCTGCATGAAAGGCAAACGCCTTACCTCCATGCTATCTCTCCGGCCTCGAAAATTTTAAATTTTCAAACCTAGAGGGTAACCTTTCCTGAGTCAGTCTACCTTTGAAGAGTAACTGACACAAGTTGTGTGAAATAAGGAAATTTGGAAAAATTAATCATTATTCACATTTTCATGAAGACAAATGTAACTTTACTTCTTTATTGGATTAGGCACCAATGCATCTGCATTTGACCAGCTTATCCTTACATTGGCATGGGATAGAGTTGACATTGCCAAAAATCATGTATTTGTTTACGGACAGCAGTGGCTGGTATGTAAATGATTTATATGCACTATAATTGAATTAATAATAGTTAAATATTTGCTGGAATCTTGACATTTTTATCTGTATGCTGAAAGTATGGAATTTATTTAGGTAAATATATCTGGAATAGCAGCTAAATTTAGTATTTCATAAGTTATTTGCTTTCTGATAAACTTTGTTATTGGGTATGTAAATCTCTAAGAATCTTAGAACTGTAGGGGCTGTGATGGTACAGCAGGTAGGGTATTTGCCTTTCATGTGGCTGACCTGGATTCAATCCCAGACTATCTCTTAACTCCCTTTTTGGTCCCTTGAACTAGGAATGATTCCTAGTACAGAGCCAGGAGTAAGCCCTGAGAACTTCTGAGTATGACCCGAAAACTAAATAAATAAAAGGTTAGGACTATGAAGTCTGTATGTTGTTCTGGTATTCACTTTACTATGTAATACAAGTAGTATGAAGAGGCCACAGGGATAGTACAGTGAAGAGGGGTTTGCCTTGCTTGTTGCCAACTGGGTTTAATCCCCAACATCCCATGTGGTCCACGGAGTCTGCCAGGAATAGTTTCTGAACAAAGCCAGGAGTAACCCCTGAGCTTCTGGGTATGGCCCAAAAACCTTTAAAAAAAAAAAAAAGTAGCATGTTGTTGCGGGAATTCAGGCACTGCTTTTGAAAAGCAAATTAAAGTGCACAATGAGGCCAGAGCAATAGATAGCACAGCAGTAGTGAGTTTGCCTTGCATGCAGCCGACCCTGGACAGACCCAGATTTGATCCCCAACTTCCCATATGGTTCGATGAGCCTGCCAGGAGTGATTTCTTTTCTTTTCTTTTTTTTTTGTGGACACACAAAGGGAGGGAGGGAGAGAAAAGAGAGAGAAGAGACAAGTGAGAGAGAGAAAGAGAAAAGAGACTCAAGTGAGAGGAGAGAAAAGACACGAGACACAGTATGAGAGAAAAGAGACACAAGTGTGAGAGGAGAGAAAAAAGTGTGTGTGAGAGAGAGAAGAGACACAGTGAGAGAAAGAAAAGAGACACAAGTGGGGCCAGAGAGATAACATGGAGGTAAGGCATTTGCCTTGCATGCAGAAGGACGGTGGTTTGAATCCCGGCATCCCATATGGTCCCCTGATTCTGCCGGGTGTGACCCAAAAACCAAAAACAAAAAAAGACACAAGTGAGAAAGAAGAGACAAATGAGAGAGAGAGGAGAGAGAAAAGAGACCCTAAATGAAAGAGAAGAGAGAGAAAAGAGGTACAAGTGAGAGAGAAGAGGCACAAGTGAGAGAGAAAAGAGACACAAGTGAGTTAGGAGAGAGTAAAGAGACACAAGTGAGAGAGAGAGAGAAAGAGAGAGAGAGATAAGTTGCCAGGATTGATATCTGAGCACAGAACCAGGAGTAACTCCTGAGCACTGCTAGATGTGCCCCCCCTCCAAGAAAAAAGAAAGTGCATGCCATTTCTTTACTTATTTATTTTGGTTTTGGGGTCACACCTGGCAGTGCTCAGGGGTTACTCCTGACTCTGCTCAGAAATCGCTCCTGGCAGGCTTGGGGGACCATATGGGATGCTGGAATTCAAACCGTCGTCCTTCAGCATACAAGGCAAACGCCCTACCTCCATGCTCTCTTCGGCCCCTATTTTATTTTATTTTTTGCCATTTCTTTCCCTTTTTTTGGGGTGGGGGGTCACACCCAGCAGTGCTCAGAGGATACTTCTGGCTCTATGCTCAGAAATCGCCCCCGGCAGGCTCAGGGGGGACCATATGGGATGCCGGGGTTTGAACCACCATCCTTCCGCATGAAAGGCAAACGCCTTACCACTGTGCTCATTCTCTGGCCCCTATTTTTTGCCATTTCTTAGTAAACTAGAAAAGGAAAATAAACAAGTCCAAGTCTAAAATTTTAGTACTTTCTAATCTATATTTGTTGTTAAATAAGAGGGTATCCAGTTGGTCTAGTACTTGGGACATTGAGCTGGACGCCTTGTGTGTTACTAGTTATGGTAGTCCCAAAAACACCTTGTGAGAATGTTATGACCTGTATAAGACTAGAATAATAAAATAAACTTACATTTCATGAGCCAATAGAAAAAAGATTATAGTGCTTTCTGTGAACTGGAGAGGGTACAGTGGGTTGGGCACTTGCCTTGAACAGCTGATCCAATTTCAGTCCCCAGCAGCCCAAATAGCCTCACTATTATTAATCACAATTAATGTTTATGATAATTCTTATAATTGTGATAACAATCAATCATTCATTATGTATTAGTTAATCAATAATCACAAGGAGAGTGACTCCTGAATGCAGAGCCAAGAGAAAATCTGAGCACTTCTGTGTGAGCATCCCCTACTCCACCCCCACCTTCTGCCCTGAAAAGATAGTTTCTGGGCCCGGAGAGATAGCACAGCGGCATTTGCCTCGCAAGCAGCCGATCCAGGACCAAAGGTGGTTGGTTCGAATCCCGGTGTCCCATATGGTCCCCCGTGCCTGCCAGGAGCTGTTTCTGAGCAGACAGCCAGGAGTAACCCCTGAGCACCGCCGGGTGTGGCCCAAAAACCAAAAAAAAAAAAAAAGATAGTTTCTACATCTGAATAAACAGCAATAACCATTTAAAAGCTTTGAGATGATAAATTTTATTATCGTCTTTTACTTTTTTTCAGTTCAGCTACTTTTACAAATCTTTTATTTAGAAATAATTTTTTTTTTTTTTTTGGGTTTTTGGGCCACACCCGGTAACGCTCAGGGGTTACTCCTGGCTATGCGCTCAGAAGTCGCTCCTGGCTTGGGGGACCATATGGGACGCCGGGGGATCGAACCGCGGTCCGTCTCCTAGGCTAGCGCAGGTAAGGCAGGCACCTTACCTCCAGCGCCACCGCCCAGCCCCTAGAAATAATTTTTATTATCTTTTTTTTTTTAACTTTATCTTGGCTTAATTCATTACCTTTTAAATTTTAATAATCACCTATTTGATTTTCTGATCAGTCTTCCTCTCCTTTTACAGTGAATTACAACTCAGAACACACATGTTTTTAATGCTTCTATGTTTTTTTTTTCTCCTATCTTACATATTATCACCATCCCCTTTGCTCTATTCTTTTGGTAGCCATGATGACCATCTTGCTGTTATTAGAATATTTCTAAGGATGCTACTATCTTTAGAGCATTATTCCCACAAACATCAAACCAGATTTGCTCTCTCTTCTATATAATTTCTTTTTTTTCTTTTTTTTTTTGGTTTTTGGGCCACACCCGGTGACGCTCAGGGGTTACTCATGGCTATGCGCTCAGAAGTCGCTCCTGGCTTGGGGGACCATATGGGACGCTGGGGGATTGAACCACGGTCCGTCGAAGGATAGCGCAGGCAAGGCAGGCACCTTACCTCTAGCGCCACCGCCCGGCCCCTATATAATTTCTTTTTTTTTTTTGGCCACACTGGTGACGCTCAGGGTTACTACTGGCTATGCGCTCAGAAATCACTTCTGGCTTAAGGGACCATATGGGATGCCAGGGGATCTAACCGAAGTCTATCCTAGGCTAGCACATGCAAGGCAGACACCTTACCACTTGTGCCACTGCTCCGGCCCCTATATAATTTCTAAGCTCGTGTCTCCTCCATAAATAGACCTTCATTGCTCTGCCTCTTTAATAGGAGTTTCATACAGAGGACAATCCTGGCAGTACTCAGAGGGGTCACTGTAGTACTGAAGATTAAATCAGGGTCAGCTGATTGGTCTGATAGTATTTTCTTATTCTTTTTTCACATTATGTTCTCTATAAACTTTACTTTTTTGGGGAGACAACACCCAATAATGCTTACGGGTTATTTAATCCTGGCTCTGCTGGAGGTTGCGAGGGGATTGTATGGGATGGTGGGAATTGAATTTGAGTCAACTGAATGCTGGGTCCTACCCACTGTATTATCTCTCCAGTTCCAATTCCAAATGTTGTGTGGGGGTTTTTTTTTTGTTTTTTTTTTTTTTTTTGCACTTTATCTTACTACAAAGTAACTTTTATGAAAGCAAGAATATATTGTAGTTTTGTTTTTTGAAGCCTGGCCTAGAGTAAGTGCTTCACAATTTTTGTGTCTGAATCTGTAGGAAGCTTTATAAATTAATGTTTATTTATAACAGAGTATATTCTAGCTTTTATTTATTTATTTTTTTTTAGTGCTCAGGGTTTCTCCTGGCTAACTGCTCAGAAATAGCTCCTGGCAGGCACGGGGGGTGGGGGTGGGGGGGGAGGGCATATGGGACACCGGGATTTGAACCAACCACCATTGGTCCTGGGTCAGCTGCTTGCAAGGCAAACACCGATGTGCTATCTCTTCGGCCCCATATTCTAGCTTTTACCAAAGATGAGCTAGACATTTTCTGCTTACATAATATAAATATCAAACTATAAGAGGTTTGCATTGTCTAATCTTGTGGGGGGGTTATTTTGTTGTGTTTTTGGGGTTCCAAACCAGTGATGCTCAGGCATTACTACTGGCTCTGCATTCAGAAATCACTCGTGACTGGCTCGGCTGACCATATGGGAATCCAGAAATCAAACCAGGGTTTGTCCCAGGTTGGCCGTGTGCAAGACAAACACCTTACCAGTGTGCTATCACTCTAGTCCCACATTGTCTAATCTTTTTTTTTTTTTTTTTTTTTTTTTTGGTTTTTGGGCCACACCCAGCGTTGCTCAGGGGTTACTCCTGGCTATCTCCTCAGAAATAGCTCCTGGAAGGCATGGGGGACCATATGGGGCACCGGGATTTGAACCAATCACCTGTGGCCCTGGATCAGCTGCTTGCAAGGCAAATGCCTTTGTGCTATCTCTCTGGGCCTTGTCTAATCTTTTTGTTTTGTTTTGTTTTGTTTTGTTTTGGGGTCACACCTGGCAGCGCTCAGGGGTTACTCCTGCCTCTACGCTCAGAAATCGCCCCTGACAGGCACAGGGGACCATATGGATGCTGGGATTTGAACCATTGTCCTTCTGCATGTAAGGCAAATTCCCTGCCTCCATGCTATCTCTCCGGCCCCCATTGTCCAATCTTTTTGTTTGTTTTGTTTTTTTTGGGGGGGTCACACCTGGCAGCGCTCGGGGTTAGTTACTCCTGGTTCTGTGCTCAGAAATAGCTCCTGGCAGGCTCAAGGGACCTTATGGGACGCAGAGATTTGAACCATCGACCTTCTGAATGAGAGGCAAGTGCCTTACCTCCATGCTATCTCTCTGGCCCCCATTGTCTAATCTTAATTGAGGACTAATCTACTTAAAAATAGGCGTTTTGTGTATTTATATGCACTGTGGTCATAGAACACGCATCTGGAAACTCTTTAAATCAGAGAGGAGGACTATAGAAGATAAATTTATATCTTGTTTGGATTTTTGTTTGTTTGGTTTTAATTTTCTAATTATTTTAAAGCTTATGTTTTGTACTATTCTCTGATTTTCTTGTTTATTTTTTGTTTCTTTTTGGGCCACACCTGGGGGCACTCAAAGGTTACTCCTGGGTCTGCACTCAGAAATCATTCATTGCAGGCTCTGAGGACCATATAGGATGCCAGGAAGCAATTCCAGGAATGGAACTGGGGTCTGTCCAGTGATGGCCGCATGCAAGGCAAATGCCCTACCGCTGTGCTATTGCCCCAACCCCCCTTTGATATTTTTACCTGTCTTTTAAAATAATGGGATCTATTGCCTCTATAATTAAAAAATTATATCTGATTATGTCTCCTATTACAGATATTCATGTTAATCATCTTTGGCTAACTCTTAACAGTAAATTTACTTCATTTTTTATTTTCTTTATTTGTGGTCTGTTTCTTGGACATAGTTTATGTTTCATCTCAGAAATCATCCATGGCTCTCATGGATTCTGTGCAATGTTTAACCTACTTAATTTTGTGCTTCCTGTTACATGCAAACTATACAAGACATTTGTACTTTACCCTTCACATTTCTCTGTATGTGGTTTTCAGTATGTGCAGTTCAGTAACTAGTGTGCATGGCACCACATAAAGTCTATGGAGCCCTGCCAGGAGAGATGCATAATCGTGATCCCAGAGGCACCGAGGGTCTCACCAAAAACCAAAAAAAATTAATTATTGGAGGTGGAGTACTATACCTGACTCAAGACTTACTCCTGGCTAGGCGCTGAGGTCAGGCCTGAAAGTGCTTGAGGGACTATATGTGATAAACTTCTTAGAGCATAGTAAGATTGGAAAAGAACATTAAAAAATATCACGAACATGTTCAACATAAGCAGTTTTATTATGTCTTACCAAAAGTTTTGGGAAAAAAAGCAACATTTTCAATATTTCTGAAGTACATAGTAACATTAAATATTCTCACTAGCAATTTGTATTAGTGCACTTAACAAAATTCTTGCATTTTATGTCTTTAAAATGCACAGTCCTCCACTTAACAGTACATACTGGTTGGTTTAGAATCTATTGAACTGCGACCCGCACGGCGTTTGCCTTGCAAGCAGCCGATCCAGGACCAAAGGTGGTTGGTTCGAATCCCAGTGTCCCATATGGTCCCCCATGCCTGCCAGGAGCTATTTCTGAGCAGACAGCCAGGAGTAAACCCTGAGTACCACAGGGTGTGGCCCAAAAACCAAAAAAAAAAAAAAAAAAAAAAAAAGAATCTATTGAACTTTAAGAGTTCAAAAATTTACAAAGGAAAGTGTTCTTGGAGTAAGCTTTTCTTTTCCTTTTTTTTGGAGTAAGCTTTTTTTAATTTTGAGAGCCTAATCATTTCTTAACATATTTTTTTTTCTAAAATTAGCTTCATGATGCACTCTTTTTTTGGTTTTTGGGCCACACCCCGCGGTGCTCAGGCATTACTCCTGGCTGTCTGCTCAGAAATAGCTCCTGGCAGGCATGGGGGACCATATGGGACACCGGGTTTCGAACCAGCCACCTTTGGTTCTGGATTGGCTGCTTTCAAGGCAAACGCCGCTGTGCTATCTCTCCGGGTCACACTCATTTTTTTTTTTTTTAATTTCAAAAACCTCTACCTAAATGCTTTTCATTCTACAGAATAATACTTAGAAAATGTAGGAGAATGCTGTTGTAGAGATCCTATCGCTTATTCCCACTATACCTAAATCCTAGCCCTCAATATTTTACATTTTTTTCAGTTTATTTTAAACTGTTCAGGAGCAAATATGTTAAATTTAATCATCAGGACATGATTTAGATTTTAGAACTTTCCTTTATATGCTTACATTAGCAAGCATTATAGCTCTTTGGTTTATAAAAATAGACTGTGAAAGTATTTATTGATTTTGGTACTCTTTAAGGTTGGATCCTTGGAACAAGCTATGCTCGATGCACTTGTAATGGACAGAGTTACATTTGTAAAACTTCTTATTGAAAATGGAGTAAGCATGCATAAATTTCTAACCATTCCTAGACTGGAGGAACTTTATAATACTGTAAGTACACATTAACATTCTTTGTTGACTTTGGGACTTTAAAAAGTCATTCTAAAGAGGATATTAATGTATGTTATTATTTTCCATATTAGGATATATAGAAAACTTAATATATTTATATTTCAGGAACAATAGCAAACCTTTTAAATGTTTATTTTTTTCCTAAGGAAGTTTAAACAATTTAGTAGAATAGTTTACTGTATTATAAGTCTAATATTTTCTGATTTCATATTTGCTTTCAAATTTAAACTTACAGTATTATACATCAAGCATTCCACTAAACATTGAGAAAATGAGAATGAAAAATGCACTTGATATTTTGTCTTGATTTTGAAAATATGTTTGATCCCATGGAGTTCCTGGTGGAGTGTTGGAGACCTCCAGAGTTCCCTGATCACATTTGAGAACTACCCTTAAGTCTGTTTACTTTATACAGAGAAGTTATGTTTAGTGAATAAACATTAATAGATTAATATAAAATAGAATTCCAAAAATTACATTTCTGTGTACTTACATATGGTTAAAAAAGCACACTGAAATTCCTTATTGCCTAAAACTGATTAAATACTTCATAGTAGCGTGTAAAACACATTTATTTTTAAATCATTCACAAATAAAAAAGAACTAGCAGAGAAAATTCAGTTTCTCTGTGAATAGAGTAAATGGTGTTAAAAAAGAGAGGGAAAATAGGACCAGTGAGATAATACGGCAGATCAGACACTTACCTTGCACGTAAAAGACCCAGGTTTGATCCCCAATGTCCCATCCATATGGTCCCTAGAACCCACCAGGAGTGATTCCCTTATCATAAAGTCAAGAATCACCTCAGCACTGCTAGGTGTGGCTCCAAAACAGGAAGAGAGAAATATAGCTTATATATTATCAGTCAATATTCATCTTCAAGTATTTCATAAAATTTAAAAACTATCAAATTTTTGTCCAAAAATATTACTTTTTTAACTGTTACATTTTATAAGTGTTTCATATCAAAATGGAAAGTAAACTGAATTGATTCATAAACCTTATAAAAACAATTACAGTGATTGGAAAAACATTTTTTTTTGAAATTTCTTTGAAACAGTGGATTTGATGTATTAAAAATAAGTTTCTTGATTTGTTCTTGAGAACTCATTAGTCTATTTTAGATGAGCCAAAGCACTGTCTAAAATATTTTAAAGTGGTGCCAAAGTAACAGTACAATGTGTATGTTGTTTGTCTTGCACATAGTCTACCCAAATTCAATCCTTGCCACCCCATATGGTCCCTCAAGCCAGCGAGAAATAATTCTCAAGTGTAGAGCTAGGATAACCCCTGAATACCATCAGGTGTGACCTAAAAACAAAACAAAAATTTAGAAGAATATAGTTTATACCTTCTACCTCGGTCTTGGTGGGAAACATATTCTTCTTTTTTTTTTTTTTTCCCTCAAAATATAGGTTACCATTGAAATAAGAATACTATATAAGGAAACATTTAGTCTAAGTATATATAAGTAGAAATGAGTTAATAAAGAAGAAATGGCATATGTGTATATATATATAAAAGCTATAAAAGTTGGTTACTCAATATTTTAAAGTTTGATTAGTAGTAGAAATAGAAGTAAGATATCTTAGAAATAGCATATCTTTATAATCATTGGAAGAACTACAAGCTTAAATCTAAGGTATGCTTGTGAAACTTGCACATATTGTGATGGCTTTTAGAAAAAGTAAATTAAAAATTATGCATTTTATTGAAGGTAAAATGTCAATATAAACTTTTATAGCCTTTTTTCCATCTTATGAACAAAATGTATTAACTTAGAAACCATATCATTTGTATAATTGAGTTAAAATCCTATAAACAAAAAAGTTGTTGAAGTTATTTTCAAAGGTAAATAATAGCTTGCTTTTATTTTTTTCTCTAAAGAAACAAGGTCCAACTAATCCAATGCTATTTCATCTTGTTCGAGATGTGAAACAGGTGAGGTATTATTTTTGTTTTAAATTTTGTTTTAAAATGTTGCTTATAAAAACCATATCATTCTTGCCTGTTTCCCCCAAAAATAAAAAATAGTTCTATTTTGTTTTTAATGGCATCTTAGGTAAAATAAGGGCTAAATTTGTGATGAAGTATACAAAACTAAATTTCATGTACTAATTACCTTCTATTGGGATAATTTATGAAGTAGTAGTTTTAAAATTCATAGCCATTCAAAAAATTTTATAAAGGCGCCGTGGTTTACAAAGTTGTTCATATTTGAGTTGTTTCAGGCACATAGTGCCCACACAATGGGCCCAGGTTCCCTTCCACTGCCCAGCCTGCCCATGGCAGTCTGGCATATAATAAATTTATTTCCTATTACTTGTACCAACATAACTTAAAGGAATAGCAAATGAATTTGTGTGTGTGTGTGTGTATGTGTGTGTGGTTGTGTGGTTTTTAGGTCACGTGTGTGTGTGTGTGTGTGTGTGTGTGTGGTTGTGTGGTTTTTAGGTCACACCCGGCAGCGCTCAGGGGTTACTCCTGGCACTATGCTCAGAAATCGCTCTTGGCAGTCTTGGGGGACCAGATGGGATTCCGGGATTCAAAACACTGTCCTTCTGCATGCAAGGCAAACACCCTATCTCCATGCTATCTCTCCGGCCCCAGGAATAGCAAATGGAATTACCAGAAAATAAATCAATAAAAATTTCTTTGTCCCTGGGGGAGGGGCAGAGCAGTAGCCGATCTGGATTTGATCCCCAGAATCCTATGCGGTTTCCCAAGCCTGCCAGAAGTGATTTCTGAGCGCAGAGCCAGGAGTAATTCCTGAGCACTGCCGAGTGTGGCAGAAAAAACAAAAACAAAAATTCTCCTTTGCTTTAAAAGAGCACTTCTAATGCTTCTTACAAAAATGGTTTCAAGGCTATGAAATCTCTTAAGTTGTGGCCAGTCCATGAAGCTTTGTTCCTTCAAATCTGAGCAATAATCTTAACTGGCCAGAATATTCTAGGTATGGTGTTCATTTTATTGTATTTTTGTACTATATCCATACTCTTCTGACTCAGTCTCATTGATAGATCTGCTATATACCTTATGGGCTATCCTTGTATATAAGTTCCTTTTTTGATCTGCTTTCAGCATTCTATCTTTGGATTTTGTCATTTTGAGTATTATGTAGCATGGAGTTTTGCTGATTCTATTTATTATTGCTGGGCCTCTTTGGGTTTCTTGGGTCTTGGTGCCAGCACTCTTTGTGGGAAGTTATTATCTATGGTTTCTTAATGATTTCTTCCTCCCATTTTCCTTCCTGTTGTGCCTCTTGAGCTTATCCCACTGTTCTCAGCTATGTTACTCATTTCTTCACAGACTATTTTCTACTTGTTTCCTAAAGATTTCCTTCTCTCAGAGCCTTTTTTTTTTTTTTTTTTTTTTTTTTTGCTAAGCTGCTGTTACTCTGCTATTCAGAGCATTTATTGCAACTTGATTATAAAATCCTGCATCTTTGGAAGATCTTAAACTTCATTATACTTTTCATTTAAATGAGATTTTTAGGTTTAGGTTTTGTTTTTGTTTTTGTATTTTGGGGTTTTTTTGTTTGTTTAATTTTGGGGGTCACACCTGGCAGTGCTCAGGGGTTACTCCTGCCTCCATGCTCAGAAATTGCTCCTGGGGGCTTGGGGGACCATATGGAATGCTGGGGTTCGAACCAATGACCTGCATGTAAGGCAAACGCCTTACCTCCATGCTATCTCTCTGGCCCCTTGGTTTGTTTTAGTACAGCACCCATTGTGCTCAGGGCTTACTCTTGCCAGTACTTGGAAAAATAATGCAGTGCCGCTACTAGGGATCCAAATCAGGTTGGCTGTATGCAAGACAAGTGTCAAGACAAGTGTCCTACATGCTATACGATATCCAGCCCCTTAAATTTGTTGGCATTCCAGGGACTGTATGATACCACAGATCAAACTCAGGTCTCTCACATCAAAATATGCAAACTTGATTTTGGAGCTATTTCCAAATCTAGAAAAAAGTTATTTCTTGGTCACAGGAACTAGTCCATTTCAGAGGGTTGGAGCACATGCTTGGTAAATGTGTGGCCCTTGATTTGATCCCTCCATTGAGTACTGTGAGATGTCACCTTGATGAGCCTCTGAGTACTGTTGTTTCCAATTAAAAGTTGAAGGTTTGGGGTGTGGTAGCAGGGCTGGAGCAGTAGTATATCAAATTGGGTACTTGCCTTGCACACAACTGACCGAGTATTGATCCCTGATACCCCACCCCATATGATCCCCCAAGCATTGCCAGGAATGATCCATAGTAGAGCCAGGAGTAAGTTCTGACGTTGCCAAGCATCCCCTCAAACACCCAAAAAAAGATTAAAATTTTTCTTAAGTTTTTAGTATAGTTAAGAAGACTGTTTTTGTTTGTTTTTGATCACTTCTCTTCTAGTATTTCACATTTAACTGGGTTCATCAGGTTTTTTTGAAGAAAAAAAAAGCTGAAAAGGGAATCAGAGTGATAGTGATAGTTTAGCATGTAGGGTTTCTGCCTTGCAAACAGCCAAGCCAGGCTCAATTCTTGGCACATCTTTGATTCCCTGAACCAGCCAGGAGTGATCCTTGAGCATTGCTTAAATGTGTCCCAAAAAGTGAAAATAATTTAACTTAAAGAAAATTTAAAATAAAGTTTAAAAAAAGTATTTTGGGGCCATATCTGGTGGCACTCTTGTTACTTTTGGCTCTGTATTCAGAAATTGCTCCTAGCAGGCTTGTGGGATCATATGAGATGCTGGGGATCGAACATAGGTCCATCCCGGGTTGGCCACATGCAAGGCAAACGCCCTACTACTGTGCTATTGCTTTGGTCCCCTAAGTCATTTTAAGTTTGCTTAAGATTTGAAAGCCTTTCAATAAAATAATAGCTGGAGACTTAGTGCAGCGGTAGGGCGTTTGCCTTGCGAGCAGCCCACCCAGGACCAACCCTGGTTCGAATCCCGGCTTCCCATTTGGTTCCCCGAGCCTGCCAGGAGTGATTTCTGAGCAGAGAGCCAGGAGTGTAACCCCTGAGCGCTGCCAGGTGTGGCCCAAAAATAAAAAAAATTAAATTAAATTAAAAAAGTAAGTAGCGGGCCTGGAGAGATAGCATAGCGGCGTTTGCCTTGCAAGCAGCCGATCCAGGACCAAAGGTGGCTGGTTTGAATCCCGGTGTCCCATATGGTCCCCCGTGCCTGCCAGGAGCTATTTCTGAGCAGACAGCCAGGAGTAACCCCTGAGCACCGCCGAGTGTGACCCAAAAACCAAAAACCAAAAAAAAAAAAAAAAAAAGTAAGTAGGGCCCTCTCCTCGTTTTGGGGCCAGAGAGATAGCATGGAGGTAAGCCTTTCATTGAAGAAGGCCAGGTGTGACCCAAAAACCCAACCAAAACAAAACAAAAAAATATTTCTATAAATAAATATGAAATAAATAAGAAAAATATTTTTAAATTGGGGATTTAAAGAATATTGCTACATAGAAAAACTTTTAGATCAGATCAAAATATTATTATAAGACTGCATTTGGGGGCAGGAGCAATAATAGGCAAATAAGGTACATGCTTTGCACGTGGCTGATCTGGGTTAGATTCCTAGCATTCCATATGGTCCTCCAGCACCTCCAGGAGCAAAAGTTTTTTTGTGGGAGGAGGGTCACTCTCGGCTCTTCGCTCAGAAATTGCTCCTAGCAGGTTTAGGGGACCATATGGAATGTCAGGATTCAAACCACCGTCCTTCTGCAAACACCTTACTCCATGTTATCTCTTGGCCCCCCTGAAGCAATTCCTAAGTGCAGAGCCATGGGTAAGCCCTGAACATCGCTGTGTGTAGCCCCAAAACAATAAAAAGTATATTTTAAGTATATGGATAAGTTAATGAAATTCTGATTGCGCAATGAACGATAATAGGAGAATATGTTTTATATGAATATAAGCCATTGAAATCGAGTGAACATTTGCTTCCAAGAGGTAGTTTTGCAGACTCAAATAACTTTTAATCTTAAATTATTTTTTAATCATTTTAAATTGTTGCTTAGCAAAATAAAATTTTAGCTTGAACAGTGTTATGTGTGGTAGTAAAGTCCTTGATGCATCTATGAACACTTGAGTAACTATAGTTTATAGTCAATAAAATTATAGTGTGAAATACTTTTCAATTTTGCAATCTCATTTAGAAACTATTTTTTATAGGAGAATAACTTATAATTTATGTATGCCACTATGAAATGGAATGTTTGGCTCCTAGAAATTGCTTATGGGAAATTAAAAAAAAGTTGCTTAGTCTCTGCGTTAAGTATTAGGGAAATGGAGATACCACATTGTCTTTTTACCATAATGTGTGGTATGTCACGAGCCATACCTTTGAGATCTCAGATCTTCAGAATCCCCTCTTCAGTAAATGAAACACTGCAGCTTAATTCTATAAAAATAGTTGATGCACTTTAACTTTCTCTAACAACTAATACATTTGTCATTTGGGAAGTAAGCATAATCCTAGCATAGATATACAAAAAATGTCTATTTCTTTTGATCAAAAAAAATTTTTTTCCCTAGGGAAATCTTCCTCCAGGATATAAAATCACTCTAATTGATATAGGACTGGTTATTGAATATTTAATGGGAGGAACCTATAGATGCACCTATACTCGGAAACGTTTTCGATTAATATATAATAGCCTTGGTGGAAATAATCGGGTATGTAATATATTGGGGAAAGTGTATGTGCTTTAAAATTTACTAGAAGGTTAAAAATGTTCTGATGCGGGGCCGGAGTGATGGTATAGCAGTAGGGCAGTTGCCTTGCACGCAGCTGGCCCAGGAGGGTCCACAGTTTGATCCCCCTGTGTCCCATATGGTCCCCCAAGCCAGGAGCGATTTCTGAGCACATAGCCAGGAGTAACCCCTGAGCGTCACTGGGTGTGACCCCCCAAAAAAGAACTAAAAAATAGTCTGATTACATTGTCTTTAAAATATGGGATTTTCTGCTTCAACTGTAAAAACAACTAAAATTTCTTAAAAAAAAAAAAAAAAAAAAAAGATCATGTGTGCGTGTTTTTCACACACATGCTTTGAAATATATACAAACTGGTTTTGAATTTTCATAATTAGCATATTTAAATCCATAAAAACGAAAAAGCCTTTGTTTTCAGAGGTCTGGCCGGAATACCTCCAGCAGCACCCCTCAGTTGCGAAAGAGCCATGAATCTTTTGGCAATAGAGCAGATAAAAAGGAAAAAATGAGACATAATCATTTTATTAAAACAGCACAGCCCTACCGACCAAAGGTATATTTTTTAACTGCTACCTCTTCTATATTCTCGATTGTGTTCTAGATCAATACTAAATATTGTAAAATCTATTCAGTTTAATAAGGATTACTATCTTATTTTGAGATAATCTTTAGTTATTCATTTTCCCATGTGTAACTGTACTGTACCAAGTGAAGTTTCTCATATGTAGCTATTGATAATAACCATATTTTTTTTACTCTGACAAGTGCTTAACTTCCTGTTTCTTAATTTTATTTTGATTAATTGGCCACATATAAAAAAGGTGTTACCTAAGTTTTATTAAAATTGGGGTGGTTTGGGGCCGGAGAGATAGCACGGCGGTGTTCGCCTTGCAAGCAGCCGATCCAGGACCTAAGGTGGTTGGTTCGAATCCCGGTGTCCCATGTGGTTCCCCGTGCCTGCCAGGAGCTATTTCTGAGCAGACAGCCAGGAGTAACCCCTGAGCACCGCCGGGTGTGGCCCAAAAACCAAAAACCAAAAAAAAAAAAATTTTTTGGGTGGTTTTTTTTTTTTTTTTTTTACCAGATTCTAGTTGAAATGTCTAGGTTCTTTTCATCTTGGTAATAATGATTTTATGGGGACTTTGTTTTAGGAAGTGCCTTTTTTTTACATGATGAATATTAAGCTATTAAAAAACTATATCTATAAAATTTATAATATTAATTTTTGAGCAGTTTCATAAAATTGAAGAATAGTGCCGGTTTTATTTAAATTATCATTAACATGAATATTCTATGTCCTACTATAATGAGCCTTATAATTTGTATTTTCCTTTGAAGATTGATACAACAATGGAAGAAGGAAAAAAGAAAAGAACCAAAGATGAGATTGTGGACATTGATGATCCAGAAACGAAGCGCTTCCCTTATCCACTTAATGAACTGTTGATATGGGCTTGTCTAATGAAAAGGCAGGTGATGGCCCGTTTTCTATGGCAGCATGGTGAAGAATCAATGGCTAAAGCATTAGTTGCCTGTAAGATCTATCGTTCAATGGCATATGAAGCAAAGCAGAGTGACCTTGTGGACGATACTTCAGAGGAATTAAAACAGTATTCCAAGTAAGTAATATTTAATTATTTGAAACATTAAAAAAATACTAAGTGAAACTGTTCAGTTAGAGATTATAATGGTCTTCACTAAATGAGGATATATATTTATAATTTTTTGAATGATTAAGAAAATCATTTTAGGGGCCAGAGCGATAGCTCTGTGTGGGTAGGGCATTTGCCTTGCATGTAGCCGACCTGAGTTCAATCCCCGGCATCCCATATGGTTCCCCCGAGACTGCCAGGTTTGATTTCTGAACACAGATTTAGGAGTAAATCTCTGATGCCAGGAGTGGCCCAAAAACAAAACAAAAGGGCATTTTAAAAAATGATTTTGGGGGCCAGAGAGATAGCATGGAGGTAAGGTGTTTGCCTTTCATGCAGAAGGACGGTGGTTTGAATCCTGGCATCCCATATGGTCCCCCGAGCCTGCCAGGAGCGATTTCTGAGCGTAGAGAGCCAGGAGTGACCCCTGAGCGCTGCCGGGTGTGATCCAAAAACCAAAAAAAAAAAAAAAAAAAAAAAAAGGCATTTTGGCGCCAGAAAGATAGCACAGCGGTAGGGATTTTGCTTGCATGCAGCCTATCCAGGACAGATGGTGGTTCGATTCCGGCATCCCATATGGTTCTCCATGCCTTCCAGGAGCAATTTCTGAGCATAGAGCCAGGAGTAACCCCTGAGCGCTGCCGTGTGTGACCTAAAAAACAAAGAAAAATACATTTTGTGGTGCTGGTGAGATAATAAAGCAGGTGAAGCACTTGCCTGACTTACAGCCAACCTGGGTTTTATCCCCATCCTCTAATGTTTCCCCAATCTGCTCTAAGAATGCTCCCTAAACACAGACCATTGGATGTGGTCCAAAAACCCAGTAAACATGTATTTATTATTTAAATTAAGTATGCATTATTTAATATATACTTAAAGTAAACATTAAGTTTTTTTTTTTTAATTAGAAATTCTGCTGGGGCTGGAATGATAACACAGTGGTAGGGCGTTTGCCTTGCACGCAGCTGAGCCAGGACAGACCTGAGATCTATCCCTGGCATTCTATTTGATCCCCTGAGCATAGCCGGGTGTGGCCCAACACCCAAAAAAAACAAATTCTACCTCTATTTGTGTATAAATAGCTTATCTTTATAGTTTGCAATCTAGAAACATTTTTTTTTGTTTTTGTTTTTTGGGCCACACCCATTTGCTCAGGGGTTATTCCTGGCTAAGCACTCAGAAATCGCCCCTGGCTTCGGGGGACCATATGGGACGCAGGGGGATTGAACCGCGGTTCTTCCTTGGCTAGCTAGCGCTTGCAAGGCAGACACCTTACCTCTAGTGCCACCTCACCGGCCCCTAATCTAGAAATATTTCTACAAGAAAAGAAATGCTAAATGCCAATTTTAACAATCATACATGATATCAAATAGACTAGAAAAAGTACATTTGAAGTGTTAAAGAAGATTTGATTTCATTCAGGGTAAGAGTTGAATTCAACTAGAAGAGTATTTCAGATGGTATAATTATAAACACAAAAGTATAAACTGTTAACAGGACTGTTAGAATATTAATCTAGGAAAATATTTTGAGGCTATATTATAGAAATTTTCTCCCCTAAGTGGACCTTCAGAAGAGAATGAGAGTAGTTATTAAAAATAACTCAGGATTTGGGCCAGAGTAATAGTACGGTGGACAGGGCACTTACTTTGCAAATGACCCAGGTTTGACCTTCAGCACCCTATTTGAGTCCCCAAACCCTGCCAGAAGTAATTTCTGAGAATTACTTTAGAGCCAGGAATGTCTTGAACACCAATGAGAATGACCCAAAAACAAATGACAACAAAATAACTCAAGACAGAGGCATTTAAGATTTAGATTTTTTTTATGTTTTAGGTTACTTTCTGTTTATGTGTTTCTTTTCTACACTGCTTTTCTGGGCTGAGTTATATAGAAATTTTTCTGAACAGAGCACTCTTAAGATAATCAATTTGGCTTTCTATGAGACTATAGGTTTTTTGTTTGTTTGTTAATTTTGGGTCACACCCGGCAGCACTCGGGTTACTCCTGACTTCATGCTCAGAAATTGCTCCTGGCAGGCTCAGAGGACCATATGGGAAGCCGGAATTTGAACCACCTTCCTTTGCATGCAAGGCAAACGCCTTACCTCCATGCTATCTCTCCAGCCCCAAGACTATAGTTGTTAGTAACAGAGTATAAAAAGTACTTTGGAGATAATCTGATTTTCAGTTATTCTTTTTATTTTGTTTTTTGGGCCATACCTGATGGCACTCAGAAGTTACTCCTGGCTCTGAGCTCAGAAATTACTCCTTGCAGGCTTGGGACCATGTGAGATGCCAAGGATTGAACCCAGGTTGGCAGCCATGCAAGGCAAATGCACTACTTGCTCTGTTGTCACTTTGGTCCCATTTAGTCATGTTCTTTGGTCCCATTTAGTCATGTTCGTGTGACTTATTTTGTGATTTCCAAATGTAAGTAATTGAAAAAAATATTTCTCAGTTCTTTGAATATCTGAAGTAATAAGAAGTGGTGCATGCTATAAATGAGTTTAAGATAGCTTAAAACTGCAATTTGGTAAACTTTTTATGTTTTGGTTCTTTTGGCAGTGATTTTGGTCAATTGGCAGTGGAATTATTAGAACAATCCTTCAGACAAGATGAAACCATGGCTATGAAATTGCTCACTTATGAACTGAAAAACTGGAGTAATTCCACCTGCCTTAAATTAGCAGTTTCTTCAAGACTTAGGCCCTTTGTAGCCCACACTTGTACACAAATGTTGTTATCTGATATGTGGATGGGAAGGCTGAATATGAGGAAAAATTCGTGGTACAAGGTATATCTTGATATAATTTGCTATGAAGCATCTTATTAGTTTAAAAGGGCAGAGAATTTTTATTTACTTATTGTTTAGGGGCCGCCCTGGCAGTGCTTAGGTGTTACGCTAGGTTCTGCACTCTGAGACTACTTCTGTGGGCTTGGGAGACCATATGGAATGCCAGGCATTGAACCCAGGTTAACTGTGTGCAAGGCAAGCACACTCTCTGAACTATTATACAGAGAAATTTTACCCAGAGTGTACAGTGAAATGTCTTAATCTATGGGTATAGCGTATTAAGAGTTCATCCAGGTAGCCTCTTTTCTTCTCTTATTTTTCACTCTGAATCCTTTTCAGGTATGCTATGTTATAACTATTACCCCTGTTTGAGTCTGAAAACAACAAATGTGATTACTAGTCATTACAGCCCTGTGCAGCTAAAAAATTTAATGCTTTATGAAAGATTGATACCCAGCTTATAAACTTCAATGTTGCTAACTTAATTTTCTATTACTTGTAATTTTCTTGAGGTATATTGCACATGCTTGATTATTTGAAGATTTTAAGAATTTGGTAAGGAATGGGGAGCTAATTCCAAGGCCTTCTGTATAAGCTTTGCAAGTTGTAGACCTGGGTTCTATCCCTAGCACTGCTTGGTACCCCATGGACTACTGGGAATGATGCCTGAGGAAAGCCAAGCAGGTGTGGCCCAAAACCCAGGCATAAATAAGAATTGGGGGGGGGGGGGGCAGAATGGTGGTGCAGTGGTGAGGTGTTTGCTTGCATGCAGTGGACCTAGGAAGGACCTAGATTCGATTCCCCGGCATCCCATATGCTCCCCCAAAATGGGAGTGATTTCTGAGCACATAGCCAGGAGTAGTAACTTCTTAGCCTCTGAGTGTCACCAGGTGTGGCCCAAAAAAACAAACAAACAAAAAAAAGATTTGGGGTAAGTGGACAGAGAGATAGTACAGTGAAAAAGTATTTGCCATACACTAACTGACCTGATTTCAATCCCTGCAGCCAATATCCCAAACCTTTGCCAGTCAGGAGAAAGCCCTAACAAACAGCTAACTGCGGCCCAGAAAACAAAGGCTGCAGAAGGGTATAAATTAACTGGTATTTTTGATGGTTTCGTTTTCATTTATAAAATGAAAGTAATTCTTTATCTTAACTAAGAAGTTGAAAGCATAATGAGAGAAATAGTTTAATTGTTGACTGTTAAAAGTTGGTAATGAGTACCCGGAGAGATAGCACAGCGGCATTTGCCTTGCAAGCAACCGATCCAGGACCAAAGGTGGTTGGTTCGAATCCTGGTGTCCCATATGGTCCCCCGTGCCTGCCAGGAGCTATTTCTGAGCAGACAGCCAGGAGTAACCCCTGAGCACCGCAGGGTGTGGCCCAAAAACCAAAAAAAAAAAAAAAAGTTGGTAATGAAGGGCCGGAGAGAGAGCATGGAGGTAGAGCATTTACCTTGCATGCAGGACAGTGGTTCAAATCCCCGCATCCTATATGGTCCCCTGAGCCTGCCAGGAGCGATTTCTGAGTGTAGAGCCAGGTACTCCTGAGCACTGCCAGTTGTGACCCATGGGGGCTAGCGAGGTGGCACTAGAGGTAAGGTGCAAGTACTAACCAAGGAAGGACCGCTGTTCGATCCCCCGGCGTCCCATATGGTCCCCCCAAGCCAGGGGCGATTTTTGAGTGCTTAGCCAGGAGTAACCCCTGAGCACCAAACGGGTGTGGCCCAAAAAAAATGGTAATGAACACTAGTCAACTATTAAGATAGGACCAACCAGGGAGATGACTGGACTAGAGTGTTTATTTTGAACATTGGTTTGTGCGTTAGGATTCTGCTGGTAAGAAAGAATCTTAGAGTCAAGTTAAGATGCACATAATGATTAATCATGTTGTTTATTCACATTCAGCTGTACTCAGAGCTTACTAGGGATAACATGACAGTACTTAGACCATATCTGGCCCCAGGTATCAAATCTGGGACTGGTGCATGCAAGACAAACATATTGCCTATTTTATTATCTTTTCTTGGGGGAGGGGGGAGGTTAAAATCATGTTTTGACACAGGCATTTGCAAAAAATTTTAGGAATAAAATTAAGATCTGAACCATTTAATAAGGCTAGAGTTTTGTTTAAATAGAAAAAAAATATGTTTCTGGGCAAAGTAATCTGATTATTTTTTAAATTTGTTGAGGGGAGACACAGAGTTGGCTACAACTGGCTGTACTTAGGGCTTTTCCTGGCTCTACTTATGAGTGATTGAGGGACCATATTTTGTTGTTGTTGATTGATTTGTTTTTATTTATTTGAAGGGGCATATTTAATACTCATGATTAAAACTGCCTTGGTTACATTGCCAGACAAGCACCTCAATCTTGTACCATCTCTCTGACCCTGTAATCTGATTTTTTAAATGTTATTTAAAATTGCTAAATCTTTCGGGCCAGAGCAGTGCCGCAGGCGGTAGGACGTTTGACTTGCACGCACTAACCTAGGATGGACCTTGGTTTGATCCCCCGGCTTCCCATATGGTCCCCAAGCCAGGGGTGATTTCTGAGCGTAACCCCTGAGTGTCACTGGGTATAACCCAAAAACCAAAAAAAAAAAAAAGCTATATCTTTTATTCTGACTTCATGTCTTTTGTTTGTTTGTTTTTGGGCCACACCCGGCAGTGCTCAGGGGTTACTCCTGGCTGTCTGCTCAGAAATAGCTCCTGGCAGGCACGGGAGACCATATGGGACATCGGGATTCAAACCAACCACCTTTGGTCCTGGATCGGCTGCTTGCAAGGCAAACGCCACTGTGCTATCTCTCCGGGCCTGCCTTCACGTCTTAATGCCCAAATGTTTATACTCCTTAAAGCAATTCGGCTCAAACTCAGGTATATCTAAATATGATAAGTTGTTAGATCACCCTTTTTTTTTTGGTTTTTGGGCCATACCCCGCGGTGCTCAGGAGTTACTCCTCCTGGCTATCTGCTCAGAAATGGCTCCTGGCAGGCACAGGGACCATATGGGGTGCCTTGATTCAAACCAACCACCTTAGGTCCTGGGTTGGCTGCTTGCAAGGCAAACGCCGCTGTGCTATCTCTCCGGCCCCAGATCACATATATTTTATTTCAATACAAAGATTTCCAACTGGGGCTGGAGTAATAGCACAATAGTAGGGCATTTGCCTTGCATGTTGCCAACCTGGGACAGATTCAGGTTCCATCTCCGGCATCCCATATGATCCCTGAGCCTGCCAGGAGCAATTTTGGAGCCAGGAGTAACCCTGAGCACCACTGGTGTGGCACAAAAACAAGGATTTCCAACCTCTCTCCCTTTGCTCTTCACCCAAGGCTTTTGTAATATATAATCTCACCTACACAGTTTTAACTCCATTTAGGTGCTTTTGTTTATTATGGACCCTCCCCTGGCCTGGGATGGATTGAAGGGAATAAAAATTGTTGTTGGTTTTGGCGTCCCTCGCTCTACTGCCCCTTGACCACAGTTTCATCTTCCTCAGCTTGGTCTGGTTTATTTCCTTTGGCCACCCAATACCTAATGATATTAAATAATTTTGTTTTGCTTTAACTATATTATTGGTCATATTCCTTAATTATTAGTTTAAAATATAAACTTACATTGTTTCTTTTTTAGGTTATTTTAAGCATTTTAGTTCCACCTGCTATACTAATGCTCGAGTATAAAACTAAGGCTGAAATGTCCCATATTCCACAATCCCAAGATGCCCATCAAATGACAATGGAAGATAGTGAAAACAACTTTCAGAACATAACAGAAGAGATTCCCATGGTAAGCTGGAGAGACTTACGTAAATGCAAAATTATTGTGAATAAATATACAATAATTTCTTTTCATTTTAGGAAGTTTTTAAAGAAGTCAGAATATTAGACAGCAATGAAGTAAAAAATGAAATGGAAATACAAATAAAATCAAAAAAGCTTCCAATCACACGAAAGTTTTATGCCTTTTATCATGCACCAATTGTAAAGTTCTGGTTTAATACGGTATGTTTATTTTTTTTAAATAATACCTTAATTTAAGCACCATGATTACAAACATGTTTATAGTTGGGTTTCAGTTATAAAAAAAATAACATCAGTGCAACCTTCCCACTACCAATGCCCCTATCTCCCTCCTTTCCCACCTCTGCCTGTATTCGAGACAGTCATTCCACTTCTCTCGCTCATTACCATTGTCATGATAGTTGTTATATGCACTCAACAATATTTGTGGTAAACTTTATATCATGAGCTGGTCCTCCAGCCCTCATCTCTGTTGTCTCTGGGGATTATTACAATAATGTCTTTTGTTTTTCTTAAAACCCATAGATGAGTGAGACTATTCTGTGTGCCTCTCCCTCTGACTTATTTCCTTCCTCCTCATCTCTACTGTCTCTGGGTATTATTACAATAATGTCTTTTCTCCTTCCTTCCTTCCTTCCTTCCTTCCTTCCTTCCTTCCTTCCTTCCTTCCTTCCTTCCTTCCTTCCTTCCTTCCTTCCTTCCTTCCTTCCTTCCTTCCTTCCTTCCGTCCTTCCTTCCTTCCTTCCTTCCTCCCTCCCTCCCCCCTCCCTCCCTCTCTCCCCCTCCTTCCTCCCTCCCCCCTCCCTCGCTCTCTCCCCCTCCTTCCTCCCTCCCCCCCTCCCTCCCTCCCTCCCTCTCCCTCCCTCCCTCTCCCTCCCTCCCTCCCTCCCTCCCTCCTTCCCTCTCTCCCTCCTTCCTTCCTTCCTTCCTTCCTTCCTTCCTTCCTTCCTTCCTTCCTTCCTTCCTTCCTTCCTTCCTTCCTTCCTTCCTTCCTTCCTTCCTTCCTTCCTTCCTTCCTTCCTTCCTTCCTTCCTTTTTTTGATTTTTTGGATCACACCAGTCAGTGCTCAGGGATTACTCCTGGCTCTGAGCTCAGAAATGGCCCTGGGCAGGGTTGGGGAACCATATGGGATTCCGGGATTCAAACCACCATCCGACCTGGGTAGACTGTGTGCAGGGCAATTGCTCTACTGCTGTTCTATCTCTTTGGCCCCAAACTTTTATTTTTCTTAAATCTCATAGATGAGTGAGACTATTCTGTGTCTTATCTCTCTCCCTCTGATATATTTCACTCAGCATAATAGTTTCCATGTCTATCCATATTTAGGAAAATTTCATGACTTCATTTTTTTCCTGATAGCTGCATAGTATTCCGTTATGTAAATGTACCACAGTTTCTTTAGCCAGTCATCTGTTGGGCATCTGGATTGTTTCCAGATTCTGGCTATTGTAAAAAGCACAGCAATGAACATACGCATGCAAAGGACATTTTTGTATTGTTGGGTTCTTTTGTTTGTTTGTTTTTTGTTTTGAGGTCTCACCTGGCAGCACTCAGGGGTTCCTCCTGGCTCTATGCTCAGAAATTGCTCCTGGCAGGTTCAGGGGACCATATGGGATGTCAGGATTCGAACTACTGTCCTTCTGCATATAAGGCAAATGCCCTACCTTCCATGCTATCTCTCTGGCCCCTGTATTGTGTTTTTGTGTTCCTAGAGTATATCCCTAGGAGTGGTATAGCTGGATCATATGAGAGCTCAATTTGCAGGATTTTTTTTTGGGGGGGGGGTCACACCCGGCAGCGCTCAGAGACTACTCCTGGCTCTAGGCTCAGAAATTGCCCCCGGCAGGCTTGGGGGACCATATGGGATGCTGGGATTCGAACCACCATCCTTTTGCATGCAAGGCAAACACCCTGTCGCTGTGCTATCTGGCCCCAATTTGCAGTTTTTTGAGGAATCTCCATATTTTTTTCTATGAAGGCTATGGCATTCCCATCAGCATGAATGAGAATTCCTTTCTCTCCACATCCCCACCAACACTGTTTGGACAGTGATGTTTCCTCCTTGAAGATACCTTTAGTCTCAAGTATTATGGAGTTTTTTTTTTTTTTTTTTACCTATGTATTGTTTTATAAACCTTATAGTTTCTCTTTAATCCATTTGTATTTGACCCTTATGCATGGTGTTAGATGGAGGTTCGAGTGGCTGAAGAATGCTGAGCTAGATTACATTGGGGTGTTTCCTAATTATATTAGAATACATATTTCACTTTTCTAATACATAATTCACTTTGATTTTATAGATGAACAGATTTAACTACTATAATAAAGAGTACCTCTTTAGAGGAATGGATCTAAAGAAATACATGAGATTAATCCCTGACTTATGGTAGGATTGATGCTGGGGATCAGACCCAGAACATCTCATAAATGTAAAGAGTATGCCTCATCGCGCCCCCCACCCCCTTTTTTGTTTTTGGGTCACACTCGGTAGCGCTTAGGGTTACTCTTGGCTCTATGATTAGAAATCACTCCTGGTAGCGGGATATCCCGGGTATCCGGGATGCCGGATTTCGAACCACCATCCTTCTGCATGAAAGGCAAATGCCTTACAGCTGTGCTATCTCTCCGGTTCCTCATCCCCTAATTTTTTTTTTTTTTTTTGGATTTTGGGCCACACCTGGCGGTGCTCAGAGGTTATTCCTGGCTATCTGCTCAGAAATAGCTCTGGCAGGCACAGTGGACCATATGGAATGCCTGGATTCGAACCAACCACTTTAGGTCCTGGGTCGGCTGCTTGCAAGGCAAACGCCACTGTGCTATCTCTCCGGCCCCCTCATCCCCTAATTTTAACATCACTCCTGGAACTTCTCAGAGGCTCCCATGATGCTGTGACTCAGTGCGAAGTGTACATTTTGCCTATTAATGTAACTTTCTGAAAGCCCAGTGCACCTACTTCAAACCAGAGGCTAAGTGAATGATAGTTTTGTGGGAAAAATTAGGGTTTTTTTTGTTTGTTTGTTTTGTTTTTGTTTTTTGTTTTTATTTTTGTTTTTTTTTGGGCCACACCCGGTGACGCTCAGGGGTTACTCCTAGCTATACGCTCAGAAGTTGCTCCTGGCTTGGGGGACCATATGGGACGCCGGGGGATCCGAGGTCCGTCCAAGGCTAGCGCAGGCAAGGCAGGCACCTTACCTCTAGCGCCGGGCCCCCGGGAAAATTTAGTTTTTAAGTTTTAATATGTAAGTGACTAAATTCCCTAAAATAAACTTTTGAGTACTCTTTCACCCTTGCTTTGCCAGAACATGATTACACTTCCTTCTCTAAAAGGTTGATAGTTTGCTAAAGATCATTTCCTTTTTTAAAGTGTAGAGGTAGATATTAGACATAACTAACCAGGGATCAAACTCATGCCTCTTCATGCAAGGTATATTATTCAACCCACTGAAAACTCTTCATTAACAAGACCCATTTCTGTTTTGCCAGACAAATTTAACTGAAGATTTACTGTAGTAAATTAAGTCAAATTAAACCTTTCTATTTTTTACTTGCTTATGTAATATTTAGTAGTAGAGCTTAATTTTTAGTAGAGGCCAAACTTAGCAGTCTTTGAATTCAGTGGGGTTTGAAGGGCATAAAGTTTCAGAGAACTGAAAACTAGTCCTCTGCTTTTTTTTACTAGCCCCTTTTAAAACAGTGTAATGAAAAATAAATAAATAAAACATCGTGATGATTGGCTTGAAAATGTCAGGGATTTTTTTCATGTGCATACGTGAAAAATTTTCAGAAGGAAACTTTTTATAACTTTTTATTTATCTTTTTTCAGTTGGCATACTTAGGGTTTTTGATGCTTTATACATTTGTGGTCCTCGTAGAAATGGAACGACTACCTTCAGTTCAAGAATGGATTGTTATTGCTTATATTTTTACCTATGCTATTGAGAAAATCCGTGAGGTATGTATGTAGTTTTCCTACTAGTAATTTCCTATAGAAGTGTTTTGTTTGCGTACATAGCTGGATGTATTTATGTTATTCATAATTTCAGTAGCTGATGGCTTAATATTCATATTTGCTGTTCTAAAGATCGCAACCAGGTTATGATTTCTATGTTTTTGCATTTGTTACCCATGGTTTGCTCAGCATCATATCAGGAATAACCCTTACATACTGCCAGGTGTAGGCCTTCTCATCTTTACCCCTCCGTGAATAAAAAAAAAGCTTATTAGACATTGCTTATGTCTATATGCTATGATCCATGTGTATGAAACCTGTAACATTACCAGCATATTTGAATAAATTAGGGTTTCAAGTGATAAAAGAAAGTTGCAGAGATTTTTATTTTGGCTTTTTAATCAGCAGTGGTTAGCGGTCACTCCTTGTGGTAAAGGATCGTATGTACTGCCTAAAAGTCTGTCAGCTTTACATCAAAGTAAAGACCTTGACCTTAATAACCTTCATACTATATAGGCTTCTGCTAAGATATTTCTAACTGTGAGCCTGGAGAGATAGCACAGTGGTGTTTGTCTTGCAAGCAGACGATCCAGGACCAAAGGTGGTTGGTTCGAATCCCGCTGTCCCATATGGTCCCCCGTGCCTGCCAGGAGCTATTTCTGAGCAGACAGCCAGGAGTAACCCCTGAGCACTGCCAGGTGTGGCCCAAAAACAAACAAAAACAAAAAAACAAAAAAAAAAAGATATTTCTAACTGCATATAATAAAAATAATTAGGATCCTTTGAACAACAGTAAATTTCTCCATAGAGAAAAATTCACTAAAACAAGTATAGAAAGAAGACCTTTCAGGGCTGGACCGTCAGCACAGCAGGAGGGCATTTGCCTTGCATGTGGCCAACCAGAGACCGACTCAGGTTTGATCTATGGCAGTGGTCCTCAAACTATGGCCCGCGGGCCACATATTATATTTGTACTTGTTTTGTTTCTTCGTTGCAAAATAAGATATATGCAGTGTGCATAAGAATTCGTTTAAGTTTTGTTTTTACTATAGTCAGACCCTCCAATGGTCTGAAGGACAGTGAACTGTTTAAAAAGTTTGAGGACCCCTGATTTTTTTTTTTTTTGGTTTTTGGGCCACACCCGTTTGACACTCAGGGGTTACTCCTGGCTATGCGCTCAGAAATCGCCCCTGGCTTGGGGGGACCATATGGGACACCGGGGGATTGAACCACGGTTCGTTCTACGCTAGCGCTTGCAAGGCAGACACCTTAACTCTAGAGCCACCTTCCCGGCCCCAGAACCCCTGATTTTTATGGCATCCCAATATGGTCCCCCGAGCCTGCCAGAAGCAATTTCTGAGTGCAATGTCATGAGTAATCCCTGAAAGTTGCCGGGTGTGGTCCAAAAAACCATTAAAAAATAAAGACTTTTCATTATTTTATAGCTTATGGACAACTTTTTAAAAGTTTTTATTTTGGAGGGGAGGGAAATTAAAAAATAGTTTTTTTTAATACTTTAAAGCAAATGTGTCACACATCACATAGTTGACATGATATGTAATTGTCATAGTAGACATAATACATCTGTTTCCAGATAAGTGAAAGCAAATTTATTTAAAAAGAAAAGAAGCAAATGGAAGAGGAAAAAAGTTAAAAAGGAAACAAAAAAAAATAAATACAGTATCAAGCACATTTGTGAAAATTATTTTATTTCCAATTAGGTCATTAATACAATGGCAGAAGATTTAGTAAGATCTTGTTAGTTGTCTGTTCTGTTAAATTGATGTGTTCCTATAGGGATGACAGTATCAAACAAATGAAGTTGTCCAAAAATTCAAAGTTCTATTACTCATACTGAGGTACTTAGGGGTTTGTTCTCAGCTACCAGTCTTCCTGAAAGCAAAAAGATAATGGGGAGGGTTCTCACACTTGCTCTTAAAAGCCCTGATGATAACAGCTCAATACCAGCATACCTGAAGTTTGGTCAGATTAGTGATCCCAAGTCATAGAGGGTTGCTGAGGCAGGGCCAAAGGTAAAACAGTGATTCTGGGTGATGGATGCTGCAGGCCAGGGTCTTGGATACCCTCTCCACCCAAGATTGCCAGCTTTCTACTGCATGGCCCATATATCCATTATTTTTCACAGCTTGGTTTACTTATCTTTTGAGAAAAGTGAGTCTATGGAACTAGCCTGGTAAAACTTGGTGACTGCCAAGTTTCTCTTAAGTCTAAAAAACTGTCAGGGGTCTGGAGCGATGATAGACAGTGGGTAGAGCATTTGCCTTGCATGCAACTGACCCAGGTTCTATCCCAGAATTCCGTTAGGTCCTTGAGCCTGCCAGAAATGATTTCTGAGCACAGAGCCAGGAGTAAACCCCTGTGCACTACCGGGTGTGCCCCCCCCCCAAAAAAAAAAAAAGGGGGAAAAAAGAAAACTATGTCCTAAGATTTTTTTCAAATTCTTAAGATGACTGAGCAGGTCATTTACATATACTTATATAACAATACATACATGCATACATATATATATAGATGGAGAGAGAGAATATTTGAGAGGACAGGTCATATTTTGTCTCTGCTATATTAAATTTTTCTTATCAAATATATCATAAATACCAAAATAAAATTATCAAAAATACTTGAAAAATAATTTTTTATGAACTTCCCAAAGGTCTGAGCCTCAGAGAGTTCCAGAGTTAACTCCCAACAATTCTTGTCCTATAGATTCAGTGCAAGGGCCCAGAATTCTGGGAAATAACCAGGCATTCTGGCTGTACGTAGATACCTGCAGAGCCTAGTATACTATGTGGTACCAGGGATTACACCAGGGTTGGCAGAATGCAAGGCATGCTCCTAATTCCTGTATAAATTTTAATTTAATAATTTCAAATAAATTTAAGTATTAAATTTAATAATTCCAAAATAAGCTTTGTTTAGTTTGGGGGCCATTCCTGGTGTTGTTCAGGGTTTATTCCTTTCTCTACACTCAGACATCATTCCTGACAATTCTCAGGAGATCATATGAAATGCCCCATATTGAACTCAGTTGACCACATGCAACACCCTACACCCTGTGCTATTGCTCTGGGCTCTCTACTGAGAAATTTTTAACATACTATGAATGTTAGTGAATGCTGGCATGTTTTAATTATCTAGGACAAAATGGAGTTTAATTTACTTATTTTTAACTTTTAGATCTTTATGTCCGAAGCTGGGAAGATAAGCCAGAAGATTAAAGTGTGGTTTAGTGATTACTTCAATATCAGTGATACAATTGCCATTATTTCTTTCTTCATTGGATTTGGACTGAGAGTTGGAGCAAAGTGGAACTATGAGAATGCTTATGATAATAGTGTTTTTGTGGCAGGAAGATTAACTTACTGTCTTAACATTATATTTTGGTATGTGCGTTTGCTAGATTTTCTTGCCGTAAATCAGCAGGCAGGACCTTATGTAATGATGATTGGAAAAATGGTAAGTGGAAAGGCAACTGATACTCCTGCTTATTCATATTTTATTAAATTAGAAAATATGTTGATGCAGTTTTGCTTGGATGAAGAATGTTTTTTCATGTTTATTTACATACTAGTTCAAATGGATCATTTCATAAGGATGTTAACTTTTTGAAGAATGATAAAATAAGGTTAAAAAGTCCTGTTTTATTCTCTTTATCTTGAAGTCCTTTTATTTATTTTTTTTTGTTTTTGTTTTTGTTTTTGTTTTTGGGCCACACCCGTTTGACGCTCAGGGGTTACTCCTGGCTATGTGCTCAGAAATCGCCCCTGGCTTGGGGGGACCATATGGGACGCCGGGGGATCGAACCGCGGTCCTTCCTTGGCTAGCGCTTGCAAGGCAGGCACCTTATCTCCAGCGCCACCTACCCGGCCCCGAAGTCCTTTTATTTTTTAAAAGTGCTTCTTGCTAGGACTGTTGTAAGATCAAAATGAAGAGGTTTTAAGATCAAAATGAAAAGCATGAACTTATTAGCTCCCCATTTGTGAAATTTTCATTATTATTGTTACTACTCAAGCAGTCCATTCATATCTGACACCCATGTTAGTCTACTAATTGGTCTTCTCATAAACAGTCTATATTAAGAGAAATATTTTAGGGCCTGGAGAGATAGCACAGCAGTGTTTGCCTTGCAAGCAGCTGATCCAGGACCAAAGGTGGTTGGTTCGAATCCCTGTGTCTTATATGGTCCCCCGTGCCTGCCAGGAGCTATTTCTGAGGTGACAGCCAGGAGTAACCCCTGAGCACCGCTGGGTGTGGCCCAAAAACCAAAAAAAAAAAAAAAAAAAAAAAAGAGAGAAATGTTTTAAAAATGCAAATCTGAGTATCAGTTCCCCATCCTTAAAAAACTGTTTTAGGGATGGAGTTTTAGCATAACGATAGGGCACTTGCATTGCACGCTGCCGATGGGACTCACCAGGGTTTGATCTCCGGCATCCCATGTGGCCCCCTGAGCCTGCCAGGAGTAATTTCTGAGTGCAAAGCCAGGAGTAACTCCTGAGCACCACCAGGTATGCACCAAAAATAGACAAAAAAAAATTGGAGAAATAAGGCCCTAAGTTTGACCCTCAGCACTGCAAGTATCTCTAACAGCCCCCCAATAGTGTTGGGTATAGCTTTGATGACCCCACCCCACAAGCACTGCTTTACCAGGTCTGACCTTGGAACAGTTAGTCTTGCACAGCTAGGGCAGGTATCCCTAAGACTGATCTCCAGGCTCTTTAAGCACTGTTAGGGAGAACCCCAACTCATGTTTTAATGGTTTTATATTCTTGATAGATTTTGATTTATTGACTAAAACTCAAACATTGCTTTGCATAATTTGTACATTTCCTTTAAGATGTATCCGTTATCATTGTTTAGCACCTTTTCGTTGCGTAGGCCACATAGTCCTTCATTTTCTTCCTCATTAGAATGACAACTTTTTTTTAATACTCATTCCCATAGCTTTTTAACTTATTGATGAGTTTACCCTTCAACTCAAAAAAACAAAAAAATTTTTGAGGAAAGATTTTTTTTTTGGGGTGGGGGGGTTTGGGCCACACCCAGCGGTGCTCAGGGATTACTCCTCGCTGTCTGCTCAGAAATAGCTCCTGGCAGGCACGGGGGACCACATGGGACACCGGGATTCAAACCAACCATCTTTGGTCCTGGATCGGCTGCTTGCAAGTCAAATGCCGTTGTGCTATCTCTCTGGGCCCCCGAAAGATTTTTTTTTTATATCTCTTACAATGGGGGCCGAAGCGGTGGTGCAAGCGATAGGGCGTTTGCCTTGCACGCTCTAATCTAGGATGGACCCCAGCATCCCCATGTGGTTCCCCAAGCCAGGAGCAATTTCTGAGCGCATAGCCAGGAGTAACCCCTGAGAGTCAACAGGTGTGAGCCCTCCTCCCCAAAATCTCTTACAATTTGACCAGATTTATTTTCTCTATAAATTTTTTTTTTTTTTTAGTTTTTGGGCCACACCCTGTAACGCTCAGGGGTTACTCCTGGCTATGTGCTCAGAAGTTGCTCCTGGCTTGGGGGACCATATGGGACACCGGGGGATCGAACCACGGTCTGTCCAAGGCTAGCGCAGGCAAGGCAGGCGCACCTTACCTTTAGCGCCACCGCCCGGCCCTATTTTCTCTATAATTTTATGAGATGCATTTTACTTCCCTGAATAATATATTTTTGTGTAACATGTAATAACCCTTCTTACTCATTACTCATATCAACAAACAAGCTTTATGTAAAAGGAAGCTATGAATAATGTTTTGATGAGGTTAATTTAAATCTTTGATTTCCCACCACCACCTCTGTCTACCCAGGGGATTAGTACTCTTTACTTGAAGTCACTCTTAACATAAAGTGAATATTTTTTTTTGGGGGGGGGGGCATACATGGCAGTGCTCAAGGGGTTTACTCCTGGCTATCTGCTCAGAAATAGCTCCTGGCAGTCACAGGGGACTATATGGGACGCAGGGATTCGAACCAACCACCTTAGGTCCTGGGTCGGCTGCTTGCAAGGCAAATGCCGCTGTGCTATCTCTCTGGCCCCCATAAAGTGAAATTTTAAAAAAAATCTTAGAAACAAAAAATTAGATCTAAGTGAATATATAAATATTATAATTATTCCATTTTAGTTTGTTCCCTTTACCTTTAACTTTCAGTTTCTTTTCTGTTTCTGAGATTTGTATCATTAAGAAGTACCTGAAGAAGGACCAGAGCTGTAGTACAGTTATAGGGAATTTGCCTTGTACACAGCCAACCTAGGTTCAATCCCCGGCATCCCAAATAGTCCTCTGAGCCTGCCAAGAGCGATTCCAAAGTGCAGAGCCACCAGTGCGGCGCATGTGCGCACACACACACACTCTCTTGCTCGCTTGCTCGCTCGCCAAGAGCAACTGGCTCACGTTATTGGAGCATATGCTTTGCATGCAGGAGGCCCTTTTTTGGTTTTTGGGCCACACCCAGTGGTGCTCAGGGGTTACTCCTGGCTGTCTGCTCAGAAATAGCTCCTGGCAGGCACAGAGGACCATATGGGACACCGGGATTTGAACCAACCATCTTTGGTCCTGGATCGGCTGCTTGCAAGGCAAACGCTGCTGTGCTATCTCTCCGGGCCCGGAGGCTTTATTTTTATACACACAAAAGATCATAGTCATTCCTTTGATTTACCATTAGTTACTATTCAC
Organism: Suncus etruscus; assembly: GCF_024139225.1. Lineage (NCBI taxonomy): Eukaryota > Metazoa > Chordata > Mammalia > Eulipotyphla > Soricidae > Suncus > Suncus etruscus. Next base: position 95,053,540 of record NC_064857.1, on the reverse strand, counting down.
ATTAGATTATAGACTTACTATAAGTTTGTTCTGTATAAGGTTTCTACCCAGTGAATTATTTATGAAAGTAATGAGTAAAACAACTATTCACTTGAAATGTAAAGGTGATAACATATACATGTAAAAAGGTAGTTAGAAACAAACTTTTGAGGCCAGAGAGATAGCACTGTGATGGGGTGTTTGCCTTGTATGCGACTGACCCGGGAGAGCCCCTGTTCGATTCCCGGCATCCCATATGGTCCCCCAGCCTGGCAGAGGCTATTTCTGAGTGCAGCCAGGAATAACCCTGAGCACAGTTGGGTATGGCCCAAAATAACAATAAGTTTAAAAAGAAAAAGAAATGAACTTTTATTATATTTTTCTTTTTAATTTCTATGTAATGCTGAAGTTGCATTGTGATTGAAGATATGCCCTTTTTCTTCTTCTTTTGTTTTTTAATTTTTTGTTTTTTTGTTTTGGGGCCACACCCAGCGTTGCTCAGGTGTTACTCCTGGCTGTCTGCTCAGAAATAGCTCCTGGCAGGCACAGGGGACCATATGGGACGCCGGGATTCGAACCAACCACCTTAGGTCCTTGATCTGCTGCTTGCAAGGCAAACACTGCTGTGCTCTTTCTTCAGGCCCAGATATGTCCTTTTTCAATTATTAAATCTCAATTAGACTTTCACAGTCATGTCGATATTAAAACCATAAACTATATTTTTATAAACATAAACATGAAAAGGCATTGTTCACTTTGGATGACCTTGTCACTTTTTTTTAACACTATGCTTGTAATTGGTTTGTTGCTCATTTGGCACTTTGGAGTTTTCAAACCTATTAATAAAGTACCATATTTGGTTGGGGATACGGCTGGAATGTAGAGAAGGTTCAAGGATTAGTATTCTTTTGGGAAGTGGGCAAAGATGCCCGCCCATGTTTTGTGTAGCTTATGTTGTTGGGGTTTTTTTTCAATATCCCCTTGATACTAAAATTTATGTAGTGTGGATCAGAAAAATAGCACAGTGAGTAAGGTGTTTGCCTCGCATGCAGCTAACCCATGACTGACCCAGATTTGATACCTAACATCCCAAATGATACCCCAAGCCTGCCAGGAGTGATTACTGAACTCGGAGCTAGGAGTAGCCCTTAGGTGTCGCTGATAGTGGTCCCAAAACCAAACCAAACCAAACCAAAGGTTTAGTGATGAAATTTTCCTGAACAATAATATTGGACTAAAAAAATCAGATTCTTGTTACCTATTACAAACAAACAAGCCTTATAAAGGTGAAAATTGGTCATTGTATTTCAATTTCATATATTTTAACAGTGTTTATTTTTTAACAGGTGGCCAATATGTTCTACATTGTAGTGATTATGGCTCTTGTATTACTTAGTTTTGGTGTTCCCCGAAAGGCAATACTTTATCCTCATGAAGAACCTTCTTGGACGCTTGCTAAAGATATTGTTTTTCAGCCATACTGGATGATTTTTGGTGAAGTTTACGCATATGAAATTGATGGTGAGGATTTATGTTTATGAACTCATCTTTTTATTATGTTTTAAGCCAAAACATTACCACCACCCTCAGCATTCCCAAAGGGTATTAATCTCAAAAGACATGTTAAGAAAAGTATTGGAAAAGAGGGATGAATATTTTTTTTTTTTTTTTTTTTTGGTTTTTGGGCCACACCCGGTGACGCTCAGGGGTTACTCCTGGCTATGCGCTCAGAAGTCGCTCCTGGCTTGGGGGACCATATGGGACGCCGGGGGATCGAACCGTGGTCCGTCTCCTAGGCTAGCGCAGGTAAGGCAGGCACCTTACCTCGAGCGCCACCGCCCGGCCCCAGGGATGAATATTTTTTACTTTTTCAACTACAGATAATGGAAACCTGGCCTAAACTGATTTACAGCTAAGGATATTTGCTCACATAAACAAAATCAGAAATAGAATGGTCTTTTGAACTAGTTCATTAATTCATAGCTTAGGGTGCCTTTTCATTTGTCAACTCTATAATCACTTTATGATAAGAGTCTGTCATCTAATAACAAAGGGAAAGAGATATTCCTTTTTTATGCATGGCTCTTTTCTTTGTGTTTTTTTCACTAAATGGTGCTAGGATCTACTCCTTGCTCTGTGGTGCTGGGCATTGATTCAGCAATCCTGTGAGTTATCTCTCCTGCTTAGTTTACAAATTTATGTTATTGGTGTCAGCCTCATGCAAGACAAGCTCTTTGCCCCTGTATTGTTTCTCCAACCCAGGCAAATTTTAAAGGGAAAGAATTTTTTGTTACCACTTGCTAATAAAACCATTTTAAGGAATATGAGAAACAAGACGAAAATTTTCAGTAATGTATGTGTGTTACCGTTTTTTTTTTTTTTTTTTTTTTATTTTGGAGCCAGACTTGTGTTCAAGGCTTATTCCTGTCTCTGTGCTCTTGGCTCATTCCTGGTGGTTCTTGGGGTTCTAGGGATCAAACCAGGCTGCTTGCAAGCATGCACTCATTTATACTGTGTCTTTGGTCCCATGATCTACATAGTTTTAGTGTTCTTCAACCGTTTTCACCTGAGGACTGGCACCTGTCCTATATACCAGATTGGACAAGTGATTGAAGACGTTCATTTGTGGTTTTGGACCAGGAGGTCTGGGAGCATCCATCCTTGGTGGTGTCCAGGGCTTATTCCTGGCTCTGCACTCAGGAATCATCCTAGTTGGTGTGGGGGGCCATATGGGATACTGGGGATCAAACCCAGGTTGGCTGTGTACAAGACAAGTGCCCTGTCTGCTGTATTATTCTCTGACCTCTGAAGACCACTATTTTTAATTTACTAAAATCCAAGACAAATGTATTGTAAATATTCATGTAATAAAACTTGTCACTGGTTTATGATTATTCCTATCTGTGCCCTTTTAAAATCAGTTTTACCTTATTCTTCTTAACTCAGTGCTTAGTAGTAACTTGCTTCCACTCTTTGTTTATAGTCAGCTGTATTCTGGCTTCAGAAATATTCCAGGTAGAAAGAATGAAAAGTAAGGAACTCAATTCCTTATTCAATTCAATTCAATTGTAACTATTCATCTAGAGGGAATTTGAACACACCGGCCTTCTTGTTAACATAAGATTAGCTCAGCAGTCTTATTTTCTTTTTATACATACACTATGAATCTTCGTACTTTAATGGTTCAGTTATTTTATTATGGATCTGTGATGGTGTGACCAATGCTGGGAGTTTGATCACTTACTCTCTTTTCAGATGGTCTATTCTAATAGCCTTTGTATTCCTGCAACTGCTCAAAGGTTTTTGACTGTGAAACATACTTGTATATTATCAAAATTACTTTCAAACCAGGTGAAATACTTATTAGTAGCAGTTCTATTTAATTATTGTATTTTAATTTTTTTTTCTTTCTAAAGTGTGTGCAAATGATTCCGCTGTCCCTGCAATCTGTGGTACTGGGACATGGTTGACACCATTTCTTCAAGCAGTCTACCTCTTTGTACAGTATATCATTATGGTCAATCTTCTAATTGCATTTTTCAAGTAAGAATTTTATTCACTCTCTATGTTAATGAGATTATTAATAAATAATCAAAATTATTTACAAGAAAATACAGAGAATTTATGCAAATTACACTTGGTACTTAAGCTACTGTAATTATCTTTGAAAATTGCAGTGTGCGGGTTTTTTTTTTCTTTGTTTTGGGGGGCAGGGTATTTGGGTCACACCCGGCAGCGCTCAGGGGTTACTCCTGGCTCTATGCTCAGAAATCACTCCTGGCAGGATTAGGGGACCATATGGAATGCCGGGATTCGAACCACTGTCCTGCATGCAAGGCAAATGCCCTACCTCCACACTATCGCTCCGGCCCCTTAAATTAATTTTTATTTAAAATTTGTCTTTGAGCATGTAAGTCTTTTATAAATTTAAAATACTTGGAGTTTTTACTAGCCTACTAAGAAGTAAACACAGAAAAGTAAATAGAAAATGAATAATTTATTCTTAACATCCTGGTATACCATTCTCTATTTTTATTATTATATAAGGGATATTTTTTTAGAAAACAATAGTATGTTTTACATAATGTTTAAAACTAAGGCTTGAATATTATTTTTAAACACTTCCTTTTTTTCCCTATGTTTTTTGGGCCACATTCAGCAGTGATCAGAGGTTACTCTAGCTTTGCACTCAGGAGTAATCCTGGCAGTGCTCAGGGATGCCATATGAAATCCCAGAGATTTGAACCTGGGTCAACCACATATAAGGCAAAAGTCATCTTGTGGTTATTTGGTCAATCATTAAGTGGTTCCTTAGAACTATTTTCCTAAAAATAGAACTGTTCACTACAAATCTTTTTAGGCCTTCTTAAAATTCAAGTCAAAATAAGTCTGCATCCTTCCTACATTCTTTGTTTCTTTTTATTCCCTACATTCTTATCACTAGTAATTATCTTTTAACTATCTTTCTAATGTTGCTTTTCTGGTATTAATTAAACTATCTTGCTTTTATTTATGTTTTTATTGCTGTGAAGTTTGAATATTTCCTCATATTTTTTGTCATTTACATACAATTTTTAAATTTTAAGAATCCTATTTTGTGAGCCAGGAACAAAGGCCAAAGGGCTATGTAGAGGCCCTAAGTTTGATCCTCAGGACTGCATTGATCTTCTACACTAGATGTGGTTGTGATGATCCCCAGTAACACTGGGTCCGAGCAGCACTGAATAGAACTTAGCACAGAAACATCCTGCTCACACAGCAGGACCAAGTTATATTTTATAGTCATTTCTCTCAGAGTTTGTGATGAAGACCTTCAACAGTATCAGTATCAAAGTAATCCTGTGACACCTATGTTCTCATGTTTTTTAGCCTTACTTAATGTAATGTACTCTCTTGGGGCCGGAGTGATAGCACAGCAGAAGGGCATTTGCCTTGCACTCTCCAACCCAAATGGACCCTGGTTGGATTCCCTGCATCCCATATGGACGCTGAGCCTGCCAGGGCAATATCTGAGTGCAGAGCAAGGAGTAACCCTTGAGCAACACTGGATGTGGCCCAAAAACCAAAAAAAATATAGATAAGATATATTATGTACTTTTTCAACCTCATGATTAGAACTGAAACAATGAAAACTATTGTCTGTATATATGAAACTTTAAAATGATAGCCTGAATTCTTTTTTCTTCTGTTATTCAAGCAATGTGTACTTCCAAATGAAAGCAATTTCCAATATTGTATGGAAGTACCAGCGATACCATTTTATAATGGCTTATCATGAGAAACCAGTTCTGCCTCCACCACTGATCATTCTCAGCCATATAGTTTCTCTGTTTTGCTGTGTATGTAAAAGAAGAAAAAAAGATAAGACTTCAGATGGACCAAGTAAGTACAATATACTACTTTTCTTTGTTATAATTTAATATTATGCTGAAGGCTAACATCACAAACTTAATTGGATAATATGATTATAAAATATATATAACCTGGGGTCTGGGGATCAATCCCCTCTCTCGAGATGCGAGCGGCATCTCGAGCGTTTCAAGGAGATATGGAGCCATGAATATTTGTAAATATGATTTATTCTGATGCCCGATTGGCACCAGGGCCAGTGCTAAGGGATGAACCCCAGAGCAAAAGGCCCTGAAACACAATTCTCACAAGTTTTTATACAGCAAAGGTACAAGTCAGTGTTATCTCACCCCCCTGCCACAGACACAGCTGTGGTTTTTATCTTAGAAAAACATTTTAGGTGTTTGCCTTACAAGCAGCCGATCCAGGACCAAAGGTGGTTGGTTCGAATCCTGGTGTCCCATATGGTCCCCCATGCCTGCCAGGAGCTATTTCTGAGCAGACAGCCAGGAGTAACCCCTGAGCACTGCTGGGTGTGACCCAAAAACAAACAAAAAAAAAAAAAGAAAAACATTTTAACTTAGGCCTCCTAACTCAGTTAGGAGAACATTTATCACAACAAAGAAACAACCACAAAAGTTAACAGTGGGTCATAAAACTTGAGGGAGAAGTGGTTACATCTTTTATCATATAGGGTAAACATTACATCTAGGGTCACATTCCTATGCTAAAGCATGTGGGGTGAATGGGGGGTCTTGAGGACTTAATCTTTCTCTCTTTGTGCTGACCTGAGGTTTTGATATTAAAAACGAGAACTTTTAAGACCAGGAGGTAGGGGGTACTTGTCTTTTGTTGTCACTGGCTTGTGACAGCCTTAGACAAGGTCACTGAGTTTTTATGAAGAACTTAAAGCTTAAAGCAAAGCTGCACTTAAAAAAAGAACTCCTTATAGGGAAAACTCCTTTCCTTTTCAATATGGCAATAAATTTATTATAAAATTGGGGCCAGAGTGATAGCATGGAGGTAAGGCATTTTCCGTTCATGCAGAAGGACGGTGGTTCGAATTCCAGCATCCCATATGGTCCCCCAAGCCTGCCAGAAGCGATTTCTGAGCATAGAGCCAGGACTAGCCCGTGAGCGCTGCCAGGTATGACCCAAAAACCAAAAAAACAAACAAAAAAAAACAACAAATTGATTATAAAATTTATTAGTATTTTTATTTTGCTTAAACCAAGGAATTTCAAACATGTAGATACCTAGTGCACCTAGTTTTAAACTCTCTCCCCCCCCTTTTTTTTAGTAGCATCTCAATTTCTTTTTGTCAAATTGTCAAGCCATAGCATTACACTGCTATTTTAGGTCTTTTCCCCCAAACTCCCTTTTTAATATTCTATGCTGAGGGTTGACTCCAAGGCTTACATGTGATTTGGGGGGCGGGGGGATTTGTTTTTGGGCCACACCCGGTGGTGCTCAGGGGTTACTCCTGGCTGTTTGCTCAGAAATCACTCCGGACAGGCTCGGGGGACCATATGGGATGCTGGGGATCAAACCCTGTCCTGCCCTGGGTCGGCCTCATGCAAGGCAAACACCCTACTGCTATGCTATCGCTCAGTCCCCAGGGCCTTACATGTGAGAGTCATGCATTTCTCTTGCTGAGGAATGCCCACAGAACACATTATTCTTAAACTACTTTTGCTGCTTTATAAGCTTCATTGAATTTTATTTTATTTTATTGCATACGTATTTGTGGGTATGTTCCCAAGCAGTGGTCAGGAGGTCCAGAGCCCCCCACCAGTGATTCTCAGCCAGCAGGACTGGAGGTTCAATGCAAAGGCCCGAGAATATGGTGCTGTGCAGTTAGTTCCCTGTTGTGCCAAGTAAAGACAGATATATGGTGTTGAGAGTCAAGCCCAGATTGGGTGCCTGCTAGGCATGAATCATTTATTTATTTATTTGTTTTTGGGGGGGGGCGTTTTTTGGTCACACCCAGTGGCACTCTGGGGTTACTCCTGGCTCTGCACTCAGAAATCACTCCTGGCATGGGGCCGGAGAGATAGCATGGAGGTAGGGCATTCTGCCTTACAGAAGGAAGGTGGTTCGAATCCTGGCATCCCGTATGGTCCCCTGAGCCTTCCAGGAGCGATTTCTGAGTGTAGATCCAGGAGTAACCCCTAAGTGCTGCCAGGTGTGACCCAAAAAAAACAAAGGAAAAAATTGCTCCTATTGGGAATGAACCACACAGTCTATCCTGGGTTGGCCACTTGCAGGACAAAAGTCTTAAGCTGTGCTGTCTCTCCAACCCCTAGGTATGCATCTTAACTGCTGAACCCAGCCCCAATCCATATACATTTTTACACAAAACTAATCACCACAGCAAACTGATTTGTAATGCAATTGTAGCAATGCAATTCTCTTCTACTACTAAATCAGTTCTTAATTCTCATACCTTCATATATATGGAATAGATAATAGTGAAAAGAAGACCTTTTGTTGGAAAATGAAATTAGATTAAATTAAACTGCTCTGTTAACATTGCTGTATGTGAGTGAAGAAAAACATATATTCTTAGGGCCAGAGCAATAGCACAGCAGGTAGGGCATTTGCTGCTGACCTGGATTTGATATATATATATATATATATATATATATATATATATATATATATATATATAATATATATATATATATATATATATATATATATATATATATATATATATATATATACATATATATATGTACTATATATCTCATACATACTTGCATAGATATTTAATAATGCACATTATTTCTAAAAAGAAATATAGACAATGAATATAATCTTAGCAGTTCTGTATAATTCACATAACTCATGAATTGAAAGTTCAGTATGACTGTCTTTCTTGTGTGTGTGTGTTTCCCTAGAACTTTATTTAACAGAAGAAGATCAAAAGAAACTTCATGATTTTGAAGAGCAATGTGTTGAGATGTTTTTTAATGAGAAAGAGGACAAATTTCATTCTGGGAGTGAAGAGAGAATCCGTGTTACCTTTGAAAGGTTCATAAGTTCTCTATAGTTAATATATATGTCAGAATGAGTTTTACTAGTTCTATGTCTTATTTTTACATAATCATTTTTCATGTTGTCAATAAGCTCAATATGTATATAGCATATATATAGAAATATTTCAGTTCCTACTTCTAATACTTTATATATAGTCACTCAGAAAATCTCCCTTCCCCTCCCTCCCTCCTCCCTCCCTCTCTCCTTCCCTCCCTCCTTCCTTCCTGAGACCCGTCCAGCAGCACTGGGATTCTGTGAACCAAAACTGGTCAATCTTGTTTTGGCTGCCACAGCAAGGCAAACCACTTGGCCCAAATTTCTCTTGATCTTTGACCTTGTATATAGGCAAAGAAAAGTTGTTGTTCTCTAGTAGTTTTTCTTTAGGTAGTTTTGTTCTCTAGTAGTTTGTTCTCTAGTAGTTTTTCTTTAGTCTAGGAAAACTATTCTAATTGTTTTGTAGAATGCCAAGGATTACATTTAAGGCCTTGGGCCGAAGAGATAGTAGGGCATTTGCTTTGCAGGCAGAAGGACAGTGGTTCGAATTCAAGCATCCCATATGGACCCCCCGAGCCTGCCAGGAGCGATTTCTGAGCATAGAGCCAGAGCGCTGCCGGATGTGACCCAACCCCCTCCCCCCCAAAAAAGGGGAAGAATTTAAGGTCTCATCTATTTAATGAATGTACTCTACCACTGTGCTACATCCTTAGTTTCTTTATTATTTTTAAGAATATGGCATTTTTATTTTTTTTGTAATTAAAACCATGGCAGTTGTAGTTCAGTATTATGTAGCTGTATATATTTTTTATTTATTTGATAAGGGAAATTGTAATAAAAACATGAAATAAAACTTTCAAAATTTATGCTAAAATTTTCTGTGTTGATAAAAGACTTGTGTTTTTCTTTACAGAGTGGAACAGATGTGCATTCAGATTAAAGAAGTTGGAGATCGGGTCAACTATATAAAAAGATCATTACAGTCATTAGATTCTCAAATTGGTCATTTGCAAGATCTTTCAGCCCTAACTGTAGACACATTAAAAACGCTCACTGCCCAGAAAGCTTCAGAAGCTAGCAAAGTTCACAATGAAATCACAAGAGAATTGAGCATATCCAAACACTTGGCTCAAAACCTTATTGATGATGGCCCAGTAAAACCTTCTGTATGGAAAAAGCCAAGTGTTGTAAATACACTTAGTTCCTCTCTTCCTCAGGGAGGTCTTGAAACTAATAATCCTTTTCTATGTAATGTTTTTATGAAAGATGAAAAAGATCTCCAATGTAACATATTTGATCAGGATTTGCCTGTAATACCCCAGAGAAAAGAGTTTAGTTTTCCAGAGGCTGTTTCATCTTCTCGTGCCTTATTCCCAAGTGCTATTTCTCCCTCAGAACTTCGACAGCGGTTACCTGGAGTAGAAACATTAAAAATGTTTAGTAAAAATAAAAAATTAGGCAGCTCATCTACTAGTATCCCTCATCAGTCATCCCCACCAACCAAATTTTTTGTCAGCACACCATCTCAGCCAAGTTGTAAAAGCCACTTGGAAATTGTAACCAAAGATCAAGAAACTATTTGTTCTAAAGGTGCAGAAGGAGATAATATAGAATTTGGAGCATTTGTAGGTAAGTTTGGAAAATAGATATTTGTATATCAGTATATGTCATATTTACCTTTAATGTGGGAATAGTCAAAAGCATGTACTTGTGATATTTTTATTGTAAGTGGAGTGTTCTCATAGCTCTAGTTCTGGATTGTTCTGATGCAAGGGTTTTTAAAAAGCCCAGGTGTGTGTTTGGCCACTGAGCTGTATTCTAAGCCCCTACCTATAAAATGTCTAAGTGCAATCAAAAGAATGGGGAAAATATGTGGAATTATGCTTTAATAAATAGGTTGGCATCTAGATCTTTAATATAATTTACTTGGATTGGAAAATATAATTGGATTGGATTGGGCCGGAGTGATAATATTTGCCTTGCACAAGGTGGTCCAGGTTCAAACTCCAGCACTCTATATGGTTCCCTGAGCTCAGAGCCAAGAGTAAGACCTGAGTACTGCTGGATGTGGCCCCAAAACAAAATACAGTTCAAAAGGAATCCCTACCTTTTAAATTTGAGGAAATTCTACTGAATTTTATCGTTTCATTATAAGAACCTAAAAGTTTAAAATGTTAAATACTTGGGATAATAGGAAAATTCAAGAGAAAAATAGAAATAATTGGAAAAGAGTATATATAGTTTAACTATGATTTTCTTTTTTTTTTTTTTTTTTTTTTTTTTTTTTTTTTTTTTTTTGTTTTTTTTTTTTGTTTTTGGGCCACACCCGGTGACGCTCAGGGGTTACTCCTGGCTATGCGCTCAGAAGTCGCTCCTGGCTTGGGGGACCATATGGGACGCCGGGGGATCGAACCGCGGTCCGTCTCCTAGGCTAGCGCAGGTAAGGCAGGCACCTTACCTCGAGCGCCACCGCCCGGCCCCTTAACTATGATTTTCAATGCAAATAAGTAGACTTTAAGACTGAATAGAAGTGTACTGCTGCACCCGAGAGATAGCATAGAGGTAGGGCGATTGCCTTGCATATGGAAGGACGGTGGCTTGAATCCCGGCATCCCGTATGGTCCCCCGAGCCTGCCAAGACCGATTTCTGAGCATAAAGCCAGGAGTAACCCCTGAGTGCTTCCAGGGGTGACCTAAAAACAAAAAAACACAAAAAGTGTACTGCTAATAATTTAGGGGAAAAAAATTAGGATGCTAATTTTTTTAAATGGATACATAATTGGAAATATAAAAGGATATATACATATATATAAGGGTGATTTGGTCTTAAACTTCAGATAACCTTACTAAGATAGCAATAAAAATATATTTTTACACTGTCATGACACTTAACCTTGTTGAAAACTGTCTCCTTGAAGGAAGGAAGTTGGCAGGGGTATATTTTGAGTATAGTGACTAAGGAAGAGGGCACATAAAGACTGGCTTGAAGACAGCTCTAAAAAGCTTGTCAGTGAAGACAGTTAATATTCATATGTAATTGGTTTGTTTAAGGGAAGTGGAATTTTGTGTTACTAATTTCAGTGTTGTTTGCAGCAGTGGTAAGGAATCCAGGGCACTCCTGTTGCCACTTGACTGTGTTGTCTCTCGCTGTTTGATGTGTACAGGCCTGGTGATAGGTTCTGTGGTCTACCAGAGCTACCTCAGCAGTATTCTAGAAGCCATGACTGTCAGGAATCTAACATGGGTCTGGCATATACCAAGCCTTGCTCTCTTCCTCAGGCTAAAATTTTAAATTTCTAGTTAGTTTGGGGCAGTAGGGATACAGGAGCAGTTTGGAAGTGCTCAAGGCTTAATCCAGGCCCTGCACTTTGGTGTCACTCCTGGTGGTGCTCAGGGGACAATACAGGGGGCTGTATCAAGCCCAGGTCAGCCACATGCAAGGCAAACACTCTCCTGTACTTACGCTTCAGCCCAGTTTTATTTTTAATGATGATGGAGATTTAGTAGTATATTAAAATGCTGACAGTATTCTCTATTAAGGGAAACGGTAAAACATCATAGACTAGACGAGAATCTGATATTTAAAAAAGATTTTTTTTTTTAGATTAGTAAGGTGAAAGTGCTTAACAGATAATTCTTATAAAGCAATTTGATTAGCTTGTAGGCATAATCAGACTATTTCAAGATGAGAGTTCCCATCAGGTATCTTTCCTATTTTATTTTATTTTTTTATTTCCTATTTTTTTTTTTTTTTTTTTTTGGTTTTTGGTTTTTGGGCCACACCCAGCAGTGCGCAGGTGTTACTCCTGGCTGTCTGCTCAGAAATAGCTCCTGGCAGGCATGGGGGACCATATGGGACACCGGGATTTGAACCAACCACTCTTGGTCCTGGATCGGCTGCTTGCAAGGCAAATGCCACTGTGCTATCTCTCCAGGCCCTCCCTATCTTTTTTTTTTTTTGGTTTTTGGGCCACACCCTGTGACGCTCAGGGGTTACTCCTGGCTATGCGCTCAGAAGTTGCTCCTGGCTTCTTGGGGGACCATATGGGACGCCGAGGGATCGAACCGCGGTCCGTCCTAGGCTAGCACAGGCAAGGCAGGCACCTTACCTCCAGCGCCACCGCCCGGCCCCGTCCTCCCTATCTTATTTTTAACACAGCGATAACCTTCCCAGTCTAAAGGTTTACTTGGTCTTTGAACATTTATTTATTTATTTTTGGTTTTTGGGTCACACCCGGTGGTGCTCAGGGGTTACTCCTATCTGTCTGCTCAGAAATAGCTCCTGGCAGGCACGGGGGACCATATGGGACACCAGGATTCGAACCAACCACCTTTGGTCCTGGATCGGCTGCTTGCAAGGCAAACGCCGCTGTGCTATCTCTCCGGGCCCGGTCTTTGAACATTTATAAAGATTATTTAGGAAATTAAATATATTATGTCTATGTAATATCTTCACATAAGATCAACTCTGTAAATTGTTTCTTTTGTGGCCACACCAGCAGTTCTGGGGCTTCTCCCAGTTCAGTTCTCATTGGACCATGTGCTGCCAGCAATTCAGCTCAGGGTTGGATTCCCTCAGCATTTGGGGTTTTTTTTGGTTTGTTTTTTGTTGTTGTTGTTTGGTTTTTGGGTCACACTCAGTGGCTCTGCACTCAGAAGTCGCTCCTGGCAGGCTTGGAGGACCATATGGGTTGCCAGGAATCAAACCAGGATCCGACCTGTGTTGGCCAAGTGCAAGGTAAATGCCCTACCACTGTGCTCTCGCTCCGGCCCCTCCCTAAGCATTGGTGGCAGTGCCAGGAGTGGGCTCTGTACTCAACCAAGAGTAAGCCCTGAGCACTTCTATGTATGGCCTCCCCCAACAAACAAAGAAACAAAAAGAGCTACAGGAAACTGCAACCCCTGGTAACTATTAAAAACAAATCACTTCTTTGGTAGACTTTAACGAGTGACTATATTGTTAAAAAAAATTTTATCTTTTTTATTCTCTTTAAGGACACAGAGATAGCATGGATTTACAGAAGTTTAAAGAAACATCAATCAAGGTAAGAAAAATGTTTATTCATTGAAATTATTCTTTATAATTATTCCTTTCAACAGTATGTTTTATTCTCTATTTAAAAAACTTTTTTGAAAATGGAACTGAACTTTTTATTTCACTACCCTTGCAGTTTTAGCATCTTCAATATGGTAATACCTAATGACTGAAGTCAAGTGCAGTTAGAAAAAAAAATAGTAGAAATAACCACATTTCATTAAATATTTTAATCACCTGTTTAATTTTCTTTATATTGCTTTTATTTATTTATTTTATTTCCCCCTGTATTTTAAATTTTGGGGCTGCGATGCCCCCACTGGCAGTGCTCAGGGTTTAATCCTGGTTCTGAACTCAGGGGTCAAACCCAGGCCATGTGCAAGGCCAGCGCCTACACACTGTACTATCTCTTCAGCCCCAAATTTGATGCATATTTTTAAGTATAGAACTAGCAAAATAGAAAGTGTTTTCTGTGGAAAATTGAAAGATCACGTTCTCTGGAGATTGGTTGAGGTTTGATTACCCCAAAGCTCCCAGAAAGGAAAGGCAATTCCCATTCCCCTATCCAACAGGGACAGAGGACGCAGTTCCAGTCGTATAGATTCGCAGTAAATATTCCACACAGACAAAAGGGTAAAAGGAGGCAAGAATCTGACACAAAATCCTTTGCCACCCCGCCAGCTGCTCCAAAACCCTAGGGCTAGCTAGCCTGCTGCAAAAGACCATATCCTCTCAGCTTTTCTCCTATTTATTCAGATCCAAACTGCACCCCTTGCCTTAAAGGTTGTAGGTGGGAAAACAGGCAAAGAAAATATATACCAAAGAGAAATATAAAAGCCTTTACATACCTAACAGAAAATTAGTTTGTTTTGTTTTGTTTTTAATTTGAGGGAGGTATTCTGAGAGCCATGACCAACTCCTGCTCCCCCATTTACTCTGACCTTGTATTAACATTTAAGGATGTATTCCAATAGATTTATGAACAGCAAGCGAGTGTAGTTTTTTATATAATTTTTGAGAGTGAATGGAGAGAAAATAACTCTGTACTATATTCTTTGATGTCCAGATAGAATTAAGCATATTGTACTAAATATAGAGTGTCCACAGTATGTAGTATTGTGATTTGAGATTCAGTTCTAAAAATTATGTTTATGTGCAATATACAGAATGATACTCCTCCTGAAAGCACTTTGAAGCATGTGAGTTCTTATGCTGGATTTAGTGAATGTCACAAAACTTCTGTTTCTTGTCACTTGGAACAAGGTGAGAATTTTTACTGTGAATAGCAGTATACTCATTTAGCTATGTATTTTATGTATGTCTCATTTCTGCACAATCATATTTCAGGAGTTAAGAAATTAAAATTCTGCTTTATATTTGTTATGTTATTTCCTAAAGATGATACATAAATTTACTTTTAACCTTTATGATGTTTAAATTATTTATTCAGCATTTTTTTTTTTTTTTTTTTTTTTTTGGTTTTTGGTTTTTGGGCCACACCCAGCAGTGCGCAGGTGTTACTCCTGGCTGTCTGCTCAGAAATAGCTCCTGGCAGGCACGGGGGACCATATGGGACACCGGGATTCGAACCAACCACCTTTGGTCCTAGATCGGCTGCTTGCAAGGCAAACGCCGCTGTGCTATCTCTCCGGGCCCTTATTCAGCATTTTTCTTTTTTTCTTTTTAATTTTACTTTCTTGAAACCAATGTTATTTACATAGTTCTTTATAGTTGGGTTTCAGAAATACAATGAATCAGGACCAATCCCACTACCAGTGTTGACCTCAACCTCCCTCTACCAGAGTGTATCCCATACCACCACCCTTTGCACCCCAACTTGCCAATATAACAGGCTGATTTTAAGTTTAGAATTCTTGCACTCAGTTTCATTCCTTCTCCTTAGTATACTTTAGGGCTCAGGGTGTTTCAGACAACTCCCATTAGACCATTGCATTTCTTCATGCAGTTATTCTAAATACCACATATATTCTTTATCTATTTTCTGACTTATTTTATTTAACATAATATCCTCCATTTCCATACATGTTGCAGCAAATTGCATGATTGAAGCATTCCTTATAGCTATGTAGAATTTGATTGTATACATGTACTGCATCTTCATGATCCACTCATGATTTTGGACGTCTAGGTTGATTCCAAGTCTTAGTTATTGTTCTGAGTGCTACAATGAATAGTAATGTGCATACATCCTTTTGGATGAATGTTTTTCTGTCTGGAGATAGGTACCCAAAAGTGGGATTGGGATTGTTGGGTCAGATAACAGCTTAATTTTTAGTTTACTGAAAATTCTCCATACTGTTTTCCATAGGAGTTGGACGAGGCAGGATTCCTACCAGCAGTAGATCAGAGTTCCTTTCTCATGTTTCTAATTTAACTTTTTCTTTGGTGGCCGTGAGGAGACACCTATCCCAATGATATTTGGCCAACCGACCCAGTGGTTCCTAATTTAACTTTTCTTTTTTTTTTTTTTTTTTTTTGTCGGGGGGTGGGGGTGGTGGTGGTTTGGGTCACACCCGGCAGTGCTCAGGGCTTAGTCCTGGCTCTGTATTCAGAAATCACTCCTGGCAGGCTCGGGGGACCATATGGGATGTTGGGACTCGAACCACATTCCTTCTGCATGCAAGGCAAACACCTTTACCTTCATGCTATCTCTCCGGCCCCCTAATTTAACTTTTCTTCCTTCCTTCCTTCCTTCCTTCCTTCCTTCCTTCCTTCCTTCCTTCCTTCCTTCCTTCCTTCCTTCCTTCCTTCCTTCCTTCCTTCCTTCCTTCCTTCCTTCCTTCCTTCCTTCCTTCCTCCCTCCCTCCCTCCCTCCCTCCCTTCCTCCCTCCCTCCCTCCCTCCCTCCCTCCTTCCCTCCCTCCTTCCCTTCCTTCTCTTTCTTTCTCTTTCTTTCTCTTTCTTTCCTTTCCTCTCCTCTCCCCTCTCCTCCCCTCTCCCCTCTCCTCCCCTCTCCCCTGCCCCCTCCTCCCCTCCCCTCCTCTCCTCCCCTCTCCTCCCCTCTCCTCTCCTCTCCTCCCCTCCCCTCTCTTCCCCTCTC
Source organism: Suncus etruscus (assembly GCF_024139225.1). Taxonomy (NCBI): domain Eukaryota; kingdom Metazoa; phylum Chordata; class Mammalia; order Eulipotyphla; family Soricidae; genus Suncus; species Suncus etruscus. The sequence continues at coordinate 95,037,081 of NC_064857.1, read as the reverse complement.
TTCCCCTCCCCCTCCCCTCCCCTCCCCTCTCCTCCCTCCCCTCCCCCTCCCCTCCCCTCCCCTCCCCTCCCCTCCCCTCCCCTCCCCTCCTCTCCGATTACTCCTGACTGTCTGCTCAGAAATAGCTCGGGGACCATATGGGACACCGGGATTTGAACCAACCACCTTAGGTCCTGGATCTTCTGCTTGCAAGGCAAACACCGCTCTGCTATCTCTCGGCCCCCTAATTTAACTTTTCAAAGCAGTTAATTTTATTGATTAATTGTAATACAGTACACACACACCAATACTTTGAAAATTAGTCTTTCACTCTGTTACATAATAATGTAACTAATATTTTTTTGTTGTTGTTCGTTTGTTTTTGGGCCAACCCAGCAGCACTCTGGTTGCTACTGGTTCTGCACTCAGAAGTCGTTCCTGGGACTATATGGAATGCCTGGAATCGAACCTGGGGGCCCTCCCAGGTCATCCGCGTGCAAGGCAAACACCCTACTGCTGTTTTATCACACTGACCCCGTGTAACCACTTTATTCACTAGATTTTTGTGTTTATATGTTCACGTGACAGTTACTTTTTCGGCCTCTCATCTTTAGTACGAGATGCAATACACCATACATGTTGTACTATACCGTTCATTTTTCATTTAAAAATTAAACGAGGGGCTATGGAGGTAGTATGTTTGCCTTGCATGCTGAAGGATAGTGGTTTGAATCCCAGCATTCCATATGGTCCTGAGCCTGCCAGGAGCGATTTCTGAGTGTAGAGCCAGGAGTAACCCCTGAGCGCTGCCGAGTGTGACCCAAAAACAAAAACAAACAAACAAACAAAAAAAACCTGAAAGACTGTGGGGCATGAGTGGTGGCACAAGGGGTAAGGCATCTGCCCTGCCCATGCTAGCCTAGGACGGACTGCAGTTCCATCCTCAGGCATCCCATATGGTCCCCCAAGCCAGGAGCGATTTCTGAGCACATAGCCACTAGTAACCCCTGAGTGTGTGGCCGGGTATGGCCTAAAAACCAAAAAAAAAAAAAAAAAAAAAAATTAAATGAAAGACTGGAGAGAGTGTTCAATAGGATGAGTGTATACTTTGTAGAAATTCCTTGTTAGATTTTCTGGCACTGCAAGGTGTAACCCCAAACTAAACATCACAAATTAAATGAGAGTGATTGCGGGAAAGGGTCTGGGTCCAGCGATGCTCTGGGGCTATTCCTGGCTCCATACTTATGAGTGACTGGGTGCTAGTACTCAGAACCATACATGGTTCCCAGATTCAAACAAGGGTTGGCAGGAGTTAGGCAAATTCCTCAATCACTGTTTTGTCTAGCTTGCAGCCATAGCATGTTTTTTTATGAGCCAAGTTATATGTGTATATAATTTAAAATTTAATTATAAGCTCCCTAATATATATAGACTTTCTTGGATCATTTTATAGCTGCAGGAAAGGCAGGCAGGTAATGGGATAGAACACCCATTATGATTAAAATCCTTGGCATAATACCAATAAATAATGAGGGGTGGGGTTCAGCCATCCCAAGCAGTGCTGGGTATTTCTCCAAGCTTTGTGCTAGGGAGTCACTCCTGATGGTGCTATGGTGCTCAGGAGACCATGCAGTGAAGGGGTTTAATAAGCTGGGGTCATGTGCATGTAAGAGAAGCATCTTTAGGGGCTGGAGTAATAGTACAGCAGGTAGGGCATTTGTTTGCCTTGTACATGAACAACCTGGCTTTGATCTCCGGTGTCCCAAGCTTCCTTGAGTATTGCCAGGTGTGTACCTCTGTCCCCTTCTTCCACCAGAAAGCCAAGTGCCTTACTATCTCTACAGCTACACACACCAAAAAAAGAAATGGAATTTCCTTAATTTGAATAAAGGACAGACTCAATTTACTACAGGAATCATACTTTCTTTTTTTTTTTATTTTTTATTTTTTATTTTTTTTTTGGTTTTTGGGCCACACCCTGTGAGGCTCAGGGGTTACTCCTGGCTATGCGCTCAGAAGTTGCTCCTGGCTTCTTGGGGGACCATATGGGACGCCGGGGGATCGAACCGCGGTCCGTCCTAGGTTAGCGCAGGCAAGGCAGGCACCTTACCTCCAGCGCCACCGCCCGGCCCCAGGAATCATACTTTCATAAAGGAAAATAGCCTGAGAGATAAAATGATTTTGTTCATTACAATTTCTATTTAGCTCTCTAGCTAGAGAAATATGGGAAGAAAATAAAATGATGCAAAAATTAGCAGTGGCCAATGTGATCCCACAGTGGGTAAACCGTTTGTCTTATATGCAGCCAACCTGGCACCCTATATGGTCCCCTGAGCATTGCTAGGAGTGATATTTGTTTGTACAGCCAGGAATTAGCCTTGGCAGAATGTAGACCCCCCCTTTTTTTTAATTAGAAAGGATGAAATAAAGCCTCTTTTTAGATAGCCTTGGATCTTAAAAAGTTTTCTATTCTAGAACAATAGCATATCATTAAGAACTTTGCCTTACACATGACTGACCCAGGACAGACCCAGACAGGTTCGATCCCTGGCATCCCCCAAGCCTGCAAGGGGTAACCCCTGAGCACCACTAGGTGTGGCCCAAAACCCCCCCCAAAAAAAGAAAGGTTTTCTGTAAATAATAACATCTTGACATCTTCACTGTATTTGGTTAAATCTGTAAAGAAAACACATTCCGGGCCGGGCGGTGGCGCTAGAGGTAAGGTGCCTGCCTTGCCAGTGCTAGCCTAGGATGGACCTCGGTTCGATCCCCCGGCGTCCCATATGGTCCCCCAAGCCAGGAACGACTTCTGAGCGCATAGCCAGGAGTAACCCCTGAGCATCACCGGGTGTGGCCCAAAAACTAAAAAAAAAAAAAAAAAAAAAAAAAAAAAAAAGAAAACACATCCCCCCCCTTATTGTGTGTACACACACACACACACACATATTATTTGTAACATTGTTAATTATGAGATTGAATTAAGACAGTGCTTCTCAATTATTTTTCTGTCATGCTCCCCCTAGGAAGAAAACATTTTTGCACACTCCCCACACGACTATAAATAGTATCTTTATTTAAAAAAAACTTAACCTGCAAAACAAAAATATATAAAATAATTTGAGCTGATTTGTTTTGTTTTGTTTTTTGAGCTAATTTTTTTTTTTTTTTTGGTTTTTGGGCCACACCCGTTTGACGCTCAGGGGTTACTCCTGGCAATGTGCTCAGAAATCGCCCCTGGCTTGGGGGGACCATATGGGACGCCGGGGGATCGAACCGCGGTCTGTTCCTTGGCTAGCGCTTGTAAGGCAGACACCTTACCTCTAGCGCCACCTTCCCGGCCCCTTGAGCTGATTTTTTAATCAGAGGTGATGTCCTGATTAATGGGTACAATGAGCATGTTTTGCAATGCGTAGCTTTTCGAAGAGGGGTTTGAAGCAGAACACAGCAACTCTTAGCTCCAGAGACATACAGAGACATAAACAAGGGGCTTAGCTTGTTATGACTGTTTGCCGAGGTCAAACGTGCCCCCCTCTATGGAGCCTCGAGCCCCCCATGGGGGGGCGGGCCCCACTATTTGAGAAGCACTAAATTAAGACCAGATTGTTAATTCAGTTTGATCTTCTAGTATGAAATTCAATGCAGAACAGCATAGAATAGGGAAATCCTCGGTGTGTTGAAGTAGAAAGATCTTTAAGAGTAAAGTTTCTAAAATAAACAGCAAGAAAATTGCCCAATATATATAATGGAATATTATACTACCTTTGGGGTTTTTTGTTGTTGTTGTTTTTTTTGGTTTTTTTTTTTTGTGTGTGTGGTTTTTGGGTCACACCCAGCAGTACTCAGGGGTTATTCCTGGCTCCAAGCTTAGAAATTGCTCCTGGCAGGCACGGGGAACCATATGGGACCCCGGGATTCGAACCGATGACCTCCTGCATGAAAGGCAAATGCCTTACCTCCATGCTATCTCTCCGGGCTCACCTTTGGGTATTTTTTATAATTAAATAAAATTAATAATTTTGTGCATTCTTCAGGGGAAAAATACAAGGGTTTTGGGAACAGAAGAACAAAATATTTTATTTCATAGTTCTTTGATTCTCACTGCCTTTTCACAAAAATCAGTTGAGTAAGTTTTGTTTAGTTGTATCCAAGGACACATTAAAAGGCCCATGGACCTCATTTAGGTATCGGGCATTGTTAGGGAGAAAATAAATTACTATAGACATGCTCTCTAGAAAGTGTTTGGCTACTTTGTAACTTTTATTTATTTGTTATTTAAGTGGAAAGCAGCAATAGGAGGCCATCAACAGGAGAAACCCAGGAAGTAAATTCCAAAGCAGCTTTACTACCGGTTTGTATACTTTCTGTGGTAATGTTATTTAAAAATAACTTTTTGTTGGGGTTGGACTGATAACACAGTGGGTAGGACATTTGCCTTGCACACAGCTGACCTGGGTTTGATCCCTGGCATCCCATAGATCCCCTGAGCACGCCATGAGTAATTCCTGACTTGGTTTGGTTTTGGCCCACACTAGCTGTACTCAGTCAGGGCTTATTCCTCACTCTGCACTCAGGAATTACTGCTGATGGGCTAGGGTAGGGGTCTGCAACCTTTAAGACATAAAGAGCCACTTGGACCCCTTTCTGAAGGACAAAAAGCCTTGGAGGCGCTAAACCATCTCGACATTTAAAACAAATATAGCACTGCATACATTGTTTCTTAATATAACTGCAGGATCTTGCAGCTAGCATCTGAAGAAAAAAGAACTTAACAATGTAAAATATATTTGCAAATTAATAGCCAGTTAAAATATTTAAGTGATACTGCTTCCCCCCACCCCCCGCCCCTGCTGTCTGCCCTGCTGTCGAAGCCTCAGCAAAGCTTCAAAAGAGCAGCAGGTTGCCTGGGATCGAACCCAGGTATGCTACATGTAAGGCAAAATGCCCTTCTGCTATTACTCTTGTTATGGTCCCCCAAATTATTTTTACTCTGGAGAATTTATGCCACCTTATAGTGATACAAGAATCTTAATGATTTATGCAGAAGACAGACAAGAATTTTTTTTTTTTGGCCCACATTCATTGCTATTCAGAACTTAGGCCTAGCTCTGTGCTTAGGATCATTCCCCCCCAACAGGACCTGGAGTCCAAATGGGTGCCAAGGATTGAACCCAGGATGGTCATTTGCAAGGCAAGAACTCTATCCACTATACCAGTGGTCCTCAAACTATGGCCTTCGGGCCACATATTGTATTTGTATCTGTTTTGTTTCTTCATTGCAAAATAAGATATATGCAGTGTGCATAAGAATTCGTTCATAAGTTTTGTGTTTACTATAGTCAGACCCTCCAATAGTCTGAGGCACAGTGAACTGGCCCCCTGTTTAAAAAGTTTGAGGACCCCTGCACCATCACTTAGACCCAAGAATCTTTTTTTTAAGATATAATCAAAATAGAAACAGGAAAAATACATATAATCAGACCTGAAGGAGTAGGCAGATTATAAAAAGATCATAAGTAGCCTAAAGTTTTCTAAATTAATGAGATTATTGAAAATTTAAATTGGGCCCGGAGAGATAGCACAGCGGCGTTTGCCTTGCAAGCAGCCGATCCAGAACCAAAGGTGGTTGGTTCAAATCCCTGTGTCCCATATGGTCCCCCATGCCTGCCAGGAGCTATTTCTGAGGTGACAGCCAGGAGTAACCCCTGAGCACTGCTGGGTGTGACCCAAAGAAAAAAGAAAATTTAAATTAAGGACACTTAAGTTCCATACCTAGAAACATCATTGTAAATTGTAGAATAAAATTCATAAGCACAGGGGCCGGGTAGGTGGCGCTGAAGGTAAGGTGTCTGCCTTGCAAGTGCTAGCCAAGGAAGGACCGCGGTTCGATCCCCCGGCGTCCCATATGGCCCCCCCAAGCCAGGGGCGATTTCTGAGCACATAGCCAGGAGTAACCCCTGAGTGTCAAAACGGGTGTGGCCCAAAAACCAAAAAAAAAAAACAAAAACAAAAACAAAAAAAAAAAACAAGGAAAAAAATTCATAAGCACATAAACAGAAATAGGCTACAGTGAAAAATGCCTAAATTTTAGTAATAAAATAGTTAAATGTTCTTTTTATATTTTGATATGGTTTTCTTTTGGCCAGGGGTATATATTAATTTTAGAATCACAGAACCATATTTTTAAAGAATAAAATTATCATGAGAATTAAACATTAAAGAATGGGGGCCCAAGCAATAGCACAGAGATAGGACATTTGCCTTGCATGTGGCCGACCCAGGACAGACCTGGATTCAATTCCCAGCATCCTATATGGCCACCAGACCTTGCCAGAAACTATATCTGAATGCAGAGCCGGGTGTGATTTTAAAAAAAAATTTACACACAAAAAAAGAAGATAGATTAGATTTTTTTGGTTTGGGGTTTGGGACCACAACTAACAGTGCTCAGGGCTTTTGGCTTTGTCCTGGCGGTTTTTTTTTTTTTTTTTTTTTCCTGCATGTATTGAACCCAAGCAGATATATGGAAGGCAATGTCTTACCCCTATACTATTTTTTCAGTCCATAGGTAGACTATGTTATAGGAAGTAATAATGTTTGTGTAATATTTTATCTTCAGAGATGTCTTTATAGTAGCTAAGTTTATTATTTTAACTTTTTTTGTGTTTGTTTTTGACTAAAGGATTGGTTACAAGATAAGCCATTAAGTAGAGAAATGTAAGTAATTATTTTCTCACTGTTATCTTGAAAAGTATAATACTTACTGAATGTCTTTCTAGTTGTATGTCATTTAACATTTTTTATCTATGGATGGTGACAATTTCATGATTTAATGTATAGACTTAATTGAATAATTGTTGGTCCAGAGATACAGTTAGAGCATGTTCCCCAAATATGTGGGGGGTGTATAAATAAATAACACTACATCTAGAATTTTATATTTTATGGAGCCGAGCAATATCACAGCAGTGGGGCATTTGCCTTGAAAACAGCTGGCCCAGGATAGACTGGGTTCAATCCCCAGGTCCCCTGAACCAAGAGCAATTTCTGAGCGCATAGCCAGGAGTAAACCTGTGTTTCACCGGATGTGGCCCAAAACAAACAAACAAAAACAAATAGAATTTTATTTTATTATATTTTGGGGGGGTTTTGGGTCACAACCGCAGCACTCAGGGGATACTCCTGGCTCTATGCCCAGAAATCACTCCTGGCAGGCTCCGGGGACCACATGGAATGCCGGGATTCAAACTATCATCCTCCTGCATGTAAGGCAAATGCCCCACCTCCATGCTATCTTTCCGGCCCCAGAATTTATATTTTTATACTATAATTGTAACTAGTGATATCTTCCTTATATTGATACAGTTTGAGGAGTGGGTCTTCCTTACTTCTTATCTTGCTCTTTTTTTTTTTTTTTTTTTTTTTTTTTGGTTTTTGTTTTTTTGGGTCATACCCGACAGCACTCAGGGCTTACTCCTGGCTCTATGCTCAGAAATCGCTCTTGGCAGGCTCGGGGGGCCATATGGGATGCGGGGATTTGAACCACCGACCTTCTGCATGCAAGGCAAACGCTTTTACCTCCATGCTATCTTTCTGGCCCCCTTTATCTTCCTTTTAAATACATTTTGTTCAAAGACTTGGTTGAACACTTTAACTTGATATTTTCTTTTTTTTTTTTTTTTTTTTTTTTTTGGTTTTTGGGTCATACACAGCAGCGCTCAGGGGTTTACTCCTGGCTCTACACTCATAAATCACTCCTAGCATGCTCAGGGATCATATGGGATGCTGGGATTCGAACTACGATCCTTCTGCATGCAAGGCAAATACCCTGCCTCCATGCTATTTCTCCGGCCCCAGCTTGGCACTTTCTTAATAGTTCATTATTCTGAGCAAAAGACTTTGCACCTACTTTTTTTAAGTTTTATAATGAGAACAATAATATACAACATATGTTATTACTTAGTATATAATAGACAATGCATCGTACATAGTATATAATACATTAGAGGTTTATATGCCAAAAGATCATAGAAAGCTAATGATGTAATCCGGAATCAGTTTGGAAATCCTGAAGCTATCATCCCTGAAGAGCAGGGGGTCAAATTAGTAAATAAATAAATAAATAAATAAATAAATAAATAAATAAATAAATAAATGGAATATACACCCATGTTTCAAAGCCTGGAAATAAGTATCTTATAATTTGAGTGGACACTTTTTTTTGTTTTTTTTTTTTTTGTTTTTTTTTTGTTTGTTTGTTTGTTTGTTTTTGGGTCACACCTCTTGGCTGTGCATTCAGAAATTTCTCTTGGCTTGGGGGGACCATATGGGACACCAGGGGATTCAGCCGTAGTCCATCCTAGGTTATCTGCATGCAAGGCAAATGCCTTACCGTTTGCTCTGTCTCGAGTGGACACTTTAAAAAAAAGTTATCTGGATCTCTTGCTAATCTAAGCATGATGAAATTGTTCACTGATACAAATTACTTTAGAAGGGGCCGGGTAGGTGGCGCTGGAGGTAAGGTGTCTGCCTTGCAAGCGCTAGCCAAGGAAGGACCGTGGTTCAATCCCCCGGCGTCCCATATGGTCCCCCCCAAGCCAGGGGCGATTTCTGAGCACATAGCCAGGAGTAACCCCTGAGCGTCAACCGGGTGTGGCCCAAAAACCAAGGGAAAAAAAAAATTACTTTAGAAGATTATTGCAGTATTTTCTATATATATATATATATATATATTTTTTTTTTTTACATCAGAAATGAATGTGAAAATACAGAGACAAAAATAAACAAAGTGGCATGTACACATTCAGTTCTTCAAATCCTTTGGGTCTCCAGGTCCAGAGTGGCAGGAAAGAGCAATCTGTAATAGCTCTTCAGAAAAAAATTTTTTTTTTTATCCCAAAAGAATTAGATAGAAATATACAGCAAGTTGGTCTGGAAAGATAGCATGAAGGAAGGCATTTGCCTTGCATGCAGAAGACGGTGGTTCGAATCCTGTCATCCTGCATGGTCCCCCAAACCTGCCAGGGACGAGTTCTGAGCGTAGAGCCAAGAGTAACCCGAGTGCTGCTGCGTGTGACCCAAAAACCAAAAAAAAAAGAAAGAAGGGCCCAGAGAGATAGCACAGCGGCGTTTGCCTTGCAAGCAGCCGATCCAGGACCAAAGGTGGCTGGTTTGAATCCCGGTGTCCCATATGGTCCCCCGTGCCTGCCAGGAGCTATTTCTGAGCAGACAGCCAGGAGTAACCCCTGAGCACTGCCGGGTGTGGCCCAAAAATCAAAAAAAAAAGAAAGAAATATGCAGCAAGTAGCTGAAGTTGATGAGAATCATTTATTTCTTGTGATTGTAAATTGTTTGTTTGTTGGCCAATGCTCGGTGCTACCTGGGCCAGTATTGGGGGATCCAGGCCATGTAATGCCTAGGATTAAAATCAGTTGTCCTTCATGTGAAGCATGATTCCAGCACTTGAGCCATCTTCCTTACCCCCCCTTCTTTTGTTTTTGCTTTTGGGAAACACCAGACAGTGCTCAGGGCTTACTCCTGGCTCTGTACTCAAGGATCACTTAAAGATTAGGCTCAAGGGATATTTGGGGAGCAGGGATTGAACCTTAGTTGGTCATGTGCAATCACTGATGCCATGGTGAGAATATATTATGGTGAGGAGGCGGAGAGATGGCATGGAGGTGTAGAGCATTTGCCTTGCATGCAGGACAGTGGTTCGAATCCCGGCATCCCATATGGTCCCCTGAGCCTGCCAGGAATGATTTCTCAGCGCATAGCCAGGAGGAACCCCTGAGCACTGCCGGGTGTGCCCCCCAAAAAACAAACAAAAATAAAAGAGAATATATTATGGTGAAAATCAATAGAAAATATCAGGATCAGTCTCTGTGTGAAGTTCCTACTCCAGAAATAAAGACATGGCCCTTTCATTCCAAACAAGCTGAGAAAATTGTTTATTAGGAGAGAAAAACCTCTAACCTCGTTTTCTTAATTCCCAGTTTACTTTCCTATACCTTATACTATACCTAATTGATTTCAGTCCATTGAACTAATGAAATGTTTATTAATTTTTTTACCAGTAAACTATTTTTATAATTTTATACAAAACATTAGTACTGTGGGGAGGGAAAATGAGCACTAGGGACTATGAGAACTCAAAGGACTAGTGGTCTGAGTTTAATTCCCAGCACCAAACTGTCCTCTGAGTGCCACTGAGAGTAACCCCACCATCGAACTGGAAATAGCTCCTGAGCACTACTTGATGTAGTTTAGAAAACCAAAAATAAAGAAGAGCATAATCTTATGTTTTGCGAAATGATATTTGTTTGCTATTTTATTGGTTCTGCTGAGGAAATTTTAGACTCCTGCAAAATCCTTTTAAGGCCTTTTTTTATAGTACTGGGATGAATGTCCCCAAGTAAATCATGAATTTTTTTTCACATTGGTACTGGATCTTCATTTTGCACCAAAATACTGATATTTATATAAGCATAAATTAAAGTATAAAGTCATAGTTAAAAATGTGGATATATAATATAATATATAATATATTACATATAATAATCTAAATATATATATTATATATAAATATATCTAAAATATATATAACATAATAATCTAAAATGTGGATATATAATCTAATATAGTTTGTATATATATTCATAAGTTTGGCATTAGTTCGGTGGAAGTGGCGGATAGTCAAAAGTGAGTCTAAATTTGAGAATTTCTTTTTGGATGGGGGTTGGGTTTTGGGGTTACTCCTGGTTCTACACTCAAAAATTGTTCTTGGCAGCTATGGGGAACCATATGGGATGCCGGAATTCGAACCACCATCTGCCCTGGATAGGCTGCATTCAAGGCAAACGTGCTACCGCTGTGCTACCTCTCCGGTCCAAGAATTTCTTTCATAATACCAAATTTAATAATCATAATAACATCCATGTATGTATGAATTTGGCATTGACTAATGAAATGGCAGAATGTCAGGGGTGGATCTGAACTTAAGAATTCCATGGGGCCGGAGAGATAACACAGCGACGTTTTCCTTGCAAGCAGCCGATCCAGGACCAAAAGTGGTTGGTTCAAATCCCGGTGTCCCATATGGTCCCCCGTGCCTGCCAGGAGTAACCCCTGAGCACCGCCGGGTGTGGCCCCAAAACCAAAAAAAAAAAAAAAAAAAAAAAGAATTCCTTTCATAATGCCAAGTTTAATAATCACAATAACTTCCTGTAAGTTTGCATGATAGCCAAAACTAACATTGAGATTATCTTTTTTTTGTGTGTTTTTTAGACCATCTGAAGAAGGAACATTAAATGGTGAGTTCGTGTTACAAACTTAATATTTAAAATTTTTTTGATTTGTTACAGAAAATGCCAGATTACTCTAGGAATGAATTTTTATACTTCATGTTTGAAAAAGACAGCAATAGTAAAAGGTTCTTTGTACAGCTAGATTCTCTCCATTATAGATGTCTCACAAACTCTTAAATCATCATTTGAGTACTGTTTGTTTTTAAATCATATACTGACAGTACTTTATACTGTCACCCGACTTTAGTCCCTCTTACCTGCTACCTAATCTGCTCCTGAAAAAGGAGTTTTCTTGACCTTGCATTTACCTCTTAAATATATGTCTAGTTCATATGGCCCAGAAATTCCACTCCAAAATATACCCAAAGGACCCAAAAATACAATACAGAAAAGACATCTGCACTCCTACATTCATTATAGCACTACCCACACTAGCCAAAATCTGGAAAACATCACGAGTGCCAAGTGATGGGATAAAGAAGCTATGGTGTGTATATATATATACACCATGGAAGGAAAGATGAAGTCATGCAATTTGCTACTGCATGGGTGGGTCTGGAGAGTATTGTGTTGAGTATAGTTAGTCAGAGGGAGATAGACAGACACAAAATGATCTCTCATGTGAGATATAAAAGTAGGAGAATAACAAATTCCCAAAGGCAACAGTGAGGGAAGGGTACATACAATATGACATTGGTGGAGGGAAGTGGGCACTCTGGAAGAGAGTGCTGAAAGGAGGATGAATGTACCTACTGTAGAGGCAGGCTGGAGGTTAAGAGGGTAAACAGGGACATTGGTGGAGGAAGTGGACATGGGAGAAGGAACTGGTGTTGGAACATTAGAGGCCTGAAACTTGGTGACTTTGTAACTCATGATGATGGGGGGGGATTGAAGGGGGGGTCTGGAATGCTAAAAAAAAAAAGGTTTTTTTTCTAATTCATCCTCTACTGCACATTCCTCAGCTGCGCGTGCGCGCGAGCGCGCGCGCGTGGGTGTGTGTGTGTGTGTGTGTGTGTGTGTGTGTGTGTGTGTGTGTGTGTGTGTGTGTGTGTGTGTTTCCTTTCCTCAGTGTTATCTGTATCCCGGATTTCAGGCACAAAGCTCAGTATATGTTCTGGAAAGGGCAGAGTGCTCTCATATCATGTGTCAGAGACTTTAGAACCTCCTTCTAAGAAACTGGTTGAAAAAGTAGAAATGAGGGCCCGGAGAGATAGCACAGCGCTGTTTGCCTTGCAAGCAGCCAATCCAGGACCTAAGGTGGTTGGTTCGAATCTCGGTGTCCCATATGGTCCCCCGTGCCTGCCAGGAGCTATTTCTGAGCAGACAGCCAGGAGTAACCCCTGAGCACCGCCGGGTGTGGCCCCCCCAAAAAATAAAAAAAAAGTAGAAATGAGTTGTTTTGGGCCCGGAGAGATAGCACAGCGGTGTTTGCCTTGCAAGCAGCCAATCCAGGACCAAAGGTGGTTCGAATCCCAGTGTCCCATATGGTCCCCCATGCCTGCCAGGAGCTATTTCTGAGCAGACAGCCAGGAGTAACCCTTGAGCACCACCGGGTGTGGCTCCCCCCCCAAATAAAAAGTAGAAATGAGTTGTTTTTATTTATTTTGAAAAAGTACAATCTCATTGTCCTTTTTTTTTTTTTTTTTTTTTTTTTGGTTTTTGGGCCACACCCGGCAGTGCTCAGGGTTACTCCTGGCTGTCTGCTCAGGAATAGCTCCTGGCAGGCACGGGGACCATATGGGACACCGGGATTTGAACCAACCACCTTTGGTCCTGGATCGGCTGTTTGCAAGGCAAACGCCGCTGTGCTATCTCTCCCGGCCCGTCCTTTTATTTTTTTATTTTTTAAGACCCTTCACCAGTGGAACATTCCCATCAACAATGTCCCAGGTGTCCCTCCTCCCCACCCCACACCGGCCTGTACTCTAGACAGGCTTTCTACTTCCCTCATTCAGTCACATTTTGTTATGATGGTTCTCAGTGTAATTATTTCTGCTGCACCCATCACTCTTTGTGGTAAACTTCATGTCATGAGCTAGACCTTCCAGTCCTCCTCTATTTTGTCTCTGAGAATCATTACACAAATGTCTTTATTTTTCTCAAAACCCATAGATGAATGAGACCATTCTGTGTTTATCTTTCTCGCTCTGACTTATTTCATTCAGTATAATATTCCATATACATCCATATATAGGAAAATTTCATGACTTTATCTTTTCTGATGGCTGCATAATATTCCATTGTATATATGTATATATATGTAACATACATTTTATTGTATGTTATGAATAGCCATTCATCTATTAAGGGACATCTAGGCTGTTTCCAGAGTCTGGCTATTGTAAACAGCACTGCAACGAATATAGGTGTGAGGAAGGGATCCCTTCCTCACTGCTTTTGATAGTCTTTCATTTTAAGTCTTTTGTTGAAAGACATAAATATGTACATAATAGGCCCCCAAATAATATGTTGTTTGACTTTGGACAGGATTGAAATTTCCACCCTAACATAATGGCATTCAGAACTTGGTTTTGTTATGACATTTTATACGGTCAGTTTTTAAGAACCTAAGGAGGACATTAAGTTAGGACTGAATAAACAGAAAAATGCAGGTAAACCTTTATGTAAGGAAATTCTTTTTTGTTTTGTTTTGTTTTGTTTTTGTTTTTGTTTTTGGGCCGCATCCGGCGGTGCTCAGGGGTTACTTCTGGCTGTCTGCTCAGAAATAGCTCCTGGCAGGCACGGGGGACCATATGGGACACTGGGATTCAAACCAACCACCTTTGGTCCTGGATTGGCTGCTTGCAAGGCAAACGCCGCTGTGCTATCTCTCTAGGCCCGTATGTAAGGAAATTCTAAGTATATTAGCATCCAAGTCATGCGGCCAAAAATTAGCAATTTTTGTGTCCTCTTCATGCTTATAATCCCTCGCCACTAACATTGTATATAGATTTCACCAATTTGTGTGCTGTGAGTGAAATATAAAGACAATCATACAATGGATTTTCTTTTGTATTCTGGTCTTTTCCTCCAAATATTTTATGAGATTTGTCTAGATTGCTATGTATTGTACTAATTTGTACGTCCTCACTGCTACATGGTGAGGAGTGCTACTTCATGTATTTAATTTTCTTATCCATTCTATTGCTCTTTGCTTTTATTGTATGTTATGAATAATCTTTCTCTGGTATTCCCATTTATTATATTTTCCGTAAACTTGTTGCGTTCATTTTTTTTTGACTTTGTAATTAGTAGGAATTGCTTGGTGATAGGATATTTAGTAATCACTTCCAAATCTTTTTTGTTTTGTTTTTTTTGTTTGTTTGTTTTGTTTTTGTTTTTGTTTTTTTGGGTCATACCTGGCAGTGCTCAGGGGTTACTCCTGGCTCCACGCTTAGAAATCACTCCTGGCAGGCTCGGGGGACCATATTGGATGCCGGGATTTGAACCAATGGCCTTCTGTATGAGAGACAAATGCCTTACCTCCATGCGATCTCTCTGGCCCAAAGTCTTTTGCTTTTTTAATGATTTTTATCAGTGGACTTCTATCTGCTGCTCACAGGGCACTAGGGCTATCAACCCCCAGCTATGCCAAGGGGTGGGGGCATACTTGTACACTTAACCTTCACATTTGCAGCATTAGCTCTACCATTGAACCCAATTCTTAGCCGCAGAGGCCATTGTTTTTGAATGGCCAGGATGGAAAGAATATACTGAATGAGAGACTGTGGAGTATCATGTGTCCCAAGTACATGGTCTCTATTAACCTGTTGTAATAAAACAAAGCAGCAAGGCACTTGATGACTATTTTTTTTTTTTTTTTTTTTTTTGTGGTTTTTGGGTCACACCGGCAGTGCTCAGGGCTCCAGGCTCAGAAATTGCTCCTGGCAGGCACAGGGGACCATATGGGGTGCCGGGATTCGAACCGATGACCTCCTGCATGAAAGGCAAACGCCTTACCTCCATGCTATCTCTCCGGCCCCTTGATGACTATATTTTGCTTTTTTGTTTGTTTGTGAGTTTTTCCATGAAGAAATTAGAAAAATATAAGAAGGGCAAACAAAAAAAAATAGCACAAATTAAATTTATTTTTAAATTTTTATTTTTTGTAAATGTTGTTGCTTCTGTTTTTGTTTTTGTTTTCTTTCTTTTCTTTGCCCTTTTTTCTTTTTTTTCCCTGTGCTTTGATTCGTCTTTATTTCAGGACTATGGTTAGTGTTCGGTTGTTGTCAGTATAGCTATGGTATTTTTTAGGTATTTTTGTTTGCTTGTTTTTGGTTTGTTTTATTTTGGGTTTGATTTTTCTTGTATTATCTTTATATTTTCCTTTTTCCCTTTTTGTTTTGTTTTGTTTTGGGGTTTTGGGTCACACCCAGCAGCGCTCGAGGATTACTCCCTGCTCTGTGCTCAGAAATAGCTCCTGGCAGGCTCGGGGGACCATATGGGATGCTGGGATTCGAACCAGTGACCTTCTGCATGAAAGGCAAATGCCTTACCTCCATGCTATCTCTCCGGCCCCCCTTTTCCCTTTCTTTTTTTTTTTTTGTTTGGTTTTTGGTTTTTGGGCCACACCCGGCAGTGCTCAGGGGTCACTCCTGGCTGTCTGCTCAGAAATAGCTCCTGGCAGGCACGGGGGACCATAGGGGACACCGGGATTCGAACCAACCACCTTTGTTCTGGATCGGCTGCTTGCAAGGCAAACGCCGCTGTGCTCTCTCTCCGGGCCCTCCCTTTCTTTTCTTAAACTGAGATTTATAGTGTCTAGAAGGACTCCTCATTTTTTGCTTGTTTGAATTTTTGCCCCCCTTTTCTTTTCTTTTTCTTTTTTTCTTTTTCTTTTTTTTTTTTTTTTTTGGTTTTTGGGTCACACCCAGCAATGTTCAGGGGTTATTCCTGGCTCTACGCTCAGAAATCACCCCGACAGGCTTGGGGGACCATATGGGATGCCGGGATTTGAACCAGCGACCTTCCGCATGTAAGGCAAAGGCCTTACCGCTGTACTATCTCTCTGGCCCCTCTTTTTCTTTTCTTACCTTCAAACAGAAACACATAACTTGAACCATCTTGTTCTGCTTCACAAATTGAGGGGGAAATAATGGAGGGTGCACCAAGACCAACAGTCATATGAACATTGAGTAGAGAAATAAAAAAAATGATCAGACTTGAACATCAAATCCAAAGCAAGCTACAACAGAAATGATACCCAATCTACAACAGGCTGGACACAGAAGGGACACTTATACTAGCAGCCTGGGGGGGAAAGGAGGGGCGATATGGGATGCATTCTGGGAACAGGGGTAGAGGGAGGACAACATTGGTGGGGGAATATCCCTGATTCCATGTCACTATGTACCTGCAATACTACTTTGGCCAAAATAAAAATCATTAATAAAAATAAATAATAAATAAAATTGAGGAATCAATAAAAAAAATGATATGGGCGAGCCAGAGATTAAGATATTTGCCTTGTTTGCAGATAACCGAGGTACTATGCCTGGCACCATAATGATCCCTGAATACAGAGCTAGTAATAAACCCTAAGCACTATCAAGTGTGGTCTCCTTAAAAAAGAAAAAAAGTAAAAATCGTTTGTAGCATTAGTACTTTTTACAATGTCTTATTTATTTATTTTAGGTCTTGCTTCTCCATTTAAGCCAGTTATGGATACAAATTACTACTACTCAGGTAAATAATAGTAAGAACAAAACTTACTAATTCATGTCTTGTACTTTTAGCAGATTTTTTTTCATTGTATGAACTTTCACATTTCTCTTATTTGCATGCAGCTGTGGAAAGAAATAACTTGATGAGACTATCCCAGAGCATTCCATTTACACCTGTGCCTCCAAGAGGTAAATCTGAAAAGTGAGAAAAATGAAAATAGAAAATAAATCATGGGGCCGGAGAGATAGCATGGAGGTAAGGCGTTTGCCTTTCATGCAGGAGGTCATCGGTTCGAATCCCGGCGCCCCATATGGTCCCCTGTGCCTGCCAGGAGCAATTTCTGAGCCTGGAGCCAGGAATAACCCCTGTATCAGTAATAGACAACATGTGTGGTGGTAGAGCAATCACATTGAAAAGAGCCTATATTAGGGGCCAGCGAGGTGGCGCTAGAGGTAAGCGCTAGCCAAGGAAGGACTGTGGTTCGATCCCCTGGCATCCCATATGGTCCCCCCAAGCCAGGGGCAATTTCTAAGTGCTTAGCCGAGAGTAACCCCTGAGCATCAAATGGGTGTGGCCCCCCCCCCCAAAAAAAATAGCCTATTTTAGGATGTAAGACCCTGTGTCTTATTTGTAGCCGATCCTGGTTTGAGTCCCCAGCATGACATATGATTCCCCTCAATATCACTGGGTGTGGCTTCAAAAGAAATAAAAAGAGGGGCTGGAGCAATAGCACAGAGGGTAGGATGTTTGCCTTGCATGTGGCTGGGTTCTGTCCTCAGCATCCCACATGTTTCCAGAGCCTGTCAGAAGTAATTTCTGAGCACAGATCTAGGAGTAACCCCTGAACACTGCTAGGTATAACCCCAAAATAAAAACAAAGACAAAAAGAACCAATGTTATATAGATTATTAGGATGGCCACAAAAGATAGATATGCAGAGTCAGAGCGATAGCACAGTGGATAAGGCATTCATTCACCTTGAGTGCAGTCAGCCTGGGTTCCAACATTCCATAAGGTCCTCCAAGCACCACCAGAAATGACCCTTGAGCATCAGTGTTGTAAGGCCCCCAGAAAAAAGTCAAATATGCTTAATTTTAAAAAGGCAATATTAGAATTGTTATTTGTTTTATTTTGTTTGGGGGCCATGTATGAATCCCTCGAGGACTACTGTACCTTCTGGACAGAGAGGCCACTTCTGGCAGTGCTCAGGAAAACATGCAGTGTAAAAAATTTAATCCGGACCTCTTGCAAACAAAGCATGTACACAGCCTATTGAATTATCTCTCTGACCCCAGAAATACTGAATTTCTTGGTAACTAGAATATTCAGTCATAGTGCTATGTTCTCATTGAACAAAGCTTGACTTCATTGTCTAGTAGTGAAAATACAGATAAATCAGTGCCTGCATTTGTGCAATAGATAGTTGTAGCCTCCCGTCAAATTGATTTGTCTGGAGATGCTCACATTTTAGAAGTGTCTACCATCACAAAATAGACATAAACCTTGAGAATCAGTAGGTTACAGATTTTTTTTTTTTTTTTTTTTGGTTTTTTGGGCCACACCCGTTTGATGCTCAGGGGTTACTCCATTTGCTGTTCTTTTGTAACAACTTTGTCAGTCATCTTCTCTACTTCCGTTAATTTGAACCAAATAAATACTGTACCTGGTTATCATCTTTGTCCTAATTTTGTCTTACTTTGTGTCCCTGGTGCTGCAGGTGAGCCCGTGACAGTGTATCGC